>NC_092340.1:95865833-96190000 GCF_046630445.1 Rutidosis leptorrhynchoides | reverse complement strand
GATCAGCCTCAAATTTCTACCACGTGTAGATCAGTAAGTCTACTATCAACACACACAAAATCACGTCATCCAACGGTTAACAAACCCTCTATGAATTTCCTACTACAGCAGCTCCTGGAACTTCAAATTTGAAAGTTCAATCATTCTTTCACACAAGATCGCGAAGAACGAGAACTCAGATCCGACACCCGGGTCTCCCAAAAAAATATCTCCGCAATGAACCCATAGAACCCGACCTTGACTCCGTAAATCTTCGCGAACCATCACTATCATAATACAATTCGTCGACTAATTGCATCATAAAAGACAAGATCAGACTAACCTTGGTGTGATTAATCTCCATGGATACATAGACATACCCCAAGATTACCGCGAACAACTAAGTCACATGGTCTCGATACATGTTGCAAAGAAATCCTTAAGCCCGTCATTTTAATAACCCTGATGAAAAATTGATTCATCAACCATATCGAAAACACTTACTTTCAATTCGCCATCGTGTCCGAACTCGTAACCTTGAAGCTCTTGATACCACTTGTTAGGATTTAGGACCCAAACAAGAGCATGTGATTGTGGTATCGTCAATTACAAACAATCCACAAACGACAAATGAATAATTAAAGCATAAGAACGATAAATAAAGCATAAAACAACACAAGGATTTAACATGGTTATATCCCATGTCCAAACACGGAGAATGGTTTAGTCCATGGGCGCAAACCAGAGATTTTTCATTATAAATTTCGTGCACATATTGTATGGGTTACATAAGGAGTTTATATAGGCAAATCTAAACAAGGAAACAACTTAACGAGCAAGAAAACTCAATTCTAGAATTTTCTCCCGTCAGAACCATTCTCGCGACAGCGATGAAATTTTGGTGGTCGCGAGTTTTGTTTTCTCAGCACAGATGTGATTTTTGCGACCATAACTCTAAACTTGCGGTCACCAATTTCACAGATTCAACAAACCTTGTTTAATTCGAACTTCGCACTCCAACACCTTCTTTCTTGGACAGTTGATTATAGATAAACAACTGACTCATCTTAAGTTATTGCAACGTGGTTGGAGATCGATATCACTAGGTGTCTCAGATGTTACGGGTTTGAAATATTAATCATTTATATTTCTAATGTGTTATGCGGCATATATATGGAGAAGAGTTGATTTGTGGATTGATATACATCTTTATATGTCTATAGTTTACTCAGTGACGAATCTATGATGAAAATTCAATTGGGTCCTAATTTTTTTTACAAAGTATCTTTCGTAATTAGTAGTTGTTTACCTTCAAAAACTATATATGTTACAAATACTCACGTAATTAAATTTGTAAGTAACTAGAGGGGGTGAATAGTTACTTAATACGATTTTTAAAATTTTTTCGATGATCAATAAGATTTGAGAAATACTTGATCACCTTAATCAACTCAAACCAAAGTGTGGTGTGTTTATGTTTGTAATAGTGTGGAATGTAAAGTAAAGAACATAAACACGAGGATTTATAGTGGTTCGGGTGGATGTTAACTAATCCACCTTAATCCACTTCCCGATTCACTAATCGGGATTTCTTGCTTCACTAAGCACCTTTCTCCAAATACGGTGGAGATCCGAATTACGAGCCTTGTACTTCTCCTTAGACAACAAAACTAATCCTTCTATCCCTTTGAAAGATTACCTCCAACTTAGGTCAACTTGTCTTTAACTTGGACAATTATTAATCTCCAAAGAGATTAATCAACTCTCGAGTTCTCTTTAAGGAAGATGATAGCTAAGCTAGCATATGCTTCTAATTACAAAGTACAATGACTCTCCCTTTTTTAGTGATGACAATCCTAACACAATTCTAAGGATTAATACAACACTATACAAACTTACAAAGATTAGAATTTGAAAGTAAGTTTACAAATACCCCTTTTATAATCTATGAGATTATAAAACTTCTATTACTAATGACAAACATATGTATGAATGTCATGTTCTTGTGATTCTCTGATGAATTTGAGTTGTAACATTCAAGAGGTCCAAGTCTTCAAAGTTCTCCAAGTCTGGCTATTTATATGGAGAAATAAAAAGTCATCCCTATCTGCGGCTTGACCTACGGTCGACCGTGGGTCGACCGCACGCGGTTCAGTCCAAATTATATATCCGTTGTATAGCCATTTGAATCAGTTTTGGACATCACTCATTGGACACTTTACTTCATTTAACACCTGTAAAAAGATACCCAACATCCTATACAAATACTATATGCATTAAATGTCCATTTATCTTGGATGTATTGCCTTGATAGTGACTTATCATGCTCAAAATGGAAATTCTAACATTCTTGGATACAAGTCATGATAATCATTTGAGGTAATCTCAGTTTTGTCATAATCCTTTATTTGTAATTAACACATTTGCTAAATCTTTATTGGTTGGTCAACATGTCATTGATGACACAAACCCACTTTAATCACAAAGCTTGCTAGTATTCAAATTTGAACTTGTTTGTAATTAATTAGGTGTGATAATGATGTCTTGACAAATTAAGCAAGTGAGACGGTCGAAACGGACGATTTTATTTGTGTGGTGTCGTTAGGTCGCAACACGTCAGAATCAGCCACCAAGAGGGGGTATTGTTTTAAATTTATATTTAGCGGGGCCTAAATCGTACTACTCTTTATTATGAGTAAGGGAAGTATGACCTAGAGTAGTATTTTTAAGATATCAGTAGAATCAAACCTATATTAAAGCTTAAGATAGTTATGAAGGAGTAGTGGTTACCTAATTTTGGGTTTTTCTAGTTTATAAGACAGATAAAGTAAATGCAATAAAATTCGTAATTCATATAAGGTTAAAACAAGTGCATACTATGATTTCATCAGTTATTCTGCCGAGATTATGGAGTGCTGGCTCATGAATAGGTAGAGGCCTTGTATTCATTACACTCGTCCTAAACGCCCCTGTCATAAGAGATGTCACTGGGTAATGCGATAGGCTTGAAGATTCTGAATAGACAGCAACGTCCCATACCCTCGACGCCCGTGCAGTCTGACTACAGGCATACACGTTCAGACGGCTCATCCAATTGAGCGACTCGATTGGGTGATGTATTAACATTCCACAAAGGTCTAAACTTTCTTAAGTATAATAGAATACAGGGTTTACCATATCCGAGAGACGTGATGTATTTCAATGCTTTCGTAAATGATAGGTTTTAAAAGATAGTTAGGCCCTTGAAAAGAGTTCAACCATAAAGAACACCATGGCCAAGTCAGGTTGACTTCCATGAACACGTTCGGTTATCCTAACGGTCCAATCCTTTATGTGTTTAAACAAACAGTTCCTTAATTAACTAAGAATCCCTCAAGCGGGGTGCAATGCTTGAGATCGTGTTATGGTGCAGTGTACTAATCAACACTAACCGGGTTCCATGGTCTTACTTAGCAGAGGTACAGCTTACAATAACCGTTGTGCTTCAGGATGCACTTACGAAGTTTATATGCTTGGTGACTACACTAGCATGGTCTGGGACCGACAATGTACTAAGGGTCTAGTCAGATGTTTCACTACGAAAGAGTCCTCAGTCGGAATCTAAAGCTCGATAGACTTACTACAACCGGTGTGCCTCAGTCGATCTTACGTTGTATCCGATAGACTTCTCTTACCAAGGGGTGACACCAGTGTTGTAAATCTCCCGAGATCTCCCCGAGATCTCATTTTTAGAAGGCAACCGAGACAAGATGTTCATCTCTCGAGATTTCTCGGTCAACGGGGTCAAACTTAGTCAAAGTCACGATTTCTCGCATTTTCTTGCTAATTTGTAAGATTTTCTTGTAAATTCGTAATTTCTAAGATTTTCTCGCTCATTTCTCGGATATTTTTGTAAGATCTCGTAAAAACGTATATAAATATACATATATTTATGGTTTTATGTATGTTTTTATTAAAAAACCTATAAAGTCAACGTAAGTCAACGTCCGAGATCTCCCCGAAATTATTCCGAGATGCTGATATCTCCCAAAAAAAGTTCAAACGAGATCTCCCCGAGATCCGAATTCTCCAACCTTGGGTGACACAGATAGTGTACTCTGAATCGGGGTTCGCGACTTCCCAATAACAGAGCCAATAACTACGTTCTATTAGTTGGAAAAGAGATTGAGTTTAAAGCATAATCGGAAAGCATTTTAACAACATACACAAACCATAACATTATTTCGGCATTATAACTGGTTACATCATAGCATACACTAAAGATAACTGCTCGCTAATCATGGCAACAACATCATAGAACATAATGATAGAAGACATTATATAAAGATAAAGGATAGAAGTACCAGTAGATTAAACAAGTTTCGAATACAAAAGTGACAACTTCAAACTCCAGACCTCTCCTAATACAATCTTCGGCATTCTTCTCCGGGTACTAGGTTTTCCGCACGGAGTCGAACACCTTGAAAGTATGACAAATATTGTACAAGAGAGAGAAAGAAGTGAATTGAAGTGTGTGTTGGAATGAATGACAAAGACCCTTTAAATAAGTAAGAAATTTTCCTGCAAACGGCTGGCAGGCCGTTTGCAGGGGCCGTTTGCCAGATCAAGCCATTTGCAGTGGCCATTTAAATTGGACGTGTGGCAGGCCGTTTGTGAGCTAGGCAAGTCATTTGGCAGGCCTTTTGGCTTGCTGATTTCCTGGATCCTAACTTGATTTCTTGTCTTTCTCCGTTTTCGCTCTAGAATCTTTGTTTTAGCTCCGATTCTCTTGATTCTTTTTGTACCGTCTTCGTAATTACTTGTTCTTCAATTCTAACTAACGAAGTGGGTATTTTTCCGATAAAGTTTGAATCTTTCTTGTTTTTGGGCCTTAATACCGGTGTAAAAACGTGACTTTTTAGCCGATATCAAATATCCCACACTTAGACTTTGCTTGTCCTCAAGCAAACTCTCATTTTACCTTAAGAAATCTTTTTGGAGTTTTTTTTCTAATAGCCTAATCGGTTTGCTTTTTATTATAAGAGCGAAAGATAAGGTGAGTCATCTATGTTAAGATTGAAACTATCTCTGCAAGCATGCGAGGAGGTTACATGACTTAGGCTAGCTTTCACGGGTCACTCAAATCACACAAGTGTTTAGAGTTCCCTATAGATCTAAGAAATGAATTCACTCATAGCCATTCATGCTGCACCCATCGTCATAGGCTTGATAAATACTCAATTCCTTGCTACTAATGTGAGAGCAGTAGTAACCATAGCTTCTAGGTCATTGATAAATGATGGAAAGGAATTTTTGAGTGGTAGTGAAGTTGTTTTTAATGGGTGAGAAAATGGGTGATATAGTCCTTATGCAGACTTTTATTCGGATAGATAGGAGTGCTGAAATTTTTGAGAAGCACTTTTGAACTTTTCTTCATTTGATAATCATTTTCGATCAAGTTCTTCTTCGACGTTTCTCTTTATAAGTTCTGCTCCTTTTTTCAAAACTTTGAAAATAACTTTTTTTTAGAGATTTCATCTCGAGAAACTTTTTGCCGATAAACTTTTTTAAGACCTTTGTCATGATACTTGAGAGGTTTATAGCATCGGGTTTTCAGAAGGGATCTCATTTTCTGGTTTTTCGGGTGATAGTAAAGATGATGTGAGTGTGGTGGTGAAGTAGAAGTAGTGGAGGTATGAAAGGTTTATTTTTGACAAATGGCTAGCTCTTCTGATTATAACCGAATCACGTTTCGCTGCTTTGTAAATGTAGATCTAAAGCAAGTTCTGATTCCGAGCACAGACATCGGCACTCTTAACGAAAAATAGTGAAGCATTAAAGATGAATGTTGGTCTTATTTGGGTGCCTCACCATAATCAATTTAACTCAATAATGCCTTAGTCATGCAATGCTCTATTAGAGATTTGGTTAATTATAACAAAATTTCCACATTACTTAAGCCTTACTTTTATTTACAAACGTTTTAGGTTTTCAAAAATACTTTTTCGGAAAGGCTTTCTCTTGTTAAAAATTTTGAAATTTGGCTTAAGAACTTGGAATCTTCGTAATGGGTTATTTTAATACAGCATAAAAAGATTATACCAACATCCCACACTTAGACGAACATTGTCCTCAATGTTCCTAGTGTATCCCACACTTAGGAGTTTTAGTTGAAGATTTGGGAGTATTTGTCTAGTGTTTAATTGGGTTGGGATCCCACACTTAGTGATAAGCTAGGATGCGGTATAATTTAAAGTTTGAGCTAGTAGCAGGAAGAAAGAAGTACCCCTAGCGGATGTTGCTTGATACTGGCTGCTTTCAATCCTTGCGCCCATTATTGATCAGCTCATTTGTCATCCTTTATTCTTCTACTCTACTTTATTGGACGGGTTGCCTCCCGAGAATCGCTTTTTTTTAAGGTCGTTGGCTCGACCGTAGTGATGCTTTAGAAAGCAAACATTCCTCACTGATGGTTGTAATCTTGGTCTTCTCGAAGGAATGTGAGTCTTGGTGGGTAAATCCTGAGAAAGTGTCAGACCAAAAGTGGTAGAAGGTCCGGTACTTCTCTTGAAGATCTTCTGAAAGATAAGTAGTGTGCAGTTTCGGCTCGTGATAAATCCTGAAGTCTGATGAGAATATGATCCATGGCTCTGCTGGTTGACCTATGAATGTCAATCATAGAGGAAGTGCTTGTGGTGATTATTTCTCTGATGGGATGCTCATTTCGGAGGTCTTCAAATAATGTTAGAAACTGTATCTTTAGTATCTCGAAATCTTCGGAATGGTGATCTCCACAGTAAGAGTCTGTAGCTTTGCACAGATTAGTTAAAAAGCGAAGCTGAAAAGAAGTGAACAGCAATCCTGACCCGAGCATTAACGTCACAGTTTTTGAGTATATCTCCCGACATTCGGTTTTGAATGTGAAACTTGGATCTGTGGGCTCGTGGAAGATACGTGTTATCTGCTTCGTAACGTAGGTGGCAATATTGACTCGGTCTGGTTCAAGATGAGAGAACGGATTGTTACGCCTTACTTCCTCTGTAACTGCGTCTCATAACTCTTTGATAATCAGATCAGCATGGTGATCAATAGTTACGTAAATCACTAGCCTGTCTGGTGTGCTTTCGAAATTATCTCTTTCCAAAAGAGTGAAAAAGCTGTGAATATCCTCGATCATTTGCAAATCAGAGTGATAAGTCGGGCGTCCAGTGGAAAGATCCATGTGCTTCCGGATGAGAGTCAGTAGTGGTCGTTGGTTTGCTAAGAACGGAAGTGCAGATCCGGCTAAGGCATTGTAAACCTTAGAGTAAATGATCTTCTGATCTCGACAGAATCTTGTCTCAAGAATAGTGCAAACCACTGAATTGTGCTCCCGTTGCCTTTCTTCGCAGTAGATATGATCGTGAAGAGTGTTGATAAAGTCTTGAATGTCTTCTTCTAGGATTTCAACATCACTGTTTTCTCTTTGGAGATAGTGGTTGTATTCTTCTTGGATAGCCATGATTCGTTCTGTTAAGCATAGCGTGAAATCAATTATTAATTTACGGATGGCTTTGAGAATATCTTCAAATTCATCAGTATCATTAATGAAGGTTATCATGTCTTCGTGTGTAGATATGACCGAAATCCGATCTGACGAAGAGTCTGGCTCCCCTAGATCTGGTTCGGTTGGAGAGTGTGTATTATCTAGAATGTCTTCATGTTGCTCTTCCTCGTCATCATCGGTATAATGTTCTTCTGAGGATGCGTCTGATGAACGGGTTTCTTCAGTATTCTGGTTCTCCACTTTGATACTTGCAGGGTCAATTTCTATATCTTTAACCTCAACCTTGTCAGTCTTCTTCTTGAAACGAATGATTAAACTGTGATCTTCCGTCTCAAGCCTCATTAAATCTTCATGATGCTTAATGATTAGAGAGGGTATTATTGCAGTTTCTTTTACGTCTTCCATTTCCTCTTCCTCTTCAGGTTCTTCCTCTTCCGCTATTTCTTCGCTGGGATCCTCTTCTTCCATTTCTGGGTCATCTGCAGACTGTGATTCGACACCCATTTCGATATAATTGGCTGGTGGTGAAGACTCGTCATCGGAAGTGATCCGTCTGGTGGAAATAGCAAACATCTCTGCCTGTCTAGAAAGATCGGTAGGTCGGTCAATTTTGAAGGTAACGCTCTCCCCATGTGATCGCAAGATCAAGGTTTGATTGTACACATCAATGACAGTCCTAGCCGTATTCATGAAAGGTCTTCCTAGCACTACTGGTGTGTGTAGGTCTTCCTTAATGTCCATTACTACGAAATCCGTAGGATACAAGAATTTGTCGACTTTCACCAAGACGTTCTCAACTATGCCCTTAGGATATTGAATTGTGTGATCGGCAAGTTGGATTGTCATTTTAGTTGGTGACAAGTCTCCTAACTCTAATCTCTTGTAGAGAGAGTAGGGGATTAGGCTGATACTTTCTCCTAAATCTGCTAGCGCATGAATGGTTCCAGATTGGTAGATCGAACACGGGAAAATGAATCGGCCCGTATCTCCTAACTTTGGCGGTAGAGAGTTTCTGAGTAATGCTGAGCATTCTTCACTCAGTGGAATTTTGTTAGAATCTGGTATCCTATCCTTTGTAGAAAGAAGCCTTCGGATATATTTCTTCTGGTTGGGTACTTTGGACATGGTGTCCAAGAATCTTCCATCTAGTTTGAAGGAATCAAGCTTGGTTGCTTCCTCCTGTAGCCTTCCAGGATAGGGTATGCGAACTGGAGTTGCAGGGGTCAGCTTCTGAGTATATGTCGATTTGTTCTTGAGCCTAGCTGACCTTCTCCATGGTTCTTCCTCTAGGATTACGGAATCTATTTTCTTAGCTTCCTATATGTGGGGATTTTGGATAGTATTACTGGGTAACCTTCCCTGTGGTCGGGTTTCAAGGCGTTGTGATAACTATCCGAGCTGCGTCTCTAGACTTTTGAGCAGAGCCAATTGATTTCTCATTAATATCTTCGTCTGATCTTGTCTGACTGCAGTTCTCTGATTTAGCTGTTGTTGTCCTTGAATGAACTGATTCAACTGATCATCAGATTCGAGAGTGGGGTTGTGTAACGACCCGGCTTCGTTATTTCAAAAACATGCTTAAAAAAAATTCTGAACCAATACATCTGGACGGCGTCCAGTTATCTGGACGGCGTCCAGCAATGAAGACCAGGACGGGGTCCAGAAGATCTGGACTGTAGTGACCCGAACTTTTCCATGTTTATATATATTAATTGAGATTGATATTTACATGATTAAATGTTTCCAACATGTTAAGCAATCAAACTTGTTAAGACTTGATTAATTGAAATATGTTTCATATAGACAATTGACCACCCAAGTTGACCGGTGATTCACGAACGTTAAAACTTGTAAAAACTATATGATGACATATATATGGATATATATATATATATATATATATATATATATATATATATATATATATATATATATATATATATATATATATATATATATATATATATATATATATATATATATATATATATATATATATATAGTTAACATGATACTATGATAAGTAAACATATCATTAAGTATATTAACAATGAACTACATATGTAAAAACAAGACTACTAACTTAATGATTTTTAAACGAGACATATATGTAACGATTATCGTTGTAAAGACATTTAATGTATATATATCATATTAAGAGATATTCATACATGATAATATCATGATAATATAATAATTTAAAATCTAATTTGATATTATAAACATTGGGTTAACAACATTTAACAAGATCGTTAACCTAAAGGTTTCAAAACAACACTTACATGTAACGACTAACGATGACTTAACGACTCAGTTAAAATGTATATACATGTAGTGTTTTAATATGTATTTATACACTTTTGAAAGGCTTCAATACACTTATCAAAATACTTCTACTTAACAAAAATGCTTACAATTACGTCCTCGTTCAGTTTCATCAACAATTCTACTCGTATGCACCCGTATTCGTACTCGTACAATACACAACTTTTAGATGTATGTACTATTGGTATATACACTCCAATGATCAGCTCTTAGCAGCCCATGTGAGTCACCTAACACATGTGGGAACCATCATTTGGCAACTAGCATGAAATATCTCATAAAATTACAAAAATATGAGTAATCATTCATGACTTATTTACATGAAAACAAAATTACATATCCTTTATATCTAATCCATACACCAATGACCAAAAACACCTACAAACACTTTCATTCTTCAATTTTCTTCATCTAATTGATCTCTCTCAAGGTCTATCTTCAAGTTCTAAGTGTTCTTCATAAATTCTATAAGTTCTAGTTACATAAAATCAAGAATACTTTCAAGTTTGCTAGCTCACTTCCAATCTTGTAAGGTGATCATCCAACCTCAAGAAATCTTTGTTTCTTACAGTAGGTTATCATTCTAATACAAGGTAATAATCATATTCAAACTTTGGTTCAATTTCTATAACTATAACAATCTTATTTCAAGTGATGATCTTACTTGAACTTGTTTTCGTGTCATGATTCTGCTTCAAGAACTTCGAGCCATCCAAGGATCCATTGAAGCTAGATCCATTTTTCTCTTTTCCAGTAGGTTTATCCAAGGAACTTAAGGTAGTAATTATGTTCATAACATCATTCGATTCATACATATAAAGCTATCTTATTCGAAGGTTTAAACTTGTAATCATTAGAACATAGTTTAGTTAATTCTAAACTTGTTCGCAAATAAAAGTTAATCCTTCTAACTTGACTTTTAAAATCAACTAAACACATGTTCTATATCTATATGATATGCTAACTTAATGATTTAAAACCTGGAAACACGAAAAACACCGTAAAACCGGATTTACGCCGTCGTAGTAACACCGCGGGCTGTTTTGGGTTAGTTAATTAAAAACTATGATAAGCTTTGATTTAAAAGTTGTTATTCTGAGAAAATTATTTTTATTATGAACATGAAACTATATCCAAAAATTATGGTTAAACTCAAAGTGGAAGTATGTTTTCTAAAATGGTCATCTAGACGTCGTTCTTTCGACTGAAATGACTACCTTTACAAAAACGACTTGTAACTTATTTTTCCGACAATAAACCTATACTTTTTCTGTTTAGATTCATAAAATAGAGTTCAATATGAAACCATAGCAATTTGATTCACTCAAAACGGATTTAAAATGAAGAAGTTATGGGTAAAACAAGATTGGATAATTTTTCTCATTTTAGCTACGTGAAAATTGGTAACAAATCTATTCCAACCATAACTTAATCAACTTGTATTGTATATTATGTAATCTTGAGATACCATAGACACGTATACAATGTTTCGACCTATCATGTCGACACATCTATATATATTTCGGAACAACCATAGACACTCTATATGTGAATGTTGGAGTTAGCTATACAGGGTTGAGGTTGATTCCAAAATATATATAGTTTGAGTTGTGATCAATACTGAGATACATATACACTGGGTCGTGGATTGATTCAAGATAATATTTATCGATTTATTTCTGTACATCTAACTGTGGACAACTAGTTGTAGGTTACTAACGAGGACAGCTGACTTAATAAACTTAAAACATCAAAATATATTAAAAGTGTTGTAAATATATTTTGAACATACTTTGATATATATGTATATATTGTTATAGGTTCGTGAATCAACAGTGGCCAAGTCTTACTTCCCGACGAAGTAAAAAATCTGTGAAAGTGAGTTATAGTCCCACTTTTAAAATCTAATATTTTTGGGATGAGAATACATGCAGGTTTTATAAATGATTTACAAAATAGACACAAGTACGTGAAACTACATTCTATGGTTGAATTATCGAAATCGAATATGCCCCTTTTTATTAAGTCTGGTAATCTAAGAATTAGGGAACAGACACCCTAATTGACGCGAATCCTAAAGATAGATCTATTGGGCCTAACAAACCCCATCCAAAGTACCGGATGCTTTAGTACTTCGAAATTTATATCATATCCGAAGGGTGTCCCTGAATGATGGGGATATTCTTATATATGCATCTTGTTAATGTCGGTTACCAGGTGTTCACCATATGAATGATTTTTATCTCTATGTATGGGATGTGTATTGAAATATGAAATCTTGTGGTCTATTGTTACGATTTGATATATATAGGTTAAACCTATAACTCACCAACATTTTTGTTGACGTTTAGAGCATGTTTATTCTCAGGTGAATACTAAGAGCTTCCGCTGTTGCATATTAAAATAAGGACAAGATTTGGAGTCCATGTTTGTATGATATTGTGTAAAAACTGCATTCAAGAAACTGATTTCGATGTAACATATTTGTATTGTAAACCATTATGTAATGGTCGTGTGTAAACAGGATATTTTAGATTATCATTATTTGATAATCTACGTAAAGCTTTTTAAACCTTTATTTATGAAATAAAGGTTATGGTTTGTTTTAAAAATGGATGCAGTCTTTGAAAAACGTCTCATATAGAGGTCAAAACCTCGCAATGAAATCAATTAATATGGAACGTTTTTAATCAATAAGAACGGGACATTTCATGGACGGCGTCCAAATGAACTGCCAGATTTTGTTCCCGGGGTCCAACTTACACGAGCGGAAAACCCTCTTCCCGACACTTTTAAACGAAACCCTTTTTACAACATGACATAATAAGTAAAATTAAGAGATTTCCATCATTAAAACAAGTTTTCACAATATCGGGCCCACAATGTCCCGTCTTACAAGTTTCGTTCAAAATACAAGTTTCGACCATAAGAGTTTAAATTTCAAACGACACCTAGAGCATGGTGTTTGGGGTTAAACTACCCACATCTCGGTCGAACTTCAAAACTAATCTTCCCAAAAGCGTCCACTATCCAATACAAAGTGGGAGGCCTCTAATCCAAACAAACGCCCTTACCCTTGTCCACGCCGGAGCCTAAAAAGAGTAAACAACGAGAGGGTAAGCAAAACGCTTAGTGAATGCAATAATTATACATATACATATACAACCTACTTACTTGCAATCACTTACACAATACCGTATACAAGCTAGCAATTCGACAACCATGCAAACATTATGCATAAACTAGTATCCGCAATTCACAATAAGCTAGCAACACCAATAGCATAAAGTTCACAATTAAATATAATAATACAAAACTCACACAACCATGGTTAACCAATCGTACAAGGGAACGGTACTCGCGAAAGACCGTCGGAGTTCATAACATCCATTAGTGTACTTAACACCGCATACTTACTAATCCCCCGGGTGATGTCTTAAACACCGCGACTAACTCACCCCCATGACAATGTGGTGTCTTAAACACCGCGACTATCCCACTTGTCAATCAAACCAATGAGTGGTGTCTTGAACACCGTGACAATCCCACTCCCATGACAATGTGGTGTCTTAAATACCGCGATTATCCCACATGTCAATCAAACCAATGAGTAGTGTCTTGAACACCGCGACAATCCCACTCGTTACGTAGAATGTGGTGTCTTAAACACCGCGACTAACCCACATTTCACGCTACACAAATAAATACATTATATACGTACACGCATAATTATTCCACTCACCTTAACACGTCGGTGATGATTAAACACTTTCGTACGCTTTAAAACAAAGTACTGATGTGTGCGAGGTGTACTAGGAAATAGTATTATTTTTACAATGAAATACTATTAAATACGATACAATTTTACACAAGATATTTATTTATTTATAGAATGGATATACCTAAACCTTGCTACAACACTTATAGGCAGTGTACCTAATCGTACAGTAGTGTAGTTTTTAGTAAGTCCGATTCGTTCCACAGGGATCTTTTAAACAAGCTTAACGCTATATTTTTAACTTATAATTGTAAAAATACAAAAATATATATAAGTAGTATTATTATTATAAAAGAGGGGTTTTTACCGTTTAGTGACCGGATTATCGATTTTAAAACTTTAGTCGCAGTTAAAAACTAATGTAAAATATTAATTATATAAAAGACTTAATTTAAAACGTAAAGTAAATAACGAAAATAAAATTGGGATAATTAAAAAGTACGATAATTAAAAGTGCAATTAAATACAATGACAATAAATAAAAGTGCGATAATTAAAAGTGTGATTAAATATGAAAATAAAGGAATTATGCTTATTTAAACTTCCGTAATCATGATGTTTGACGTCTTGATTTTAGTTTATTCCCATGGGTTAATTGTCCTTTGTCCTGGATTATTTAATATGTCCGTTTGGTTTTTGTCCATAACAGTCCATCAGTCATAAATATAAAGTGCGAGTGTCCTCGTCATTTTATCCTTATATCCGAAGTCAAATATTCCAACTAATTAGGGACTTAAACTGTAACAAGGTTTTAATACTTTGTTTAATAATTACACCAGGATATCGACTGCGTGTAACCCAAGGTTTTAATACTTTGTTAACAATTACGCCAAGTGTCCTTGTACATAATTTCACCCTTGTTTTAATAAGTCTAATAACTATTAATCCATTCCCGTCTCCGGTTAAATGAACGATTATTCGTATATATAAATATCCCGCCCACTGTGTCTGATCGAGTGTATGTGGTTATTTATAGGTACGTCCAATTGTAAATCTTTATATTAAATTAAAAAACTATCATTTAATTAAACAAAAATAAAACCCATTAATAGCCCATAGTCTAATTTCCACAAGTGTCGTTCTTTTGTCCAAACCCCAATTATGGTACAAAGCCCAATTACCCCGTCTTAATATTTTAGCCCAACATCATGATTACTTCGTCTTAAATAAGCATAATAATAACTTAGCTACGAGACATTAATTTAAAAATAACATTAACCATAACTTACAGTGATTAAAAATAGCGTAGCGTTACACGGACAGAATTTCGACTTACACCCTTACAACATTTGCTAACATACCCTTATTATTAGAATTAAAATTAAAATTAAAATTAAAATATAATATATATATATATTTACGTATATGAATGAGAAGAGAAAAAGATGGATATAATCGATCACCAAACTGCGAATTTATAGGGGTGTGGCCTGTCACCTACTGCCATGCGATCGCATGGATTTTTGCCTTCCAGGCCATGCGATTGCATGGCCCCTTTTTCCAGCTCACAAGAGTTTGGCTCCTAGCTTGCCGACGGTTTTTATTATAATATATAATATATAAATAATTTATATAATTATTTAAATATTATATTTTATTCTTGTGCATAGTTGACTTGTAATTTTTAGTCCGTTGTGTCGAGCGTTGAGAGTTGACTTTGGTCCCTGTTCCGGATTTTCGAACGTCCTTGCGTACAATTTAATATCTTGTATTTTGCGTTTCACGTCTTGTACTCTTGTAATTTTGAGACGTTTCTCATTACTAATTTGAACCACTTTGATTGTACTTTGTACTTTTGAGCTTTTTGGTCGTTTGCGTCTTCAATTCGTCGAATCTATCTTTTGTCTTCACCTTTTATTATTTAAACGAATATCACTTGTAAATAGGACAATTGCAACTAAAAGCTTGTCTTTCTTGAGGGATAATGCTATGAAATATATGTTCGTTTTTAGCATTATCAAATATTCCCACACTTGAGCGTTGCTTGTCCTCAAGCAATATAGTCTTGAAATAAAAATACTAGAATCACTTCTTTATTCTTCACACTTTGTACATCAGTGATTTCTATACGGCGGAATGAACAATGGTAGTTACGGTGTGGTTTACAGTCCCACATGACTATAAAATTTAGATCCCTTAAGGAAATTGGATCTTTATGAAAACATTTGATCTTTTGAAAATTAAATCTAGCTTTTACCCTAGATAAGTTTTACGGAATAACCCTTCACCGGTGTTTGCAAATTGTTTTTGTGGGTTTATTGGGTTTCAGATTTGAAAATTTTAGCTCAAAACTTGTGGTTTTGTGTCACCCACTTGCTAACCTTGTATTGAGAAAGCAACACGTCCAGTTTACTTGTTCCATATATTACCTTTCGGTAAACTACCGTCCGGTTGTAAAGGAAAGCGTTGAACAAGCAACTGTTAAGGCAATGTCCCCTGACATGCTTTTAATTATGGTCTATAACGTGTCGGATGCAATTACTATCCTTTGTAGGAGCAATAGTAAAGCTTACCCTTATAATTTTTTGGTTTGGCATAGGGTCCTGTCTTCGACCATACTATGCAACCACCGTTCTTACAATTGACACCCGATTTGGTTCAGGTGACCTAATGAATTCCAGGTGAATTCTCAGGATTTTACGTTCAATGGTAATGAACGCATTAAAAATGGGTTTTTAGAAAACAAATCAGTTTTAATTTTGATCAAAATATTTTCTCGTTCAAGCTCGAGTTTAGATATCATCGAATTCCATGAGTTTGTAATTCTCAATCTTTAAGGTCAATCTCAAGGATTGAGTAATATCAGGCTTAAAAGCTGATTTTTAATCTTTTAAGGAGATTATCCTTTTCTGGGGGTCTGATTCATTAGTCTTATCAAGCTAATTTGCACGGCGTCCTCCCCATTTTACGAGACAGATCCTCTCATTGTTAGGATAAGTCTGACCACTTGGCGACCCTGTTTGATGCTAAGGTCCGTGGATTTCCTGCTGATATTAGTGATGACTTTTCAAGATTTTTCGTCAACCTACAGCTGGTCTGGACGACAACTTCCTGACCTAAATCAAGAAGCGCGTTTCTTTTTCGGAAGACTTTACTTTCTTTTAATGATGGAATTGATTCATCGTGTAGATCCATCTTTCTTTCAAATATATTATAGTAAATAGGGTAAAACTGATAAAATTGTTCAAAACAAAAGTATCTTCAGTTATTTGTACAAAAATATGTGATATATGTTTTAAATAACTTGGTAAATTTTTCCCACACTTGGCTTTTATTTTCCTTTTTATTGTCCTCTATTCTATTTTAAATGAATTCTAACATTTTTGGTTGTTTATCAATTTATGTCCTTTCCGAGGTAACAATAATTTCGGTATTAATACCTTGTTTTATCGTTCATAAATATGTATAAACATGATTTTGAATTCATTTAATTGAAAATTTTGAAAATTTTACTAGAATTGGGTAGTCAGTATATAAGACTAGGGCTGTTCTTTATTATCAGAGAGCACTAGATTCTAATACAACTACTGCGTTACTAGTATTTTTAATGGTAACCAAGTGTATAAGTCAAAAATTTTAAAAATCTGAAAGAATTTAACCCCTAAAATTAATATTCCCACACTTAAGATCTTGCAATGCCCTCATTTGCAAGAAATCAGTAACAATTTAAATTATTGAGGGTGATTAGCGTAGAAAAATGATTAAATTTTACCAAAGTTTCCAAACTTATTGGCGTTTGTTTGCTGAATGATAAATGGTGCACATCATTTGTTCATTCCATCTTGTTGTTACATCACATTTGTTTTTCGTTTTGTCGTCAAAATTAGTAGCTTTTGCTGAACTTAATGCAAGTCTTTGAAAATGAGTTGTTTTACCCTGTTGTGTACAATTGACAATATACATACATACAAATATAAACATGCATGGTAATTTGAAATGGGACTTAAAATCCCACTTTCAAATCAAATATGAAATATTAGTACAAAATAATAAAAATATTAAACAATACATTAATGTATCACAATATCATATGTTTAAACATAATAAATAAAAATAATAAAAAGATAAAAATCATAGAAATCACCAACTGAACTATATCGATCTGGATAGGGGTTCCAGTTCATGTCGTCGTCCGGGTTCCATGGTTGGTGATAGGTGTACTGGTATGTCTGGTTAGGGTAGTAGAGAGTAAATGGCGGTCTCATCTCGGGCTGGTGTGGAGGATAGCAAGCTGGTCGGGTTGGGACGTATTGCTCCTGAGGTGACAGCCGACTCATAATCTGACGCTGATGATAGTCCCATCTATCATGCTGTCGTTGCCTGGAATGCTCGTAATCATTTCGGGCTTGCCACTGCTCCATCCGACGAAATCTCTCCGCGTTTGTCATGTCTACCTCATCTACACGCTGGTAGACATCAGTCATAGCCTCCCGAATGACATCCCTAATGTCATCCGCTTCCTCCATTTCCTCGTCTGAACCTCTCTCTACCTGAGGATGACTACCTTCATAGGGTACTGCCTGATTGCGTCTACTCTTTAATACCTTAGCACCCACATAAACCCTCAATCCTAAAGGCTCAACCTGTTCTCTACATACCAAAAGTGGACCCCCTTGGTCCCTATCTGCACCTAAATACTCTCCAATGAGAGTAACAAAAATACCTCCTCCAATTATCCCCCCTTCCTGTATTCCTTCCACCATTTTAGATAAATAAAAAACCAACACAGTAAGGGATATTAACAAAGCCTCTTGGGTCTCGAATACATTCTAGGTAAAATAAATCATGTAAGGTCATTTTCTCCTTGTTGTGACCTCTCTGTGTAATCGAGTTAGCCAAAAATCTATGAATTATACGAAGCTCGGCTTTGTTAATATGTAAGTAGGAGTGTTTTCCTCCCAGTGTAAAAACATTATAGTTTGACATACACCTCCATACGGCATTCGCGTCAAAATTCCTATCTACCCTTTCACCACGATAAATCAAATTCATACAATCGGGTAGTAGCAATTCACTAGGAGTGTAAATCTGTAATGCCCTGGCCATGTCCAGCATGGATATCCTGTACATCCTACGGCCAAGTATAAACCTAAGAAAACTTCTATCATCTAACCTATCTACATCTACATTTAATGCTATAGTACTCATCAGCTCAACACACCATTCCTTATATACATGCCTACGAATGGTGAATAAGCGTTCCCAATTGGTAAAAAAAGAACTGCCATACCTTTGGATCAGATGCTCCCTAACTGAGTTAGCTAGTTGGACCCTTTCCAAAGGATCCCAATCAATTACCCTAGGCACCTCTACATCTTTCATTACTAATTTGAATTTATTACTTTGATATGCTGGGTAATCTCTCCAGCTTCTATCGAATCTCAGATTAGGATGCAATGTATGTTCAGGAATCGTTGGGTATTCTACTGACGGATGCATCAGAAATACTATGAATTCATTAACAAACTGTAGCGGATCATAATAAGGTACATGTTGATCAGACTGATGTTGTTATTCCTGTTGTGGTTCTTGTTCAGGTTCTGGCTTGTATTGCGGCTCATATTCTGGTTCAGGTTCTTGTTGTGGTTGTCTAGATGATGATGAAGCACCAGCAGTATCGGTTTTCTGCAAAACACATTAAACACAAAATTTGTGCATCCAAATATGCATTAGTGTTAGCAAAATAACAACTTAAATTAACTGCAATAACATGTTCAATCAAAATTAAACTTATACACATTTTCACAATTTTATTAATTCTACACTTTTTCAAATAAGCCTATATGAAAATGTATACAAAGTTCATAAGCATTTAACTCAAATAACATGTCAAAATAGTCATTACTAACAATTAAACAAGTCTCAAATGGCAATTATATCAAATTAATCAAGTTCATGAATTTTAGACTTAAAAAGTCTACTTTAATCTCCAAAAATCATGTTTATGATCAATGTTTGGATCAATTAGCTACCTAAACATGTTACACTACTTAATTTAGCAATAATTCATGACAAAAATCGGCCATAACCTGTTTATATCAAAAAAAAGCCCCAAATTGCTCAAGAACACAAACCCTAGATTTCTAAAATTTTTGAAGTTTTTGGCTTCAAATCATGTTAAATAGCATCAATCTAGGTTATACATGCATAAAATACTAACAATTTAACACTAATTATACTACAAATTAACAAAATCAAATTAGGTAAAATATTGGTAATTATCACAAAAACTAGAAAATTTATGAGTTTAGGGGTGTAATTTTTACCTTTTTGTTGAAGAATCCGAACCTAGGCATGATTAGAGCAAAAAATTTGACGAATTACGGTGAAAATTTGGTGAAATTTGGTGAGGATTTGATAGAGTTTCGTATGTGTTTGTGTGTGTGAAGTGTGGAGACAGACCAGTCGACTTGCCTTTTGTTTCTGGCCAAAATTCCAGCTCCATGCGATCGCATGGATTGGAAGGCCAAATCCTATGCGATCGCATGGGGTTCGGGTACAGTAACTTTTGCTTTTTTTTTTTTTTTTATAAAAACCTTATACTTAATAAAATATATAATTAATTAAAAATTAAAATTTTGTTTCTTTTTAGGATGAGGGCGTTTCGGATCGTTGTCCTAGTCTGTCCCTCGACAAAATTTTAAAATTTGTCATTTTTAAGCGCGGTTTTAAAAGCTAAGATTTTTGGATTTTTTAAATGTTTTTGGCATACTTTAATTCAATAAGGCTAAAAATAATGATAATAAAAGTACTCGTCCCTCCCTTGGGTAGAGCAATTTCGGTTCAACGACCTAGTCTTCAACTCACGACGAATTTTTAGAAATCAATTTTTAACTTAGCGAAATAAAGTAAATTTTTGTTTTTAAATTCACACTAAACTTAAATTTAAAATGCATAAAATTAAAAATTCATATTATTAAAATTAAAAATTCACACCAAATTTATATTATATTTTCGTTTTTATACATACAAACTTATATTAAAAATATTGATTTTTTCAAATATTTATAAATTTAAATATATTGATTTTAAAAGGTTTACAATATTAATTTAATATTAATTTTAAAAACAAAGTAAAAATAAAATTAAAAATCTTTTTGGTCTTTTATCCCACTTTAATCAATCAAATATCATCAAAAATATACGCCTCTCTTTTCGGTAAAGTAATTTCGGTTCCATAACCTAGTTTAACTCATGACGAATTTCTGAAATATTTTGGGTTGAATGATTAAAGATATTTATACCTTAAGAATAAACGGTAAATTTCGTAGTGATGTAATAAATTTTTGCATGATATCAATAATTTCGGTCGCAAAACCTAATTTTATTGAGTATCAATTTAATACTTTATAGCGAACAATTTAGCGTTTATTATCAAAAGGTTAAAAGCAATAAAAATAAACATAAAAACTGTACATACTTACCTGTGAAATAGAATTCTCAGTGACCTGCTTTAGCCCACTCATAAGATAGTCGGACTAATTGGTTTTCCATAGCTACATAGGCGTAACCTCGAGCATTTAACGTTTTTTCTTCGAAACATATGAACGGTCCATCTCTGCATAAAGTAACGAATTCGGTATTGGAATATGTCTGATTCGTCGAGCATTTTCCTTCGTGTGACCATTTTCTGCATTTGTGACATATTTCAAGGTGTCGTGCTCTTCTTTTAGCTGCGGATTTCGATTTTCCTTTACCAAAATGTAACTTATTATTTTCGTTCCTGGATTCTTTTCTTACTCCGTCCAATTTGCCTCTAATTAATGATACCAATTCACTTGGAAGGGTGTCATTATTCCGTTTAGTGATCAAAGCGTGTAGCATTAGACCATGATTTAATTCACAGGAAGTCTTCATCTCGTAAAACCTAAAAAAAAAAAAATTCAGAATGGGGGGAGAAGACTAGTTCTTTAGGGTCTGCTAGGGAAAGACCATTCGGATTCCATTCTCGAGAACTACACGAAAACAGAATATCTAACTCTAACAAAAATACATATTATTCTTAAAAAGATTTGAACATTCCCATACTTAGTTAGATGTGGTGTTGAAATTGTGATTGACTTTATTTTCAATTGTATCATCAACAACTTGTATATCTTTGACTTTTGCTTCAAGCCATTTGTTGATTTCCTCCGTAACTTTCACAAATTCAACTAACATTGCCTTGTCTTTTGATAAATTGGATAGTAATCGGTTACATAACTTAAAGTTTCCCTTAATCTTAGCATCGTGAATCCGTTTATAAAGTTTCTTCGTTGAACTGTTAAAAACGGGTTCCTCTAATTTCGTATCATCAACGGGGTTCTTTGTGATCGGATCATCATTAAGTGTTTCTTCATCTTCCCCACACTTATGTATTTTTATTGGTCTAACAGTTTTGATTGGTGGAGATCTAAACTTTCGGTTCACAAAGGTGATCGATTTATCACCATCCCTAAGTGTCATTCTACCTTCTCTTACATCAATGAATGCCTCGGTGGTTGCTAAAAATGGGCGACCTAAAATTAGAGGAATATCAAGGTTTTCCTCCATATTAATCACTATGAAGTTTGTAACAAAGATCAAACTTCCCACGTTAACAAGTAAATTACTTGCTATTCCAACCGGGTGTTTAATGGTTAGGTCAAATGATTGAACACCTATTTTGGTTGGTTTCAATTTACCCATACCTAATCTTTTGTATAAGGAAAGAGGCATAATATTTGCACTTGCTCCTAAATCTGCGAGTCCATTATATACACCACCATCACTAAGCAAACAAGAAATGATAAATTCACCCGGGTCTCCTGCTTTTGTAAGTCGAGTTGGTTTGTAAACCTTTTTCGGGTGTTCTTTTCTTGGTTCTTTCACTTCTATTTGAACTTCTTGTTTACATTTTTCTTCTTTTCTTGGAATGGGAGGTTTGTATAAGAATTCTTCTTCATCACTCCAATTTGAATCCTCCCTATTTTCCAATTTTGATTTTTCATATGTTGTTGATAGCATATTTATGTTTTCATTTTGAAGGTTTTCTTGGGTGGTGAAATTATGATTGACTTCATTGTCAACTTCCATCGGACCATATATGTAATGTTTAACTATGTGACCATTAACTTTAAATTCAATCCCATTTGAATTTATTAATTCTATTGTTCCGTATGGGAAAACTCTTTTGATTATAAATGGTCCAAACCATCTTGATTTCAATTTTCCAGGAAATAGCTTGAATCGTGAATTGAAAAGAAGAACTTTGTCTCCTTCTTTAAATTCTTTTGAACTTCTGATTCTTTTATCATGCCATTTCTTCGTTCTTTCCTTATAGATTAACGAATTTTCGTATGCTTCATGTCTCAATTCTTCTAATTCGTTTAGTTGACTTAATCGTAGACGTCCGGCTTCATGTAAATCAAGATTACATGTCTTCAAAGCCCAAAATGCTTTGTGTTCAATTTCTACTGGAAGATGACATGCTTTTCCGTAAATGAGTTTAAAAGGTGTGGTTCCAATTGGAGTTTTGTAGGCTGTTCTAAAAGCCCAGAGTGCATCCTCCAATTTCATGGACCATTCCTTCGGATTTGATCCTACGGTTTTCTCTAGAATACGTTTTAAAGCTCGGATGGTATTTTCAACTTGTCCACTTGTTTGTGGATGATATGCAGTG
Source organism: Rutidosis leptorrhynchoides (assembly GCF_046630445.1). Taxonomy (NCBI): domain Eukaryota; kingdom Viridiplantae; phylum Streptophyta; class Magnoliopsida; order Asterales; family Asteraceae; genus Rutidosis; species Rutidosis leptorrhynchoides. The sequence continues at coordinate 96,166,753 of NC_092340.1, read as the reverse complement.
GAGATTTTATGAGTTACTCCATATCTTTTAAGAACTTTCTCAAGTTGATTGTTACAAAAATGAGTACCCCGATCACTTATTAAAGCTTTTGGTGTTCCAAACCTAGCAAAAAGACGTTTTAAAAAGTTGACTACAACTCGTGCATCGTTAGTTGGGAGAGCTTGTGCTTCCGCCCATTTAGATACATAATCAATGGCAACGAGAATGTAGAGATTATTATGAGATTTTGGAAATGGACCCATAAAGTCAATACCCCAAATGTCAAATACTTCACATACTTGAATGACATTTTGTGGCATTTCATCATGTTGACTTATTTTTCCGGCCCTTTGACAAGCATCACAGGATTTGCAAAGAAGGTGTGCGTCTTTGAAAATTGTAGACCAATAGAATCCAGCATCGTAAACTTTTCTTGCTGTGAGTTGAGGCCCATAATGCCCTCCTGTTGGTCCTGTGTGACAATGGTTTAAGATTTTACTAGCTTCATCTCCGAATACACATCGGCGTATTATTCCATCGGGACAACTTTTAAACAAATGTGGTTCTTCCCAGAAATAGTGTTTTATATCACTAAAGAATTTCTTTCGTTTTTGTTACGACAACCCTTTTTCAAGGAATCCACATACTAAGTAGTTTGCATAGTCTGCAAACCATGGAATTTCATTATAATCTATCTTCAATAGATATTCATTAGAAAAGTTGTCTTGTATGGCCGATTCATTTAGAACTTCTAATTCAGGATTTTCAAGACGAGAAAGATGATCAGCGGCGAGATTTTCTGCTCCCTTTGTGTCCCGGATTTCAATATCGAACTCTTGTAAGAGTAAGATCCAACGGATTAATCTTGGTTTAGCATCTTGTTTCGAGAAAAGGTATCTAAGAGCAGAATGGTCGGTATAGACCACCGTTTTAGCTAGAACGAGATATGATCGAAATTTGTCAAAAGCAAAGACAATCGTAAGGAGTTCTTTTTCATTAGTTGTGTAATTCGTTTATGCTCCTTGTAACGTCTTACTAGCATAATAAATAGGTTGAAATCATTTTTCAATCCTTTGTCCTAAAACGGCTCCCATTGCAAAATCACTTGCATCGCACATAAGTTCAAACGGTAGATTCCAATTTGGAGTTATCATAATCGGCGCATTAGTGAGTTTTTCTTTAAGTATATTAAAAGATTTGATACATTCATCTGAAAAGATGAATGGAGCATCCTTTTCTAGGAGTTTATTCATAGGAGTGGCAATTTTAGAAAAATCTTTTATGAAACGTCAGTAAAAATCGGCATGCCCTAGAAAACTCCTAACTCCTCTAACATTAGTGGGATGTGGAAGTTTAGCAATTACATCTACTTTAGCTCTATCCACTTCAATTCCTTCCTTTGAAATTTTATGACCAAGAATGATGCCTTCTTTAACCATGAAATGGCATTTCTCCCAATTAAGTACTAGATTTGATTGTTCGCATCTAATAAGCATTCGTTCAAGATTAATTAGACATGTTTCAAAAGTATCACCGAAGACTGAAAAGTCATCCATGAAAACTTCCATGCATTCTTCTATCATGTCGTGAAAAATCACCATCATGTACCTTTGAAAGATTGCAGGGGCGTTGCAAAGTCCAAATGGCATGCGTTTGTAAGCAAAAGTACCATAAGGGCATGTCAACGTCGTTTTCTCTTGATCCTCGGGTGCTATTGGAATTTGAAAATATCCGGAGAAACCGTCAAGAAAACAATAGTAACTGTTTCTGGCTAATCTTTCCAACATTTGATCAATGAAAGGTAAGGGAAAGTGATCTTTTCTGGTGGCGTCATTTAATTTTCTATAATCAATACAAACACGCTATCCTGTTACAGTCCTAGTAGGAATAAGCTCATTTTTTTCATTTGTGATGACAGTCATGCCACCCTTCTTAGGTACGCATTGAACTGGGCTTACCCATGGACTATCAGAAATTGGATAAATTAAACCTTCATCAAGCAGTTTAATAATTTCTTTCTTAACAACATCTTGCATATTAGGATTTAGTCTTGTTTGGCGTTGCACATACGTTTTATGACCTTCTTCTATAAGGATTTTATGTGTGCAATACAAAGGACTTATTCCTTTAATATCATGAATTTTTCATGCAATAGCTGGTTTATGAGCTTTTAACACAGAAATGAGTTGAGATTTTTCATTTTCAGTAAGAGAAGACGATATTATTACAGGTAATTCAGATTCACCATGTAAATAAGCATATTCTAAATGGTTTGAAAGTGGCTTTAACTCTAATGTCGGTGGTTCTTCTATCAATGATTTATATCGATATCTGTCTTCCTCTTTTAGCATTTGAATTTCTTCTGTTGTTGGTTCATATCCATTAGCCATAAGTGTAGCTAACATTTCAGTTTCATCAATTGGTTCAGTACTTTCTCCTAAAGAACATTCTCCTGTTCCTTGTAATTCTGAAAATTCTTCTAACAATTCTGCATGTGAATCTATAGTTTAAATATAATAACATGTATCATCTGCAGATTGCGGTTGTTGCATGGCTCTATCAACAGAAAAGGTAACACTCTCATCCTCTATACTTAGGGTCAATTTCTTACCAAACACGTCTATTATTGCCTTAGCCGTGTTTAAGAATGGTCTTCCTAATATGAGAGGAACTCGAGAATCTTCTTCCATATCCAGAATAACAAAATCTACTGGAAATACTAAAGTACCAACTTTAACTAGCATATTTTCCGTTATCCCTCTAGGATATTTTACTGATCGTTCGGCTAGTTGTATGCTTATTCGTGTTGGTTTCAATTCTCCAAGGTCTAGTTTAACGTATAGTGAATACGGCATTAAATTTATACTAGCACCTAAGTCTGCCAATGCTTCAATTGAACTAAGACTTCCCAGAAAACATGGAATCGTGAAACTTCCTGGATCTGATAATTTTTCTGGTATCTTATTCAAAAGCACTGCAGAACAATTAGCATTCATTGTAACAGCCGAGAGTTCTTCCATTTTCTTTCTATTTGTGATTAAATCTTTCAAGAATTTAGCATATCTAGGCATTCCTGAAATTACATCAATGAAAGGAAGATTGACATTTATTTGTTTAAACATATCCAAGAATTTGGATTGCTCGGCTTCAAGTATTTCTTTTCTCATTTTACTCGGGTAAGGAAGTGGTGGTTGGTATGGTTTAACATAAGGTTTAGCCTTAACTGTGTTATCTTCATTAACCTTTTCAACTACCGGTTCTTTTTCCTTATCTTGATCAGATTGTGGTTCTTGTGGAGTAGGAATAGCATCATCAGAAATTACAGGTATTTCAGGTGGTTTAAGTGTGATACCACTTCTTGTGGTAATGGCTTTAGCTGTTTCATTCCGGGGGTTAGCATTTGTATCACTTGGTAGACTTCCCGGTTTTCTTTCACCTATTAACCTTGCTAGGTTGCTCACTTCTTGTTCCAAATTTTGAATAGAAGCTTGTTGATTTCTAAATGCTTGAGCATTTTGTTCATTGGTTTGTTTCTGAGATGTGAAAAACTGTGTTTGAGATTCAACTAGCTTCGACATCATATCTTCTAAATTTGGATTTTTATCATCGGTTTGTGGTGGTTTATTTTGAAAAATAGGTCTTTGCTGATTGTAAGTATTGTTGGATACTTGTTGATTGCTAGGACCTTGTTGGTTGTTGTATGGAACATTTCGGTTATAGTTCTGATTTTGATTGTAGATTGGTCTTGGCGGTTGATAATTATTCTGATAATTATTTCCAGGCCTTTGGTTTATGTATGAAACATTCTCTCTTTGTTCCATTGTTAGTTCAATACTGAGACAATCTTTTGTCAAATGTGGTCCTCCACACTGCTCACAACTAATTCGTATTGAGTGAATATCTTTAGTCATCTTTTCCATTCGTCTCTCGACAGCATCTATCTTTGTGGAAATGGAATCTAAGTCATGGCTAGAATCGGCTCTAGCTGCTTTAGATGATCTAACGATATCTTTTTCTTGGTGCCACTCATGTGAGTGGGAAGCAGTGTTATCAATAATTTTGTAAGCGTCAGTTGCTGTTTTCTTCATAATAGAACCACCAGCTACTATATCGATGTCTTTCCTTGTAGTGATGTCGCATCCTTGGTAGAATATTTGTACTATTTGACAAGTGTCTAAACAATGTTGCGGACATCCTCTTAATAACTTTTCAAATCTTGTCCACGCCTCATATAGAGTTTCATTTGGCTTTTGTGTGAACGTAACAATTTCTCCTTGAAGTCTCACGGCTTTAGATGCCGGAAAGAATTGTTTAAGAAATTTTTCAACTAAAACATCCCATGTATCAATCGCCCCTTCAGGTAACGATTCCAACCAATCTTTGGCTTCTCCCTTCAAAGTCCAGGGAAATAACATGAGATATATATGTTCATCCTCCATTTCTCTTATTTTAAATAGTGTACAGATCCTATTAAAGGTATGAAGATGTTTGTTTGGATCTTCCTTCGGCGCACCACTAAATTGGAATTGATTAGTTACCATGTGTAGGATTTGTCCTTTGATTTCATAATCTGGCGCATTAATGTCTGGTTGAGTAATTGCGTGACCTTGGCCAGTGCGTTTAGCTCGCATTCGGTCTTCCATACTTAGAGGTTCCAGATTCGCCATTATTGAATTTGTTGAATCTGAATCACTAGAGGATTCTGATTTAATGGTTGATTCCTCAACAATCTCTATTTGAATGATTGGTGGTTCCGGAGGAAAGATTAATGGTTCAGGATCTCGGAATCGTCCCTGAATATTCTCCGGATTCTCAATTGTGAGGTCGGGTTCAAAAAATGGATTATCGGAAATTTGAATTGGAGTACTTGGTCGACTGGATGACGATTCTAAAGAAAAATCAACGGCGACAATATTTGCTAGATGTCTTGATTGAGACTAACCCACATTTCACGTCGGTGATGATTAAATACATTATATACGTAAACGCATAATTATTCCACTCACCTTAACACGTCGGTGATGATTAAACACTTTCGTACGCTTCAAAGCAAAGTACTGATGTGTGCGAGGTGTACTAGGAAATAGTATTATTTTTACAACGAAATACTATTAAATACGATATAATTTTACACAAGATATTTATTTATTTATAGAATGGATATACCTAAACCTTGCTACAACACTTATAGGCAGTGTACCTAATCGTACAGTAGTGTAGTTTTTAGTAAGTCCGGTTCGTTTCACAGGGATCTTTTAAACAAGCTTAACGCTATATTTTTAACTTATAATTGTAAAAATACAAAAATATATATAAGTAGTATTATTATTATAAAAGAGGGGTTTTTACCGTTTAGTGACCGGATTGACGATTTTAAAACTTTAGTCGCAGTTGAAACCTAATGTAAAATATTAATTATATAAAAGACTTAATTTAAAACGTAAAGTAAATAACGAAAATAAAATTGCGATAATTAAAAAGTATGATAATTAAAAATGCAATTAAATACAATGACAATAAATAAAAGTGCGATAATTAAAAGTGCAATTAAATATGAAAATAAAGGAATTATGCTTATTTAAACTTCTGTAATCATGATGTTTGACGTGTTGATTTTAGTTTATTCCCATGGGTTAATTGTCCTTTGTCCTGGATTGTTTAATATGTCCGTCTGGTTTTTGTCCATAACAGTCCATCAGTCATAAATATAAAGTGCGAGTGTCCTCGTCATTTTATCCTTATATCCGAAGTCAAATATTCTAACTAATTGGGGACTTAAACTGTAACAAGGTTTTAATACTTTGTTTAATAATTACACCAGGATATCGACTACGTGTAACCCAAGGTTTTAATACTTTGTTAACAATTATGCCAAGTGTCCTTGTAATAAGTCTAATAACTATTAATCCATTCCCGTGTCCAGTTAAATGAACGATTATTCGTATATATAAATATCTCGCCCATCGTGTCCGATCGAGTGTATGTGTTTATTTATAGGTACGTCCAATTGTAAATCTTTATATTAAATTAACAAACTATCATTTAATTAAACAAATATAAAGCCCATTAATAGCCCATAGTCTAATTTCCACAAGTGTCGTTCTTTTGTCCAAACCCCAATTATGGTACAAAGCCCAATTACCCCGTCTTAATATTTTAGCCCAACATCATGATTACTTCGTCTTAAATAAGCATAATAATAACTTAGCTACGAGACATTAATTTAAAAATAACATTAACCATAACTTACAGTGATTAAAAATAGCGTAGCGTTACACGGACAGAATTTCGACTTACACCCTTACAACATTCGCTAACATACCCTTATTATTAGAATTAAAATTAAAATTAAAATTAAAATTAAAATATATATATATTTACGTATATGAATGAGAAGAGAAAAAGATGGATATAATCGATCACCAAACTGCGAATTTATAGGGGTGTGGCCTGTCACCTACTGCCATGCGATCGCATGGATTTTTGCCGTCCAGGCCATGCGATCGCATGGCCCCTTTTTCCAGCTCACAAGAATTTGGCTCCTAGCTTGCCGACGGTTTTTATTATAATATATAATATATAAATAATTTATATAATTATTTAAATATTATATTTTATTCTTGTGCATAGTTGACATGTAATTTTTAGTCCGTTGTATCGAGCGTTGAGAGTTGACTTTGGTCCCGGTTTCAGATTTTTGAACGTCCTTGCGTACAATTTAATATCTTGTATTTTGCGTTTCGCGTCTTGTACTCTTGTAATTTTGAGACGTTTCTCATCAATAATTTGAACCACTTTGATTGCACTTTGTACTTTTGAGCTTTTTGGTCGTTTGCGTCTTCAATTCATCGAATCTGTCTTTTGTCTTCACCTTTTATTATTTAAACGAATATTACTTGTAAATAGGACAATTGCAACTAAAAGCTTGTCTATCTTGAGGGATAATGCTATGAAATATATGTTCGTTTTTAGCATTATCAAGTACCTAATACATTAAGTACACATTCAATACACAAACTTGTGGAACAAACCACCAACACTTAACTCTTGAGCATTTAATGACCCAAATGCATTAAATGACCAATTTACACCAAAACCGCCCATTTAAGGCCAAGACTCATCATTAATCGCTATAAGCTAGTGATTAGAGTCTACTAACCCCAACTAACCCAACCTAGGGTATTTCATACCCATCTCACCCAATTAGGTCAACCATTACCCATTTGACCCATTTTAACACTTAGACCCACAAATTTGGTCAAACTTGAACCCATTAACAAACTTACACTAATTCACAAGTGTACTAGTGTTTTAACAACAAAATTAACACTTTCAAACACCAAATCCAAGACCAAACCCTAGATTGCAAGCCTTGGGGTTTTCATGCACCAATTTAACCCAAATTCACCCATTTAACCCCTAAATGGGTCTTACAAGTCTCAAAAGTACAAACCCTAGCCATAAATCAATTAAAACTCAAAACACAGAGTTAGGACTTACCAACACTATCACAACGTAGCTAGAGACGTAGGGAACAACTTTAGAACTCGAGCTTAAACCCGAAACTAGCTTCTTCCTCTTTGGATTGAGCTTTCTCACACTAAAACCTCCTCTCTCTTTAGAATTGAAGTGAAAAGGATATGGTAGATGAAAAAGGAGTTAAGTCACCCACCAAACTGATCTTGGGTCCTTAAAGTCTTTCACAATGTGAAAATACTAAAATACCCTTTTTAAATATCTTAAAACAAAACAGCTGGCCCGCCAGTTCATCTGGACGGCGTCCAGAATACTGGACAGTGTCCAGCCCTTCAAAACAGGACGGCATCCCACATTTTGGATGGCATCCCAACCATCTGAGACAACAGGATCTTACAGGTTGGTTACTTTTGTAATCTGGGTGGTTGGGGAATTTTCCTCGACTGATGGACCAGTAAGTAGAAGTGGTTGATCGTAGGACAATTGAGATTGTTGGGCTGGATAAGGGGGTAGCTATAGCGAAACGGCTGGTTTGTTCTTTGAAACTGATTAACCCTAGGTTGTTGATTGAATCCGGGATTTGGTAGACGAGCTGGATATTGAACGTAACAGACTGAACCGTCAGGATTTTCGTACTCAACATGATATTGGTAGACGGCTGCGTCTTCATCTTCAATTCTCCAAGTTGTTTAGCGAGAGATTCCATCTTATCCGTGAGGGATTTGATGGCCTCCGTTTGATTGTTAAGTGCAGAGAGTGGGGCAGATGATGAAGTTGTTTCACCACTGTTCCAGTCATGATGATGCATTGTCATGTTCTCGAGAAATTCCCATGCTTCGTCTGCGATTTGGTTCATCAGATTTCCATAAGCTGCTGCATCGATCGTCATCCTCTGATTTACCGTAAGACCATTGTAGAAGGTACAAATTTGAGCTGACCCTTCTAGCTGATGATTAGGTCACTTCTTCAGCAGGGTTTTGATTCACTCCCATGCAGTGTAAAGAGATTCATCATAACTTTTTTTGAAGTTAATGATGTTATTCTTTAGTTTGGTTTATTTGGAAGGAGGGAAATATTTGGTTAGGGACTTAGTAGCCATCTCCGTCCATGACGTGATGGAATCTTTTCCAGTCCTTCGAACCATGTTTGAGCATAATGAGTGAGAGAATAGGAAAACAAGTATAGCCGGACTATATATTGTCCTATCCCTGGTTGTTTGTAGGAGTTCGAAAGAGATATGAATTTATCAAGGTGAGAATTAGGATCGTCATTCGGTAATCCATGAAACTGAAAGCTATTTTAGATGAGCTGGATGATGTGATGTTTTAACTCGAACGAGTGTCCTTGAATCTCTGGAAATCTGATTGGTCCTCCTCGACCTTCGGTTGAGGGTTTGGTATTTTTTGCTAAAGTAATGCGTAACGCCATTTGATTTCTGCTTCATGTTTCCTTGTGTACTTTAGAGATTATTGCATCTGGATCAGGTACGAATAACAACGACCCTGGTCTAGATCGGGTTTGGGTCATACACTGGGAATGCCTTTTTGTTTTTAATTTTAAATAGATAAACTAAATTTCTAAGGTAATCTAAGGTAATTCTATTGTAATCTAAGGTAATCTAAATCTAAGGTAGTCTAATTTAAAGTAATCTAATTTAGTCTAAGATAAGCAAACTATCCTAAGGTTGAATATGTTTTTGGTTCTGGCTACTGATTCCCTGGTATTTCGATAACAGAGCTTCGCACGAACTATTCAACAAACCAAGTGGCCAGGCTGACTACAGAGAGGCAGGATCCTTTTGGTCCCAATATAATTGGAGACTGTTCAAAAAATCCAACAACTAAGTCCGTGTATAATTGTCTTTCTTAGACACCACTAAATGCTTATGAATAAGTTTGATAAAGAGCAGTTATTATCTGATACCAGTTCACCGGCAACGGCGCCAAAAACTAGCTTCCCTCTTGATATGGTTGAAACGGACGGTTTTATTTGTGCGGTGTCGTTAGGTCGCAGCACGTCAGAATTAGCCACCAAGGGGGGGTACTATTTTAAATTAATATTTACGGGACCTAAATCATACTACTCCTTATTATGAGTAAGGGAAGTATGACCTAGAGTCGTATTTTTAAGATATCAGTAGAATCAAACATATATTAAAGCTTAAGATAGTTATGAAGGAGTAGTGGTTACCTAATTTTGGGTTTTTCTAGTTTATAAGACAGATAAAGTAAATGCAATAAAATTCGTAATTCAGATAAGTTAAAACAAGTGCATACTATGATTTCATCAGTTATTCTGCAGAGATTATGGAGTGCTGGCTCATGAATAGGCAAAGGCCTTGTATTCATTACACTGGTCCTAAACGCCCCTGTCATAAGAGATGTCACTGGGTTATGGGATAGGCTTGTTCATGTCTTACGACTGCACGGGCGTCGAGGGTAAGGGACGTTGCTGTCTATTCAGAATCTTCAAGCCTATCGCATTACCCAGTGACATGTCTTACGACAGGGATGTTTAGGACCAATATAATGAATACAAGGCCCCTACCTATTCAAGAGCCAGCATTCCATAACCTCGGCAGAATAACTGATGAAATCATAGTATGCACTTGTTTTAACCGTATCTGAATTACGAATTTTATTGCATTTACTTTATCTATCTTATAAACTAGAAAAACCCAAATTTAGGTACCCACTACTCCTTTATAACTATCTTAAGCTTTAAATATAGGTTCGATTCTACTGATATCTTAAAAATACGACTCTAGGTCATACTTCCCTTACTCATAATAAGGAGTAGTACAATTTAGGCCCCGCTAAATATAAATTTAAAACAGTACCCCCCCTCTTGGTGGTTGATTCTGATGTGTTGCGACCTAACGACACCGCACAAATAAAACCGTCCATTTTGACCATATCAATGACCTGCGGTCGACCATGGTCCTAACAGTGTAGTTTACGTTTTCCATTTTAAGCTTTATTTAGTTTTGGTCTTTTGCTAGAGTAAGTGTAGATTAATGAACTTGTTTATTTATGCCAAGATTTCTACCATCACCTTTAGCTATGTGCATATGTCATCATCAAAACACTTATTGTTATGGGTTAAGATTAGTATAGTCATTAAGCATAATCCCATGTTAATCCACATTCTCCCCCAACAAAATTTAATGGTTTCTCATACGGTTTTAAAAGTATTTAATAGAAATTTTTTTAAAAATAGTGAGGTCATGGGACCCCATGACCCTTTAAGTAGACTCGCCATTGAGTTTACTTCATACATTACAAGAAAAAGATATTTCTTCAACGACATGTCTTTGCCAAAAGTGCTTACCGACGACTTTTCGTCAGCAAGGCAAAACCTCGTCGGCAAGTTCACTTTTGCCGACGAAATTTGTTGACTGTCGACCACACATGGGTCCCAAGTTTACCATTCCGTTCAATCTTATTATGCCAATGACTTTGTACCCTTATCGATGACATGTTGCCGACGACACATGTCGTTAACAAACCTAAAGTCAAAGTTAGAGTTTATAGTCAAACTAACGAAAGTAGGTTTGGTAGATTCACTCGCCGATGACATATTTGTAGACGACATGTCTTTGGCAAGAATCTGGTTTTGACAACAACTTGTTTTAGCTGTTTTCAGCCCAAAATGGCATGACAAAACCTGAAAATTACATTACAAAACCTAGACATTCAACAAATAATACGACAACACAACAACCATTCAAATGACCTATTTCATTACACAAAACAAAAATTCTAAAACGGAAAATAAAAAATATCCGAAATTACACATACAAAACAACTAAACATAAATAATAAAACGTCTTAAACATAGATACTAAAATGTTTGTTCGGATCCGACTAACCTCCACATGCTACACATTCTCATTGTCACTCTCTATCTCCTTGGAAATTGAAGCATGGGGAATATTTTTGGATCGTGATATGGCGAAAGACGAAAGCTTGGGACATCATAGTTCATCTCAACATACGACTGCATCTTGACCACAAGTATTGCTGTATTATGTCACTTCTTGTTGTGTCGTTGCCACTTTATCAATCCGATTGACAACACCATGTCATGTTTCCCTCGAAGTCGATCTTGATGATAATGATGGTAGTAATGGTATACTTGTACTCGCCGTGAGTGGTAATTTTTCCAACGTTCGCGATTATGGCCACGACCAGCACACAAAACCAATGTTAAGATTTCGTGCTCGCTTTGATTAGTTGACTAAGTTTACATATCTACCATCTCTTGCTAAAGTACATACAAAAATAATAATTAGTCCTGCAAATTAAATATGTGATGACCCGGAAATTTTCGACCAAATTTAAACTTAATCCTTAAATGATTTAATGTTTCCGACACGATAAGCAAAGTCTGTAAAACTGAATCTCAATATCTTGAACTACTTTCATATGTTTAAATTACCCTTCGTTTGTTCTCGACGATTCGCGAACAATTATATGTAAATAGATACATATATGCACTATAAGTTGAAAATGTTAACAAAGTATTAAGTATATGATATTGTGCATTAAACTTATTGGTTTAAATATCTATTCAGATATATACGAAAAGTTAGAATATTGTTGTTAAGAATTAATTGTATGAATAACTTGCGACGTGTTTTTAAAACGTGTTTATGAATATTGAAAATATATTAATTTGGTTATAAAATATTTCGATATTATTAAATATATTTTAATAAACAACGAGGAGTTGATTTACAGAAGCAAATAACCAAAACACTTAATTGATTAAGCTACAATTCGAGTGATATAGTTTGTCAATGATTAAGTTCAATTTTTGATAAAGGCACACGTCGCGTAACGAAAAGTACTAGTTTTCTAAGCGTACGAAAATGCGTTCGAGAAACTGGAATCGGGACATAAGACGAGTGACAACGTACGAGTCATCGGAACAAAAATTTCAAATCAACTATGCACAGGAATAAAATATAATATATAATTAATTAATTTAAATTATATATATTATATATATTATATTTAAATATGTCGACAAACAAAACAACAAACGATTGTGAGCTGGATCAGAGGGCCATGCAATCGCATGGCCATAATGCCCATAAACCATGCGATCGCATGGATGGCTGGGGTAGGTCAAGTTCTATAAATTCTGTCGAATTCAGTTCTGGTGTACACACATATCATTCTATCTTCTCTACTCTCTAATATATATATATATATATATATATATATATATATATATATATATATATATATATATATATATATATATATATATATATATATATATATATATTATTAACATTAATGATATTATTAATCTTATTATTATTATTATCAGTAGTATTAGTATTATTTTTATTAATATTATACATAAAATGCTACGACGAGGTTCTGTCCAAGTATTTTCAAAACGGGTTTCCAAAAAGTTAAGCTTTGGAATTTATGGGTTATAGCTATGGAGGTCATGGGTATGGTTCATGGGTTTTGTTCGTGAGGTCAACCTAGTGTTTATTATCTCCGTTATGTCTACATACTTTCCTGCAATATTGAATCTCAATATTGATACATGAGCATTCATATCTCAACTTTTATATATTAATAGTGTATCCCTGACTAGTGCTCGAGTATATATGTTTATACATGCTTGTATGCTTTAATTTTATCGTTAGATAGTTTATGATGAATCACGAATTTGATACATATGCTACTGATATAAAGTATATGATATGCATGTTTTTGGAAAGCTGGCGAAAAATTATTAACTTTTCATTTAGAAATCGCGTGATTTCGATGAACGGATTAAAAGATATGGTCAACTGAATTATGATTAACATTAATTGAAATTGCTTTTGAATCTACAATTGATATTTAAACAACTTGTTTATAAGATTGATAAATTGGATTTTCAAATATTACTAATCGAGTAAATGAATTTCTATATAAGGTACGCCTTGTTTTGTTGATCAATTGTCAAAGTTGACTGTCTTAACATGTTTTAAAGCTTTATAAACACTATAATCTGATTTTACAAGTATTGGGAAACTATATGAAATGTTAAAATGTTTCGATTGCCATAATCATTCAACTATAGTATTGAGTCAGATTGACTTTTTGAAATGACTTTTGTATGTCGATCTCGAGCATTAGGATTGTGATACACTATGACCTGACCTAGCTTGATAGATATTTATTGACCAACATATGTTCTCTAGGTTGAGATCTACTGTTATTTGGTATTCCGAGTTTCGGTCACATTTCGGTGAATGACTTTATGTGCTGCTAAGGTGAGTTTATAGATCCCTTTTTAATTACTTTTGCAATCTATATTTTTGGGCTGAGAATACATGCACTTTATTTTAAACGCAATGGATACAAGTACATACCAAATTCTACACTGAGTTTGAACCGAAAATCCCTTAGTTTTGGTAACTAGTAGCTGCCGGTTATAAGAACTGGTGGGCACGAGTAGTTATATATGGATCCATAGGACTTGACATCCCCGTCTGTTCCAGGTATAGAAACCCTAGCCTGAACTATAAAATAGACGTACGCTTGATTTGGTGATTTGAACATAAATACTCCTCCAGCGGAGGAATCTAATATACCACGAGTATGTTCATCAATACCACGATAAAAAGTTTGTACTATTTGCCCTTTTTGCAATCCGTGTTGCGGACAATTTCGTAACATTCTTTTTAATCTTTCCCAAGCATCATAAAGAGTTTCATTCGCCTTTTGTTTAAAAGCGGTGATTTCAGTTCTAAGTCTTTCAGCTTTTGCCGGTGGGAAAAATCTGGTAATGAATTTTTCTCTTAATTCGTTAGAAGTTGTGATAGAATCGGGTTTTGATGCTTTCAACCATGCTTTTGCGTCTCTGATTAACGAGTATGGAGAAGTTCTTAACTTAAATGCATCTGAAGAAATATCTTTGTTTTTGTACAGTTCACATAAATCTTCAAAAGCTTCTAAATGTTCTATCGGATTATTATTAAGTCTTCCGTCGAATTGGTTCTCACGTACCATGTGCATAAACTGCCCCTTGACTTCCCAGTTTTCAGCCTCAATTTCAGGTCATCTTATAGGTGCAAGTGCAAGAGGGGGAATAGTTTGTCTGGTATTCCACATCGGTAGATCATTTGGATCAGGTGTTACTTCAGCCATTTCTTCTTTAATGACGATGGTTTCAGGTTCAGTTTTGATTTCTGGTTGACCACTAGTGTTTCCTACTTTTTTTTTTGATATTTTTCGGTGTTTTCGGTTTACTAGTACTACCTAATTTTTTTTGTTTTTCTTGTTTTAATCTTTTTTTCAAGTTTCTTTCAGGCTCTGGATTAAGTGCAACGAGTTTAGGATTTCCTGAACGGGTCATACAATTAAAAAATTGTATGTAATCTTGAAGGATTTATTCACTAAGTGTATAAACATTGAACTTTCTTGAAAATGAATTTTCACGAAAGGATCGAATAACATAAAAACAATGATAAAAACCTTTAAAAAAACAGATTTTCTTTCTGATTTTTCCCCGTTTCGAATAGCCAAAAGATGCAGCAGAGGAGCAGGATTCATTTGGTCCCCAATATAATTGAGTACTGTTTGGCTCCAATAACCCAGTCCATGTACAAATCCATCTATTACTACGAATCAGAAAAATTATCTATTTATTTAACTGCCAACTTCCCCGGCAGCGGCGCCAAAAAGTTGATGTTCGTGATCGTGTCCTTTTATTTTGATCGGATTTGGATTGAAATTATTACACGAATTGGTTGTGATTATATGGCGTTTTTATGATTTAGGATTGATTTCACACATATAGGCAACTTTGTCCTATCCGTGTAGTAATAGTTCGTTGGTAAATCCGGTTCGTTCCACAGGGAGATGGAGTTTTCAAGGCTTTAATCGCTAAAAGTTAAACTTATTTAAAAGGGGGATTTTGGATTAGGGTTTACTACTTAATTGAACGGAATTTAAATTTAACTAAAACAAAATAACTAAATTAACGACAATAAAAATACAATTTAACTAATTTAACAAAATAGAAGAAATAAGGTTTTTCATGACAATATAGCAAAATAGTAAAAAGTAATTAAAATTTACTATATGGTAAAAAGTGAAATTGATGAGATTTTAAAATAAGGTAAAGTAGTGGATACTAAAATATGTCCCCTCTGGATTATGGATTGTTTTTAAGTCCGGTTACGATGTTTTAATACCTTATATTTTATCTTCCGATTTATAAAGATTTAACTAACTAAAATTAAATCTAACTTTCGTTAGATCTCGTTTTAGCGAATTAAATTATACCCCGACTATTCAAATTGAGATTTAATCCAGTTTTAACTTTCGTTAAAACCAAAATTATAACGGTCTTCCTTTTTTTATAATTACACGATTATATAAACTATAATATTACCCAAACCACCGAGTCACACTTCTAAATTGTTGTCAATAATTTGTCCATATGTCCGTCTAGATCACCGAGGTGTTGAAGCATAATTTTGTAAATTTAATGCACTTTCGCTTATTAATTTAATAAGTTATGTAATAGGGGTGAAAATATTAAATTATATAACAATGGGTCGGTGATTAAACTTAATATTAAAAATAGTCAAAGTTACTTCATAATATTATAATATAGTTCAATCCATTCGTCCAGAGATTCTACATTTTAGTCACCACTATGGGTATTTAGTTGGACATTATAACGGCATAAAAATATAAATTATATAAAGCGGACATGGTAACAATACTAATAATAATAAATGATAACAATAATAAATAATAAATAACGATAATAACGACAATAATAATATTACGATAACAATAAAAATAACAACAACAATAATAATAATAATGATAGTAATAACAATGATAATAACGATAATAACGATACGTGAAAATAAAGTTGAGACGTGGAGACTTACAGCGAGTTGGAACGGTAAAAAGCGACATTATTAGCGTAGCGGTATACGGACAGAACTCCGACTTAAAACCCGTAAATTAAACGTTACAATACCCTTATTATTAAAATTAAGTTAAATTAAAATTATAAATATAAATAATATATAAAAAAAGAGACTTAGAAATGAAATATGAAATATGGTGGTTGGATTCGGCAGAATGCTTCGAGTATTTATAGGCCAGTTTTGAATTTTACGGCTCCGCGAGTGCGGCACTTTTGTGCCTTACAACTACGCGAGTGCGGAGCTTTGGATTCCAACTCACCAAATTTTTAGCATTTTACTTGTCCACATTTTTAAATATATATAATATATATATATAATTTTATATAATTATATAAATATTATATTATATTCTTGTGCATAGTTGACTTGTAATTTTTGCTCCATTGTCTCATACGTTTACGCCCGGTTTATGTCTCGGTCCCGGTTTCTAGAACGCATTTTCGTATAATTTAATATCGTGTACTTTGCGTTCGGCGACTTGTACTCTTGTCAATTTTTAGACGTTATCCTTCGATAAATTAAACCCCTTGGAGTGTAACTTGTACGTTTGAGCATTTTGAACGTTTTCATCTTTCAGATCTTCGTTTTCGCCTTTAAATCTTCATTTTCGAGCGATCTTCGTCTTTCGTCTTCGCACTTATTTATTTAAACGATTACAACTAAAAATCAGGAAATTACAATTAAAAACATTACATTTTGGAACGATATTACGACTAAATACATGTTCGTTTGGAGCAATATCAGTTACCAGGGTGCTCAATCTTGTAGAATATTTTGATAAACGTTTATGGATGAAACAACTGAAATCTTGTGATCCACCTTTATATACAGATTATGCGAAACATTAAAACTATGAACTCACTAACCTTTGTGTTGACACTTGTTAGCATGTTTATTCTCAGGTTCCTAGAAGTCTTCCGCTGTTTGCTTATATGTTATACAAGCTATGTGCATGGAGTCATACATGCTTTATTCGAGAAAACGTTGCATTCACAAAATCATCACCATGTATCTATTTTGACTGCATTGTCAACAGAAGTATTATTGTAAACTATTATTTACGGTGATTGTTTATACGTAGAAATCATCATATTTATGGTGTGCCTTTTCAAAAGAATGCAATGTTTACAAAACGTATCATATAGAGGTCAAATACCTCGCAATGAAATCGATGAATAACGTATTCATCTATATGGATTTAGACGGATCGTCACAGTTGGTATCAGAGCATTGGTCCTAGCGAACCAGGTCTTGCATGAGTGTGTCTAACTGATAGTTGTTAGGATGCATTAGTAAGTCTGGACTTCGACCGTGTCTGCAAGTCAAAAGTTTTGCTTATCATTTCTTGTCGGAAATTACCTGCTTATCATTCTAAAAACTAGACACGTTTGCCTGCAGTTATTGCATGAATAGTGTATAGAAAAAATTCATATCTTAGCGTATCTGTTACTGTAAACTTTTCTTGACATCTTCCGAAAATTCCTCCGTGATTTATGGAATTTTGGTATTATATATACATATGTAAATTATGTATTGAAGAGTACCAATCTAAATTCTATAATCTATTTTGTATCAAAAATCATATCCCTAATTATACAAGATGGATCCCGTATCTAGTTCAAATTCCTTAAACTCTGACAGCTATTCCGATATGGATATTCACCTGAACTCCGAAGACAGTGTAACCGAAATGGATCAACCAATCAGCTATCACCTATTCTGGATGAATTGGGGATGGATTCATAGCCTGCTTAGTCATTGAAGACAAGAAGAAGGTGATCCCTTCCATCCACCACATTTCCCTCTTGGCGAAGAACCTGAAGCACTTACCAGCGAACCTGTTCGAGACACCATTTTCTCTCTCATTTCAAGAGTATATCGTCACGATAATATACTATCTCAAATTCTGAATCTTATTCATCCGCTCGTCCGAACCAACAATCATCCCGGTGTAATAGAAGAAGTCAACGAGCTTCGTGCTCGGGTAGTGGCTTTAGAGAATATGGTGCAAAGGTTACAAGCACCAGCAGCATCACCGGTAACAACAGTACCACCGACAACAACACCAACAGTACCATTACCACCACCAACAACAACATCCGCATCCCACACCTCAACAACACAATCTGTACCTCGAACATCAACGTCATACGCACCGCAGTTACCAAGAAATACCAGCAACAATAACCGATGAAGTATTAACTCATTTTCCCTGAAGAAATTATATGTATATTTAATATATATGAATTTTAAAATCAAAATAAATCTTTTCATACTAAGCTATTACGTGTAAATCTTAACTGGTAGGTACTACTCGGTTAGTTCATATTACTAATATGCAATGATGTACATCCTTCATTAACGACATAACCATCGTTAACTACAGTCTCTGTTTCAAATTCAATGAATTCCTTTTCAAAATAAATTAAGTGTATTATTCAATTACACGTTTGATTTTACACTTTCATTTACGATGTACTCGAAACTTTCTAGAAAACATCATTCGTACCTTACGAAGTTAGCAAGAGTTTCATAAGCACCAACATGATTCACTGAGAAAATATCAATAAAACTGAATAACGAAGTATTGATTACATTAGTGAAATACTCCGTGAAGATTATGAAATCTTTAATGTTTTAGAGATTATTCACTTCTAATCCAGCCGAAAATCAAATGATCTTAATATGATATTAACTCATTAAATCTGTATTACATCTAAAGAAAATATACATACATATATTTTCATAAAGACTGTAGTAAAATTCTTCTGTACAAAATATTACTTGCGAAATTTTTAACGGGTAGGTAATACCCGGGAAATATATAAGTTCACAATTAATATGTTACACCGTACATTCTTCAATTTTGATTCAAGAATCATTAACTATACTCACTACATTCACAGCGATATACATTCTTCCATAAGAATCATAACAACCATTTTCATACAAATTCGATTATACATTCTGATTTTTGACAGATCAGAATCCGAGTCAAGATTTAACAGAAGATATCACTATTAAATTTTCACATCTTACAAAACCATACTTTGAATCCAAAACTGTGCTAGATCCTTTGACATTATTATTACCGAAAATAACTTTACAATTCCTTTTCAAAGTAGCCAGTTTTGTCACACCTCCAGAAAATCAACTTCAATTTTTCATTCAAGCCTCATTATAACCTTGATATATAAGTTTGCCCTTCATTATAGTTACTAAGGAACCGTTTATATTCCACCATATTAGCAGTAAACTTACCAGCAACATCATTGATCTTTAACTTTCCGAAATATCATTATATTCATTGAAACCCTATCATGTACTCATCTGCATCTTGTAACAGTAATTGTCATACCAAAAAGCTTCAATCATTATTCTCGAATTTCCCAGCAATTCTACGCCAACAGTTATATATGTACATATAACGTCTATCTCCAAGACTTACAAACTTCGAATGTGAAGTTTCTGAAAAATACCCTAAACCGCAAATTAGTTCTCGAAGTTTTGAAAATGCTGATGGAGCAGCAAAACTGTAAACGACTTTAACAGACAAAAGTTTGATGATAAAGAATAGTGTGTTGGCAAAGCTCGAAAAAAGAGAAGGTTTGGAACTAGAAAACGGTTTGAGCAAAACATGAAGGAGGCTGTGGACAAATCACAAAGACTAAACCTGCCTTTAAAGAATCCAAATGATTCAGTATCTGCTGAAGTCATTAACGAATATTTTACTCCTGACTCTAAACCTTTACGGACAAATCTTCTCTATCATCTTTAGATATTAGAAATTCTAAGATATCATCGTATCTTTCATTATAGATATCCTCGATATTTCTGAAAATATTTTCATAACTATTCTTATCTGAAATAGTTAATCTCAGTGCGCTATCTGCATTACATCATAAAAGAAACTATTTTAGTTTCTAAATTCTGAAAATTCGAATTTAAAATATGAATGTTTTTGAAGTAGTGTTGGGAACTGAAGCATGAGTTAGTATAATATAATGACACTTGATCAACATGATTATATTATAGTAAGTCATGCTGAGTTTCTAATGGAACGTGAAAAAGGTTCATAGATCATTCCCTCATCATGAACCGTGTTGCATAACTCTTTCATTCTATTTAACCTCTAAACATATCAAGAAAATATTTGTCTTGATGATTCGGTCTTTTCCGGATATTCTGGTAATTTGACAAATCAAATCGTGTTATTACCTTTCCTTTCTGCTTTGTATATTATGATCATTCGAAACTTCATACCTACGAATTCTGGACCATTATTCGCTTGACTTAAGGTCGGGAAGAGAAAACGAAAGAATGAAGCTCTGAAATATAATGGAGAATATAAAGCCTGATAACAACCCCGAAATTACAAACCGTGTATATCAATGCGTATAGCAATATAAAGACACGAGAGAATGAAAAACACTATAACCCCAACGTAATAGTAGAAGAAAATAATCTCCTCTGGTGGCAGATGAGAAAGAAGAATGAAGGATACGATAGCCAAGAAAATATCAAGAATCAGAACTGGATTAAGCATTTTCACAATCTATTAAGAAGTATGAAATAAGGAAGAAGATTATAGGAGTGGTGAAAATAAATGAAACGGAAGAGGTTAATTTATAGCAAAATAACAGACAGAGCAATCGAGGCAGGTGACCGCATCTAATTAAAGAAGATCTTAATCTCCTTAATTCCCGAAGAATCAAATCTTATTTAGATTATGAAGATTTTCTATTCCTTAAACTCCGGAAATCAATCCTATTTACGTCAAAAGATATGACAAATCTACATTTATTCATTGCACTCTTTTGTGATAACTTCACTCGTACTCTTCACAAAATCGAATTGTTTTATCTATATTACTCAATGATGATAAAACTCTAAATTTCAGCTCGTATGCATCATGAAAACATACTTATTGTCAGCCATGACCATTCCAATCAAATTTCGGGACGAAATTTCTTTAACGGGTAGGTACTGTGATGACCCGAAAATTTCCAATCAAATTTAAACTTAAGCCTTAAATGATTTAATGTTTCCGACACGATAAGCAAAGTCTGTAAAACTGAATCTCAATATCTTGAACTACTTTCATATGTTCAAATTACCCTTCGTTTGTTCTCGACGATTCGCGAACAATTATATGTAAATAGATACATATATGCACTATAACTTGAAAACATTAACAAATTATTAAGTATATGATACTGTGCATTAAACTTATTGGTTTAAATATCTATTTGGATATATACAAAAAGTTAGAATATTTTTGTTAAGAATTAATTGTATGAATAACTTGCGACGTGTTTTTAAAACATGTTTATGAATATTGAATATATATTAATTTGGTTATAAAATGTTTCGATATTATTAAATATATTTTAATAAACAACGATAAGTTTATTTACAGAAGCAAATAACCAAAACACTTAATTGATTAAGCTACAATTCGAGTGATATAGGTTGTCAATGATTAAGTTTAATTTTTGATGAAGGTACACGTCGCGTAACGAAAAGTACTAGTTTTCTAAGCGTACAAAAATGCGTTCGAGAAACCGGAACTGGGACATAAGTCGAGTGACAACGTACGAGTCATCGGAACAAAAATTTCAAATCAACTATGCACAGGAATAAAATATAATATATAATTAATTAATTTAAATTATATATATTATATATTATAACGACCCTCAAATTTCCAACATTTATATATCCTTTCATCATTTATTTTGCCCAAACGAATAATTAAAACTTAATGAGTTAACTTTGATCCTTAACTATCAACTTTAAAAAAAATTATAAAACGCACTAAATAACTTCGTGCAACAAATGACAACTAATAAAAGATGCAATTAAAATAATCTTACAAGCGTGGTGTACAAAAAGTAATAACTCAAAACTTAAGGTGTTTAAATAATTAATTTGGAACAATTAAGGAGCCATTTTAAACAACCAAAAGATCAAGGACTTAAACGAAAATGTTCAACCTCCTCCCCCCTAAACCTAGTCGTGACCTAGGAAGGGTGAAAGGTCCCTTTTGCCCTCCTAAAAATTGGCCCACATGATCACCACCCTAAACCCTAACTATTCCTCCAAGTATTTTTAATCTAACCCCAACTCTAGAATGCTCCATGTGTGTGTATAAATAGGGACATAGGCTAATGCTTTTCATGCACCAAAACATACTTACAATCCTCTCTCAAAATCACAAAATCTCTCTCCCTCTCTCTCTTGGAATTCGGCCAAGAAGCCACCACCACACCACCACCATCTTCAAGTGATCTTCAAGCAATCTTCAAGTAATCTTCATTGCGTTCTTCGTGTTCACCAAGATCTTCAAGTGTGTTCTTCGATATTCAAGTGTTTTGATCTTCATCTTCAAGTTATCTTCATCTTTTCTTGTTAATCTTCATCATCATTCATCAAGGTAAAATCCTAGATCCAAACTTTTAAATTCTATCTTTTGAATCATGTTTATGTTCATAATCATATTCATGTTCTTGATTTTAATCATAATCATAATCATATTGTTCATAAAAAAAGTATACATATACATACATACCTACGGTTTTAAAAAAAAAATTTGTTTGTTCTTTAAACCCTAGAAGATTTGTTAAAAGATTTGTTAACAGTTTAAAAATGGAAACAAGATATACATACCACATATACATATATTTACTATAAAAAGAAATATATATATATATATATATATATATATATATATATATATATACACGCCTATATATATATATATATATATATATATATATATATATATATATATATATATATATATATATATATATATATTACATATATATAAATTAAATTAAATAAAAACCCCTAATTAACCTAACCCGAATTTATTAAAACCCTAATACTACTAAACTCTAATCATTAATTAATTATTACTACTACATTAATTAATTAAAACCCTAATCTAAACCTACTTAATTAAATACTACTACTTATACTTATACTACTATCTAACACTTATACACTTATATTACTACTAACACTTATAATATACTACTTATATTATAATACTTATAATTACAATAGTCATTCACGATAGCGTGAAATTACTCGAATGTCGATGCTGCTTAAGTCCTAGGGTGATCCTTGGTATCACTATGGGACGCTTGTGGATTTCGAATGCCAAACTTAGATTTTGGTCGAGAAATCCTGGGCCAACCGGTAACAATTGGTCATTCTAGTGACTCGGCGGTGGCATAGATGTTTGGGTATGGTGCACAATATCAACCCGACTATAGTAATCATACACTTAGTTACTTTCACACTTAATAAGTGGTGGACTTATTAAGGACAACTCATTAGTGTTCAACACTAACTTACTAAAAATGGAAGCTTACTATAAATGGAAACTTTCTAAACGTGGAAACTATCTAAATATGGAAACTTACTAAAGGAGGAAACTTACTAAAAATGGAAACTTTCTAAACATGGCAACTTTCTAAATATGGAAACTTTCTAAATATGGAAATCTACTAAAAGTGGAAACTTACTAAGAATAGAAACTTAGCAAAACGAACTATACTTAAGTACATACATACTTAAACTTATCTTTAACTCGGGTAAAACATCTAAACTATTCTTAATGTCATTAGGTTGACATTCGACTCACGATCATCCAACTCATTTATCTTTCTCTTTCAAGGAATAACGAACTCTTCTCCTATTAAGGTGAACTCATAGCCCCACTCTTTATTGCATGCAAGTTATTTATCTTTTTGGGGCGAGACACATGCTACTTTTACTATTTACAATTTAGACACAAGTACCAACCGTTAAACTATGCTATACCCGGCTATGTCCGACCAAGTCCCTACAGTGATATTTTTAATTGCTCGTTAAATGCATTCTTAATTATTGGGGGTAGGCCTATCGGGAGTAACGTCCCCGATATATTTGACTAAGTCTTTGTATTACTTGATAATGAAATTAAACCGACAAGGACAGAACAACTTGTCATTGGGGCAAACTTGAACGTTTAGTCTAAATATCACGAACTGGCATAACTTTTTGATCCCTGCGAGATCAACTTTTAAGATCTTTGTGATCTTCTTTGATAACTAAAGATCTATGTGATCTACTTTTGAAAACAAAATCTTGTGGCCTAAAAACAACGATAACTACTTCCAGACCCTATCTGGAGGAAGTCACATATATATTATATTTAAATATGTCGACAAACAAAACAACAAATGATTGTGAGCTGGATCAGAGGGACATGCGATCGCATGGCCATAATGCCCATAAACCATGCGATCGCATGGATGGCTGGGGCAGGTCAAGTTCTATAAATTCTGTCGAATTCATTTCTGGTGTACACACATATCATTCTATCTTCTCTACTCTCTAATATATATATATATATATATATATATATATATATATATATATATATATATATATATATATATATATATATATATATATATATATATATATTATTTTTATTATTAAGATTAATAGTATTATTAATCTTATTATTATTATTATCAGTAGTATTAGTATTATTTTTATTAATATTATACATAAAATACTACGACGAGGTTCTGCCCAAGTATTTTCAAAACGGGTTTCCAAATAAGTTAAGCTTTAGAATTTATGGGTTATAGCTATGGAGGTCATGGGTATGGTTCACGGGTTTTGTTCGTGAGGTCAACCTAGTGTTTATCATCTCCGTTACGTCTACGTACTTTCCTGCAATATTGAATATCAATATTGATACGTGAGCATTCATATCTCAACTTTTATATATTAATAGTGTATCCCTGACTAGTGCTCAAGTATATATGTTTATGCATGCTTGTATGCTTTAATTTTGTCGTTAGATAGTTTATGATGAATCACGAATTTAATACATATGCTACTGATATAAAGTATATGATATGCATGTTTTTGGAAAGCTGGCGAAAAAT
Source organism: Rutidosis leptorrhynchoides (assembly GCF_046630445.1). Lineage (NCBI taxonomy): Eukaryota > Viridiplantae > Streptophyta > Magnoliopsida > Asterales > Asteraceae > Rutidosis > Rutidosis leptorrhynchoides. Next base: position 96,141,379 of record NC_092340.1, on the reverse strand, counting down.
TATTAACTTTTCATTTAGAAATCGCGTGATTTCGATGAACGGATTAAAAGATATGGTCAACTGAATTATGATTAACATTAATTGAAATTGCTTTTGAATCTATAATTGATATTTAAACAACTTGTTTATAAGATTGATAAATTGGATTTTCAAATATTACTAATCGAGTAAATGAATTTCTATATAAGGTACGTCTTGTTTTGTTAATCAATTATCAAAGTTGACTGTCTTATAATGTTTTAAAGCTTTATAAACACTATAATCTGATTTTACAAGTATTGAGAAACTATATGAAATGTTAAAATGTTTCGATTTCCATAATCATTCAACTATAGTATTGAGTCAGATTGACTTTTTGAAATGACTTTTGTATGTCGATCTCGAGCATTAGGATTGTGATACACTATGACCTGACCTAGTTTGATAGACATTTATTGACCAACATATGTTCTCTAGGTTGAGATCTATGGTTATTTGGTATTTCGAGTTTCGGTCACATTTCGGTGAACGACTTTATGTGCTGCTAAGGTGAGTTTATAGATCCCTCTTTAATTACTTATGCAATCTATATTTTTGGGCTGAGAATACATGCACTTTATTTTGAACGCAATGGATACAAGTACATACCAAATTCTACACCAAGTTTAAACCAAAAATCCCTTAGCTTTGGTAACTAGTAGCTGCCGGTTATAAGAACTGGTGGGCGCGAGTAGTTATATATGGATCCATAGGGCTTGACATCCCCGTCTGTTCCAGGTATAGAAACCCTAGCCTGAACTATAAAACAGATGTATGCTATTTGAGGTTAGTACACGTTAGTTTGCGTGTATTGTACATGTTGGTTGCATGTATGTTAAAACAGGGGTACTTATTATAACGTTAAAGTTTAGTTACCAGGGTGCTCAATCTTGTAGAATATTTTGATAAACATTTATGGATGAAACAACTGAAATCTTGTGATCCACCTTTATATACAGATTATGCGAAACATTAAAACTATGAACTCACCAACCTTTGTGTTGACACTTGTTAGCATGTTTATTCTCAGGTTCCTAGAAGTCTTTCGCTGTTTGCTTATATATTATACAAGCTATATGCATGGAGTCATACATGCTTTATTCGAGAAAACGTTGCATTCACAAAATCATCACCATGTATCTATTTTGAGTGCATTGTCAACGGAAGTATTATTGTAAACTATTATTTACGGTGATTGTTTATATGTAGAAATCATCAGATGTCGAAAACCTTGGATTTAAATATTCATTTATGGTGTGCCTTTTTAAAAGAATGCAATGTTTACAAAACGTATCATATAGAGGTCAAATACCTCGCAATGAAATCGATGAATGACGTATTCGTCTATATGGATTTAGACGTATCGTCACAAAATATATCATCCATTTGACTCGTTGCCCCAATTAACCCGTTTTAACACACTTTACATGCTGACACACACACACACACACACACACTGTAACGACCCGACTTTTTTGACTTGCATTCCCATATGTGTTCTTATATTTTTATTTGCGTATATACTTCTGTCATCTTGACGACTTCCTGAAGTTATGACTTATTTAGAAATTATTTGCGATATCTCAGAAACGTGTATTTGCATGAATAGACTATTTTAATTTATTTCCGAATAAATTCGACCGTTAGCGTCACTAGCTGGAAGGACTTCAATTTTTGGATGACTTACATATTTCTTTAATAATAATTGAAATATTATTATTATTATTTATTATTTATTAATAATAATTATTTAATTAATTATTAATTTAATAGAATTTAATTAACTACTTGTGTACACTAACTCACTACTTGGACTTAGCATTTTATTTGGACTCGAAGAATTAATTATTTTATAGCCCAACCTAAATAAATTAGTCGACTAGATGAAACATGGCTAACCCATTAATATTAAGTCTTTTTAGCATAAAGCAACTCACCAACCAAAAAGCAAAATTTGTCACTACATTAGTACTAGATTTCCAACATTCTTGTTCATTCACTAACACACATAATCCACCCCATCCCCTTAAAACCTATGGCCAACATCATCACTCTCATCATCTCCATCATTTTTCAAGTTTTGAATTTTTCTTCAAGGAAGTTTTAGCTCTAATTTCTTTCCTTTTTAATTGCTTGCAAAGCTTGTAAGTTTCTTGCTTTTTCATGCTTATCTTCACTTTATTTCATGCTTTTTGGATTTCATATTCATCATCATCTAAGATCTAAGTTTTTTAGCTTATGGTCTCATGAATCTTTGTTAGATCTAAGCTTTTTAGCTTATGGTCTCTTGAATCTTTATTAGATCTAAGCTTTTTAGCTTATGATCTCTTAAAACACGAAGATCTAAGCTTCTAGCTTAAAGATCCATGAAAAAATTGTTATTGTTTTGTAAAAGGAAGAAAGGTGCAATCTTTAGCACTATAGTTGCAAAAGGTTGTAGCTTTCATCTACATATAACATTTTTATGATTTTTATGGTGATTAAAATCAAGTCTTTAACACTTACATGTGCTAAAGATGCATAAATATTATATATCAAGGCTAAAGATTGAGACTTTATCAATTCTATGTGATAAAGGAGCAACCTTGAATATAAAGCTTGAGTCTTTATCATCTAAATATGATAAATGAGCAAACTTGAACATAAAGCTTGAGTCTTTATTATCTAAATATAATAAAGGTGCAACCTTTACAGACTTAGAAGCTTGAAACGCTAAAAAGGTTGAAGCTTTCCTACTCCTATGTAGTAAAGATGCAATCTTTGTAAACGTAGAAGCTTTGATTACTAAAAAGGTTGAAGCTTTACTACCTCCATGTAATAAAGATGCAACATTTGTCAACATGAGAGCTTTAGACACCAAAAAGGGTGAAACTATATTGCTTACATGCAACAAAAGTGCACCTTACTTGAGTCGAAAAGTGTCTAAACTATCATAGCAACTCGATCAGACCATTTTTTATCCAAACGGCACACATGGAGGTCTAAGAGTTTCCCCGGGTTGTGTAGATGATTTTTCATATAGGACTCATCGCAATCCGTCACACGGTTTGTGAATACGCCTTTGACAAATCACTATGTTTTTCTTCCGACGTGCTGAAAATTCTAACTCGCTCACGGTTTGATCGATGCCACGATCAAACGTCATTGAGTTGGGGTATGATTTTCTGACAGCGGCAAGAGGACTCACAAGCGGAGCCTTAGCCATTAACCACGCGTCATTTGGTTATGTATAGAAGACACAACAGCTGTCTGAAGTCGAGTATTACTAACCGACCTCTTTTTGAAATATAAAACTTAGTTTTCTTTAGAGTATGATGATGATGATGATGATGATGATGTATGTATGACTTGAACCAATATAAAACTTATTTTAAGAATAGTATAATTGAAATGAATTGGCAATTATTTGTGAAAAAAATGAAATGTTACGCTTAGGGATGGCAATGGATCGGATATGGATCAGATGATGTCATATCCACATCCATATCTATTTAGCTTTTGTTCATCCGTATCCATATCCATATAAATTTAATTTCATTTCATTCGTCCATATCCATATCCGATGGATTAAGCGGGTTAATGGATATCCGTTGGATATATAATGAAATGTTAATTTAACGACGATTAATCAATTTAATATAGATTATAACAAATCGAAATATTCAATCTTTATGTTTATGATACATTACACATGTTTTGATTGTAATTTGTTGCTGATTATGAATTTAATTGAGCAAAATATGTTATAATATAAGTAAATATAATTTTAAACTAATCTAAATAAGTAACTTTCAATATTGTTGGTAACAATTTAATAATTGTAACTATAGATCAAGTTGAAGCCTGGAGCCAAAGCCCCTTAACTTACTTAGAGTGGGGCTGGGTTACAAACATTATTTTCGTTAATAATGTAAGAACTTGTAGGTTATATGTATATTTATATCGGTATGTAGATGCATATGCATATATTTTAGTACGTATATATGTATATATAGATGAATTTCGGGTGATAATGGATATATCCGTGGATGATAAGTTGTCATTCATATCCGATCAACGAAATATTTAGATCATCCATATCCATATTCATATCCGTTAATCGTCCATTTACATCATCCATATCCATTATAAATTGATCAGATCGGGTGGATGTCCATGGATGAAACATCCATTGCCAACCCTAGCTACGCTAGTTTATTGATAATTGTTAGTAGTATATTATTATATGTATTAAATTTTTTAATGTCTATAAGGGGTCCATTTATATGTCTCGAACAGGACCCTAAAAATCATTGAGACAGCCCTGCTTAGATATATAGGTGTTAAAGTTTTATGCTCAAACTCTTGAATTTTAAAGTCATTGTAGTTTCTCTTCTCTCCTTTCAGAGAGGTCCATATTACCGTTCAAAAAGAACTATATATCACGAATATGTCTCGTTGTAATAAGTTTCATTGGGCTGCATAAAGTAGAGCATATGGTTGGATTACTCGCCTTCCCCATCACCCGAACTGAAAAGACCTTATGACTTTTTATATCACGAATATATATACATTTACCATCTCTTTATATAAATCTTCAGCATTATAGTTGAACGGGTCCGAAGTCACATATATTGTCTTGTACCTAGTAGATCAATAGTGGCTTTCATGTGACTTAGTTAGAACCTTAATTACAACTATAATTAACTCAATTGGTTAAGCGATTATATTGCGCTAATGAAACAAATCTAGCCACGTGGCAGCCTAAGACAGGCATGCACATCACAATTATTTGAGAGATATTGAAATATGATAAACATCAAAAAGATGAAGTTAAAATCACAAGAAACAACTCAAGAAGTTGATGTTTTTGGCATTTTAAAGTAACCTTTCTTTGTCTCTTCTTTTGTTAATCCTATTGGCAGTAACCTTTACAAAAGATAGTTCGTACTCTAACCGTAATATCTGATTTCTTTTTTAATCTTTTGTTATGTAAGATTTATCAATTTAATACATCTTTTTTGTCGATTGTGTTAGCCGAAACTATCATTTTAGCTTCCGATTACTCTTTACGAGCTAACCAAATATATGATACATAGCGTGATCATATGTGTATGCTCTAGGAGGGGAGGCCCGGAGGGGAACAAGGTGATTGACCACTCGGGGCACAGGGTTTTCAGGGACCCAATTATATATATATATATATATATATATATATATATATATATATATATATATATATATATATATATATATATATATATATATATATATATATATATATATATATATATATATATAATCGGAGATTTGAGAAACATAAGAACTAGAGAAACATAACTGAAGTAGCAAAGGCGAAGCACAATAGACCCGAAAAACAACAATCAAATGGCCAAGAAAAAGAAGACATCAAAGTCCACTAGTATTCTACAAGGCTCATAGGACCTTTTTTAAAATGCTTATATTGTTACAACCGAGGTATTTCCTTAGTGGTTTTCAAGCCTTAGTAAGGCGACCCGCAATTAGTTGACAAGCTACCCGGGTTCAAATCTGATAAGGGGGAGATTTTCTCCTCGATTTTTTCGCGATTAGTTGTCAAGCAACCCAGAACACGCGATTAGTTGCCAATCAACCCGGGTCAATCATTGGAGTTTCCTACCTAGCGTGTATGGGTCGCAAATGAGAGTATTCGATACGAAAATTTTCCGTTAAAAAAAATGCTTATATTGTTCGTTAGGACTTAAGGATTTTTTTTTTTAAATAACTTATATTGTTTGTTACGGCCTAAAGGCCTTTTTTCCACATCGTTCTAGATAGTTCAATTCTCGGGACTGACCTTGTGTGTGTGATCATATGATCAAATAAGCGAAGCTATATGTGGACTAAGATGGGACATGTTACCAGTCATTTGAACTTGATAGTGTAATTTAATTTTTAAGGTTTTCTATAATGCTATTAATGACACTATAAAATTAGTTGTGTAATGTTTTTGTTCAAAAGTGTTCTTTTAATTAGTCAACCCAGCTCAATATCCATCTATCTATAGACTTGTATTCCCTTGAAACCAAAAATTTACCTGAAATTCAATGGACCAATCAGAGCGCGACATGTGGCGCGACAATCACATGTGATTGGAAAAAAAAAATTAAATTTTTTTTTTTTAATAAATTTTAAAAAAAAAAATTTAGAAAATTTTTTTTTATGAAAATTTTTTTTATGAAATTTTTTTTAAAAAATTTAGCATATAAAATCCAATCACATGTGATTGTAAAACCCAATCACATGTGATTGTGGAACTCAATCATATGTGATTTTGCATATCAAATCCAATCACATGTGATTAAAAAAAAGTACAATTTTTTAAAAAAAATTTCAACCGGAAACATACTTTAATTCAGTGATTTGATCAAGTTTGTTAACGTTTCGTGATCCTATCTTCAAAATTTTAGACTTTAATTCGGTGATTTGATCAAGTTTTGATCAAAAACTTAGTGTTTGAAGGTTTTAGCACAAATTTAGTAAAATTCGTCATTATTCGTCATTTTACTGAATTTTTTTTTCCAATCACATGTGATTGGATTTGACATGCGATAATCACATGTGATTGGCATGCACAATCACATGTGATTGGCATGCACAATCACATGTGATTTACTGCATGTCAAATTTAATCACATGTGATTGAAAAAAAATTGAAAAAAAAATTTCGAAAAAAAAAAATTGAAATTTTATTTTTTTCGAAATTTTTTTTTTTTTGAATTCTTTTTTCCAATCACATGTGATTATCTGTAACACCCCGTTTTCCCCGTATATGATTTATAGGTGTATTGTGTATGTACGATAGGCGTATGAAGGGTTCGGGACATGTTTGGGTGTTGAAGTCTTGTATGCAAGGAAAGGTGTCAGACCACGTTGAACGTCGCGGCGCGACGAAGGAGGCCGCGGCGCGGCAATTAACTGGAATCCAGATCAGAAGTCCGATTAAAAATGATCCCAGACCTAGGCAAATGTCGCGGCGCGACACTTAAGGCCGCGGCGCGGCGATACGGGCAAACTGGTACCAGATTCTTGTAATTTTAAATAAGGTTCAAGGGCAATTTGGTCATTTCGCATTTGAGCCAGATTTGAGGTTTTAACCTCATCCACTCATTTCATTTTCCTAATTTCCTTTTCCTTTTCTTTTCATTTTTTTCTCTCAAAACTCAAACACCCAATTGAATTCAAAGGGATTTTTGGAAAGGAAGAAGCGGGATTTGATCTTTGGCATAGTTGACAAGTTTGTTCTCCTCGTTCTTAGCTACACGGTGTTACTAGTGGTAAGCTCTAACTCTGAATTTCGTTTTTGTGTTCATCATTCAAATTTGGGGCTTTTGATTGTATGATTCATAGATGGAACCCATTTAGTTGTTAATTGAAAATTAACACCAAGATTCGGGTTTATATGTGTTAAGGGCGGGTTTTGGGTTGGTTAATGATTTAACCATGTTTAAGACTTGAGAATGGTGTATAATCACTAGTATTAGTGATTATTGATGTTTTGGAGACTTCTAGGGTTCATGTGGTTGACTAATTTTGACTAGAGTCAAAATTAGGGTTTGTTGATGGTTATTGTAGTGACCCGAACTTTTCCATGTTTATATATATATTAAATGAAATTGTTATTTACATGATTAAGTGTTTCCAACATGATAAGCAATCAAACTTATTAAGACTTGATTAATTGAAATAGGTTTCATATAGACAATTGACCACCCAAGTTGACCGGTGATTCACGAACGTTAAAACTTGTAAAAACTATATGATGACACATATATGGATATATATATAGTTAACATGATATTATGATAAGTAAACATATCATTAAGTATATTAACAATGAACTACATATGTAAAAACAAGACTACTAACTTAATGATTTTGAAACGAGACATATATGTAACGATTATTGTTGTAACGACATTTAATGTATATATATCATATTAAGAGATATTCATACATCATAATATCATGATAATATAATAATTTAAAATCTCATTTGATATTATAAACATTGGGTTAACAACACTTAGCAAGATCGTTAACCTAAAGGTTTCAAAACAACACTTATATGTAACGACTAACGATGACTTAACGACTCAGTTAAAATGTATATACATGTAGTGTTTTAATATGTATTCATACACTTTTGAAAGACTTCAAGACACTTATCAAAATACTTCTACTTAACAAAAATGCTTACAATTACATCTTCGTTCAGTTTCATCAACAATTCTACTCGTATGCACCTGTATTTGTACTCGTACAATACACAGCTTTTAGATGTAAGTACTATTGGTATATACACTCCAATTATCAGCTCTTAGCAGCCCATGTGAGTCACCTAACACATGTGGGAACCATCATTTGGCAACTAGCATGAAATATCTCATAAAATTATAAAAATATGAGTAATCATTCATGACTTATTTACATGAAAACAAAATTACATATCCTTTATATCTAATCCATACACCAACGACCAAAAACACCTACAAACACTTTCATTATTCAATTTTCTTCATCTAATTGATCTCTCTCAAGTTCTATCTTCAAGTTCTAAGTGTTCTTCATAAATTCCAAAAGTTCTAGTTTCATAAAATCAAGAATACTTCCAAGATTGCAAGTTTACTTCCAAGTTTTCTAAATCCATTCCAAGTAATCATCCAAGATCAAGAAACCTTTGTTACTTACAGTAGGTTATCTTTCTAATACAAGGTAATAATCATATTCAAACTTTAATTCAATTTCTATAACTATAACAATCTTATTTCGAGTGAAAATCTTACTTGAAATTGTTTTCGTGTCGTGATTCTGCTTCAAGAACTTTCAAGCCATCCAAGGATCCTTTGAAGCTAGATCTATTTTTCTCATTTCCAGTAGGTTTATCCAAGGAACTTGAGGTAGTAATTATGTTCATAACATCATTCGATTCATACATATAAAGCTATCTTATTCGAAGGTTTAAACTTGTAATCACTAGAATATAGTTTAGTTAATTCTAAACTTGTTCGCAAATAAAAGTTAATCCTTCTAACTTGACTTTTAAAATCAACTAAACACATGTTCTATATCTATATGATATGCTAACTTAATGATTTAAAACCTGGAAACACGAAAAACACCGTAAAACCGGATTTACGTCGTCGTAGTAACACCGCGGGCTGTTTTGGGTTAGTTAATTAAAAACTATGATAAACTTTGATTTAAAAGTTGTTATTCTGGGAAAATGATTTTTATTATGAACATGAAACTATATCCAAAAATTATGGTTAAACTCAAAGTGGAAGTATGTTTTCTAAAATGGTCATCTAGACGTCGTTCTTTCGACTAAAATGACTACCTTTACAAAAATGACTTGTAACTTATTTTCCCGACTATAAACCTATACTTTTTCTGTTTAGATTCATAAAATAGAGTTCAATATGAAACCATAGCAATTTTATTCACTCAAAACGGATTTAAAATGAAGAAGTTATGGGTAAAACAAGATTGGATAATTTTTCTCATTTTAGCTACGTGAAAATTAGTAACAAATCTATTCCAACCATAACCTAATCAACTTATATTGTATATTATGTAATCTTGAGATACCATAGAAACGTATACAATGTTTTGACCTATCATGTCGACCCATCTATATATATATATTGCGGAATAACCATAGACACTCTATATGTGAATGTCGGAGTTAGCTATACAGGGTTGAGGTTGATTCCAAAATATATATATAGTTTGAGTTGTGATCAATACTGAGATACGTATACACTGGGTCGTGGATTGATTCAAGATAATATTTATCGATTTATTTCTGTACATCTAACTGTGGACAACTAGTTGTAGGTTACTAACGAGGACAGCTGACTTAATAAACTTAAAACATCAAAATGTATTAAAAGTTTTGTAAATATATTTTGAACATACTTTGATATATATGTATATATTGTTATAGGTTTGTGAATCAACCAGTGGCCAAGTCTTACTTCCCGAAGGAGTAAAAATCTGTGAAAGTGAGTTATAGTCCCACTTTTAAAATCTAATATTTTTGGGATGAGAATACATGCAGGTTTTATAAATGATTTACAAAATAGACACAAGTACGTGAAACTACATTCTATGGTTGAATTATCGAAATCGAATATGCCCCTTTTTATTAAGTCTGGTAATCTAAGAATTAGGGAACAGACACCCTAATTGACTCGAATCCTAAAGATAGATCTATTGGGCCTAACAAACCCCATCCAAAGTACCGGATGCTTTAGTACTTCAAAATTTATATCATATCCGAAGGGTATCCCGGAATGATGGGAATATTTGTCATAACCCGACCTTAACCATAAGGACGAATACAATAACATATGATTTCATCGCGAGGTATTGACCTCTATATGCGACATTTTTCAAAAACTGCATTCGTTTTTACAATACAAACCATAGCTTTTATTACAAATACAAGGTTTAAACAACTTAATAATGATTATCGTTTAGCAATAATCTTAGACTTACAAACTTTACATGTGATAATAACAATACGACCTCCAACATATTTTACATTACAAATCCTCCGATATGCAGTTTTATTTTTGACACAAATATGCATACTCAAGATCTTGCTTAAATTCAACATGTTGCAGCGGAAGCTTTTAGTTATTACCTGAGAATAAACATGCTTAAAACGTCAACATAAAGTTTGTGAGATATAGGTTTAAATCCGGCAGCGTTATGAATATAGACCACAAGATTTCATATATAAACGTTTTAATAAAAATATTCTAAGTTGTTGAGCACTTGATAACCATACTTAACATTTAATCAACGTCGCATATTCCCTTTATTATGAAATCTTACTACACCGTACCAAGTGTAGTCACCGAAACGAAGTACTGTGCAACCGTTGAATACTGGTCGTCCAGTCCGGTTGGAGTTGTCAGGCCCGATAGATCTACCAACAGGATTCGCGTTTACAATACCTTATGTAAATAGTAGTTACCAAGTTACAGGGAAGTATGCCAGTGGTACAACTCAACGTAGAATATATATTTTTAATCACTTGTGTCCATAACGTAAATCATAAAATGCATGTATTCTCATCCCGAAATATTTAGAGTTTAAAAGTGGGACTATATACTCACTTTTGTCTTGAAGGTATTTAACTCGACTTGGTCTCCGATAGATATCACGAACCTAACCATATATATAATATATCAACATATTTTCTTTTCAAGTAATCGTTACATATACATATATATATATATATATATATATATATATATATATATATATATATATATATATATATATATATATATATATATATATATATATATATATATATATATATATATATATATATATATATATATACTTTTAATATTTTCTTAGTCCGTAGTTAGCAGTCCGATGTTAGTGGTCCACAATTAGTTGCTTAAATAAAATAAATAAAGACCCCATCGTATTCATGTTGATCAGAATTAATCTTGACCCATGGTACCATGTTGTCAAATGACGTGTTGCGTACATAAAGTACCGTGTTGTCAAATGACGTGTTGCGTACAATCATGAGGTCTTATGATTAATCTTCTCGTGTTGTTTACGGGTGGTCCTGAAATATATAAAATAAAATCATAAGTAAATATATATTAAATATTATGTTAATTAGCCAAGATATGATTAATCCGATTTTGTCATAATATGATATATTACAGGTCTTGAAGTGTTTTTTAAAAATCAATTTAGAAGGATCTATTTAGTTTGCGAACAAGTTTGAAATCACTCAAACTATGTTCTTGTTGTTAAAATTTTATAACACAAAATAAGATAGCTATATAAATATGAATCAAATAAGGTTATGAATAAGATTACTACCTCAAGTTACTTGGATAAAGCTACTGGAAAAGGTAAGAAAAATCTTGGAATCAAAAGAGTGGTGGAGTGGGATTGAAAGATTGGAAGTAATCTCCTTGAAATCGGATGACTATATTGATACGTTCTTGAGTAGGTAAATGAAGAGAGATTAGGGAGTGAATAAACTTGAAAGAAAATTGGAAATGAAATTGTATGTGTGTGTGTGCAAAATAGCATGATTATGGGATGGATATATAGGAGATGTAGTTTATTTTCTTGCACAAAAGTCACACATGAGGTTAAATGGCTGGTTCCCACATGTAACATCATGTCTAGTGGCTGATCATTGAAGTTTATCGTTGGTATATACCAATAGTAAATACGTATAGAAGCTGGGTATGATACGGCTACATATACCCTAGATATACTTGTAGAAATTTTGAGGAATCGGAACGAGAATTCAAATATGGACGGGTTTATAACTGTAAAAGAGGCTCAAAACTGGGCTTTTATTTTTGGGTCAAACCGGGCCAAAATAAAATTTTAAGACATTTTTAATAAAGCAATGTTAGCCCAAAAAAAAAATTCCAAGCTGACCTGGCAGCTCGACCCCAGCCAGGGGCTCTGCCCCTTGGACCCCTCCAGGGGTTGCCACCCCTTAGACCCCGCTTATCGGGGGCGCTGCCCCCGAACCCCCGTCATAATCAAGATAAGTTCAAACAAGTGTGCACTCCACACTTCCCCAAACTTGTTCGATATTTATCAAGATTATTTTGGTTACAAATTAATCGCATTACACTTAAATCATATTGGTGACATAGATCACCAACACATTATATATTGTAAGTATATATGTCAAAGAATGTTACATATCGTTATCGTTTTGATAACTTAAGTTAGTGGTCTCAAAGTATACTTATAACTCATTGTTGTTAGTTCACAATGAAATGTTAAACCATCCTTAAATCATGTTAAATATGTATAGATATGTACATATACATAATCGTATAATTATCGTGTGTTATATAGTTCGTGATATCATTGGTCAAATTGGACGGTCAAACGTTGTGTGAAACTCTTTTCAAAAACATAAGTCTCAACAGTTTGGATTGCTTATCATGTTGGTAAGGTTTATTTTATGTAAATATTAATCTCATAAGTATAAAACGATCGGAAAAATCCGGGTCGTTACAGTACCTACCCGTTAAATAAATTTCGTCCCGAAATTTTAAAGTTGTACCTATTTTGCGTTGTCCGGAAACAAATGTGGATACTTTTGTTTCATCTGGTCCTCTCATTCCCAAGTAAACTCGGGACCCCTTCGAGCATTCCAATGAACCTTAACGATTGTCATGTTGCTCTGCTTGAGCCGTTTAACTTCACGGTCCATGATTTCGACTGGTTCTTCTATGAATTGTAGTTTCTCATCGACTTGGATTTCTTCAAGAGGAATGGTGAGATCTTCCTTTGCAAGACATTTCTTGAGGTTTGAGACGTGAAATGAATTATGTACCCCGGTGAGTTGTTGTGGTAACTCGAGTCGATAAGCTACCGGTCCGATGCATTCGATGATCTTGAACGGGCCTACATACCTTGGGTTCAGTTTACCCCTTTTTCCAAAACGTATTACACCTTTCCAAGGTGACACCTTTAGCATAACCATGTCACCGATCTGAAACTCTAATGGTTTCCTTCGGACATCGGCGTAGCTCTTTTGGCGACTACGGGCTGTTTTCAATCTCTCCTTGATTTGCACTATCTTCTCAGTAGTTTCATGGATGATCTCGGGACCAGTTAATTGTCGATCTCCTACTTCATTCCAACATATAGGGGATCTACACTTCCTTCCATATAGTGCTTCGAATGGTGCAGCTTTAATGCTCACATGATAACTATTATTATACGAGAATTCTGCTAATGGTAGATATTTATCCCATCCATTTCCAAAATCGATCACACATGCTCTGAGCATGTCTTCAAGAGTCTGAATTGTTCTTTCACTCTGCCCATTAGTTTACGGATGGTATGCGGTGCTCATATCCAAACGGGTTCCCAAGGCCTCCTGTAGTGATTGCCAAAACTTTGATGTAAATCTACTATCACGATCAGATATAATGGAAATAGGTATTCCATGCATTGAAACAATTTCCTTTATGTATAATCGTAATAGTTTCTCCATTCTATCCGTTTCCTTTATAGGCAAGAAATGTGCAGATTTGGTGAGACGATCAACTATTACCCAAATGGTGTCATAACCCCAGGCAGTTGATAATGCTAAAAATGAACATATATTTCATAGCATTATTCCTCAAGAAAGACAAGCTTTTAGTTGCAATTGTTCTATTTACAAGTGATATTCGTTTAAATAATAAAAGGTGAAGACAAAAGACAGATTCGACGAATTGAAGATGCAAACGACCAAAAAGCTCAAAAGAACAAAAGACAATCAAAGAGGTTCCAATTATTAATAAGAAACGTCTCGAAATTACAAGAGTACAAGATTCAAAACGCAAAGTACAAAATATAAAATTGTACGCAAGGACGTTCGAAAATCCGGAACCGGGACCAGAGTCAACTCTTAACGCTCGACGCAACGGACTAAAAATTACAAGTTAACTATGTATATAAATATAATATAATATATAATTAATTATATTAATTATATATATATTATATTTATAAATAAAAACCGTCGGCAGAGAAAGACTCCAAGGGACTGAGCTGTAATTTCATTCTCCGCGACTCGCGGAGTTTGAAGGCAAAAATGCCGCGAGTCGCGGAGCCCCAAAAGTCGACTTTTCCTATAAAAGCAACCGAATTCTGATCGCAAAACATAATCTTTTTCTTCTTCTCTCATATATACGTAAAATATATATATATATATATAATTTATATTTTAATTTTAATTTTAATTATAATTCTAATAATAAGGGTATGTTAGCGAATATTGTAAGGGTGTAAGTCGAAATTCTGTCCGTGTAACGCTACGCTATTTTTAATCATTGTAAGTTATGTTCAACCTTTTTACATTAATGTCTTGTAGCTAAGTTATTATTATGCTTATTTAAAACGAAGTAATCATGATGTTAGGCTAATTACTAAAATTGGGTAATTGGGCTTTGTACCATAATTGGGGTTTGGACAAAAGAACGACACTTGTGGAAATTAGACTATGGGCTATTAATGGGCTTTATATTTGTTTAACTAAATGATAGTTTGTTAATGTTAATATAAAGATTTACAATTGGGCGTCCCTATAAATTACCATATACACTCGATCAGACACGATGGGCGGGGTATTTATATGTACGAATAATCGTTCATTTAACCGGACACGGGAATGGATTAATAGCCACTAGAATAATTAAAACAAGGGTAAAATTACATTCAAGGGTAATTGGTGTAATTGCTAACAAAGTAGTAAAACCTTGGTTTACACGCAGTTGATAACCTGGTGTATTCATTAAACAAAGTATTAAAACCTTGTTACAATTCGAATCCCCAATTAGTTGGAATATTTAACTTCGGGTATGAGAATAATTTGACGAGGACACTCGCACTTTATATTTATGACTGATGGACTGTTATGGACAAAAACCAGACGGACATATTAAATAATCCAGGACAAAGGACAATTAACCCATGAGCATAAAACTAAAATCAACACGTCAAACATCATGATTACGGAAGTTTAAATAAGCATAATTCTTTTATTTCATATTTAATTTCCTTTATTTTATATTTAATTGCACTTCTAATTATCGCATTTTTATTTATTGTTATTGTATTTAATTGCACTTTTAATTATCTTACTTTTTAATTATCGCAAGTTTATTTTATCGTACTTTTATTATTCGCAATTTCATTTATCGTTATTTACTTCATGCTTTAATTTAAGTCTTGTATTTATTTTTAATATTTTACATTTGGTTTTAACTGCGACTAAAGTTTTAAAATCGACAAACCGGTCATTAAACGGTAAAAACCCCCCTTTATAATAATAATATTACTTATATATGTTTGTATTTTTATAAAAGTAAATTAATATAGCGTTGAGCTTTGCTTAAAAAAGATTCCCTGTGGAACGAACCGGACTTACTAAAAACTACACTACTGTACGATTAGGTACACTGCCTATAAGTGTTGTAGCAAGGTTTAAGTATATCCATTCTATAAATAAATAAATATCTTGTGTAAAATTGTATCGTATTTAATAGTATTTCCTGCTAAAATTAATAACTATTTTATATACACCCCGCTGCACATCAAGTATTTTTGGCGCCGCTGCCGGGGAAACTCTCTTAAAAGCCGGAAGCGCAACGCTAATATAAAAAAAACGTTTTAAATATTCGAAAATATAAAAAGAAAAACAAAAATATAAATATTTTTAGGAGTTTGATAAATATTTAAGTTTTATAAAGTTTCTTTGTTTTTATTTTATAAAAACATAAGTTTTATTTAAGTATTTTGTTTTTATTTAAAAACATAAGAAAAAAAATATATATATATATAAATCTATTTTTTTTATTGTTATAAAGTATTTTATTTTTATCTTAGTTATTAAAGATAAGTTTTATTTAGATTACATAAATATTTTAATAAGATAATATAAACAGAAAAAATTAAAAAAAAAAACGCGTAAATTTTAAACTGTTTCAGATCTGAATTTCTGAACCCCGCGACTCGCGGGGTTTGATGTTTTAAATACCGCAACTCGCGGAGTGACTCTGACACGCGACAGAACCCTAATTCAGCATTAATTACGGGGTATTTAATAAATATTATTATTATTAACCCTAATTATTATTATTATTATAATTAATTTTATTTTAACTTTTACTTTTTATTTAATTTATGTATTTAGTATTAATTAGTTTGATTAAATTATAAAATTAATAGATTTAATAAACAAATAATATAAAAATAATATTTTTATAAAAATTGTACTTTTTACAACTTTTTGTATATTTTTATATTTTGTCCCTTTTTAATCGTTGTAGCGTAATATTTGTATTTTTCGCTCATATTTAATTTTAAACTTAGTTTTTGCCATAGTCATTTTTACTCCTAGATTTTTAGGCTTTGCCGTAGAATTCCTTAAGTGCTTTTTCTTTAGACTAAGATTTAGGTACTTTAGAATTTTGCGACGCCTTTTTAAGTTTTAGTTTCTTTTTAAGTTATTTCCATTTGGGATTTAGTTTTTCCTGTAAGCTTTAATATTTTTAGACGACTTTTACCTATGTATCAATTATCATTCCAATTAGTAATCTCAATTTGCGATTATAATTTTAAGTTAGTTGTAGTAATAAGGTTAGGTTAGTCAAGTATTTTTAAGTTTTATAAGTTTCTTTTATTTTTTTCGTCACCTTTTATTTTTCAACCATTTTTCTTTTTCGACCTTTTTCGACGAACTATTTTTCTTTCTTATTTCTCGCTATTCTAGTTTTTAGGACATAGATTTTTATTCTACTTCTTATCTAAATTTCTTAAAATTACGAAAATTTATTTTAAGTGGTTAAATTAATAGACATCAAAATTTTCTGGTTCGTAGTAATAGTTGGATTTGTACGTGGACCGGGTTATTGGAGCCAAACAGTCCTCAATTATATTGAGACCAAACGAATCCTGCCCCTCTGCTGCATCTTTTGGCTATTCGAAACGTGGGCAAAATCAGAAAAGTCTATTGATTGGATAACTTATTATAATTTTTCTTTCCTTTTTAAAACTAATAGGATATTCAGTGAATGCACCGAGCAAGACGTTCAACACCTTTTGTACGTTCACCACCTGTAACTCGATCAAGACATCGTTTAACAAAAATCGCCGCCGTTGATTTTTCTTTAGAATCGTCATCCAGTCGACCAAGTACTTCAGTTCAAATTTCCAATAATCCATTTTTTGAACCCGACCTCACAATTGAGAATCCGGAAAATATTCAGGAACGGTTCGTAGATCCTGAACCATTAAACTTTCCTCCGGAACCACCAATCATTCAAACAGAGATTGTTGAGGAACGAACCATTAAATCAGAATCATCTAGTGATACCGATTCAACAAATTCAATTATGGAGAATCTGGAACCTTTAAGTATGGAAGACCGAATGAGAGCTAAACGCACTGGCCAAGGAAACGCAATTACTCATCCAGACATTAATGCGCCAGATTATGAAATCAAAGGACAAATTCTACATATGGTGACTAATCAATGCCAATTTAGTGGTGCACCGAAGGAAGATCCAAATGAACATCTACGTACCTTTAATAGGATCTGCACACTATTTAAAATCCGAGAAGTGGAGGATGAACAGATATATCTCATGTTATTTCCCTGGACTTTAAAGGGAGAAGCCAAAGATTGGTTGGAATCGTTACCTGAAGGGGTGATCGATACATGGGACGTTTTAGTTGACAAATTTCTTAAACAATTCTTTCCTGCATCTAAAGCCGTAAGACTTTAAGCAGAAATTGTTACGTTTACACAGAAGCCAAATGAAACTCTATATGAGGCATGGACAAGATATGGAAAGTTGTTAAGAGGATTTCCGCAACATGGTTTAGACACCTGTCAAATAGTACAAATATTCTACCAAGGATGCGACATCACTACAAGGAAAGACATAGATATAGCAGCTGGTGGTTCTATTATGAAGAAAACCGAAACTGATGCTTATAAAATTATTGATAACACTGCTTCCCACTCACATGAGTGGCACCAAGAAAAATACATCGTTAGATCATCTAAAGCAGCTAGAGCCGATTCTAGCCATGACTTAGATTCCATTTCCGCAAAGATAGATGCTGTGGAGAGACGAATGGAAAAGATGACTAAAGATATTCACTCAATACGAATTAGTTGTGAGCAGTGTGGAGGACCACATTTGACAAAAGATTGTCTCAGTATTGAATTAACAATGGAACAAAGAGAGAATATTTCATACATAAACCAAAGGCCTGGAAATAATTATCAGAATAATTATCAACCGCCAAGACCGATTTACAATCAAAACCAGAATTATAACAGAAATATTCCATACAACAACCAACAAGGTCCTAGCAATCAACAAGTATCCAATAATACTTACAATCAGCAAAGACCTAATTTTCAAAACAAGCCACCACAACAAACCGATGATAAAAAGCCGAATTTAGAAGATATGATGACGAAGCTAGTTGAAACTCAAACGCAATTTTTCACATCTCAAAAACAAACCAATGAACAAAATGCTCAAGCATTTAGAAATCAACAAGCTTCTATTCAAAATCTAGAACAAGAAGTAAGTAACCTAGCAAGGTTAATAGGTGAAAGAAAACCGGGAAGTCTACCTAGTGATACAAATGCTAACCCCCGGAATGAAACAGCTAAAGCTATTACCACAAGAAGTGGTACAACACTTAAACCACCTGAAATACCTGTAACTTCTGATGAAGCTATTCCTACTCCACAAGAACCACAACCTGATCAAGATAAGGAAAAAGAACCGGTAGTTGAAAAGGTTAATGAAGATAACACAGTTAAGGATAAACCTTATGTTAAACCATACCAACCACCACTTCCTTACCCGAGCAAAATGAAGAAAGAGAAACTTGAAGCCGAGCAATCCAAATTCTTGGATATGTTTAAACAGATAAATGTAAATCTTCCTTTCATTGATGTGATTTCAGGAATGCCTAGATATGCTAAATTCTTGAAAGATCTAATCTCAAATAGAAAGAAAATGGAAGAACTCTCAGCTGTTACTATGAATGCTAATTGTTCAGCAGTGCTGTTGAATAAGATACCAGAAAAATTATCTGATCCAGGAAGTTTCACAATTCCATGTTTTCTGGGTAGTCTTAGTTCAATAGAAGCATTGGCAGACTTAGGTGCTAGTATAAATCTAATGCCGTATTCACTATACGCTAAACTAGACCTTGGAGAATTAAAACCAACCAGAATAAGCATACAACTAGCCGATAGATCAATAAAATATCCTAGAGGGATAATGGAGAACATGCTAGTTAAAGTTGGTACTTTAGTATTTCCAGTAGATTTTGTTGTTCTGGACATGGAAGAAGATTCTCAAGTTCCTCTCATATTAGGAAGACCATTCTTAAACACGGCTAAAGCAATGATAGACGTGTTCGGTAAGAAATTGACCCTAAGTATAGAGGATGAGAGTGGTACCTTTTCAGTTGATAGAGCAGTGCAACAACCACAATCTGCAGATGATACATGTTATTATATTCAAACTATAGATGCACATGCAGAATTATTAGAAGAATTTCCAGAATTACAAGGAACAGGAGAATGTTCTTTAGGAGAAGGTAATGAACCAATTGATGAAGCTGAAATGTTAGCTACACTTATAGCTAATGGATATGAACCAACAACAGAAGAAATTCAAATGCTAAAAGAAGAAGACAGATATCGATACAAATCATCG
The DNA here is from genome assembly GCF_046630445.1 of Rutidosis leptorrhynchoides. Classification (NCBI taxonomy): domain Eukaryota; kingdom Viridiplantae; phylum Streptophyta; class Magnoliopsida; order Asterales; family Asteraceae; genus Rutidosis; species Rutidosis leptorrhynchoides. Next base: position 96,121,079 of record NC_092340.1, on the reverse strand, counting down.
ATAGAAGAACCTCCGAAATTAGAGTTAAAGCCACTTCCAAACCATTTGGAATACGCTTATTTACATGGTGAATCTGAATTACCTGTAATAATATCGTCTTCTCTTACTGAAAATGAGAAATCACAACTCATTTCTGTGTTGAAAGCTCATAAACCAGCCATTGCATGGAAGATTCATGATATTAAAGGAATAAGTCCTTCGTATTGCACACATAAAATCCTTATGGAAGAAGGTCATAAAACGTATGTGCAACGCCAACGAAGACTAAATCCTAATATGCAAGATGTAGTTAAGAAAGAGATTATTAAACTGCTAGATGCAGGTTTGATATATCCAATTTCTGATAGTCCATGGGTAAGCCCAGTTCAATGCGTACCTAAGAAGGGTGGCATGACTGTCATCACAAATGAGAAAAATGAGCTTATTCCTACTAGGACTGTAACAGGATGGCGTGTGTGTATTGATTATAGAAAATTAAATGACGCCACCAGAAAAGATCACTTTCCCTTACCTTTCATAGATCAAATGTTGGAAAGATTAGCCGGAAATAGTTACTATTGTTTTCTAGATGTATTTTCCGGATATTTTCAAATTCCAATAGCACCCGAGGACCAAGAGAAAACCACATTCACGTGCCCTTACGGTACTTTTGCTTACAAACGCATGCCATTTGGACTTTGTAACGCCCCTGTAACCTTTCAAAGGTGTATGATGGCGATTTTTCATGACATGATAGAAGAATGCATGGAAGTTTTCATGGATGACTTTTCAGTCTTCGGTGATACATTTGAATCATGTCTAGTTAATCTGGAACGAATGCTTCTTAGATGCGAACAATCAAATCTAGTACTTAATTGGGAAAAATGCCATTTCATGGTTAAAGAAGGCATCGTTCTTGGACATAAAATTTCAAAAGAAGGAATTGAAGTGGATAGAGCTAAAGTAGATGTAATTGCTAAACTTCCACATCCCACAAATGTTAGAGGAGTTAGGAGTTTTCTAGGGCATGCCGGTTTTTACCGACGTTTCATAAAAGATTTTTCTAAAATTGCCACTCCTATGAATAAACTCCTAGAAAAGGATGCTCCATTCATCTTTTCAGATGAGTGTATCAAATCTTTTAATATTCTTAAAGAGAAACTCACTAATGCGCCGATCATGATAACACCAAATTGGAATCTACCATTTGAACTAATGTGCGATGCAAGTGATTTTGCAATGGGAGCCGTTTTAGGACAAAGGATTGAAAAACGATTTCAACCTATATATTATGCTAGTAAGACGTTACAAGGAGCACAAACAAACTATACAACTACTGAAAAAGAACTCCATGCTATTGTCTTTGCTTTTGACAAATTTCGATCATATCTGGTTCTAGCAAAAACGGTGGTCTATACCGACCATTTTGCTCTTAGATACCTATTTTCAAAACAAGATGCTAAACCAAGATTAATCCGTTGGATCTTACTCTTACAAGAGTTTGATATTGAAATCCGAGATAAAAGAGGAGCAGAAAATCTCGCCGCTGATCATCTTTCTCGTCTTGAAAATCCTGAGTTAGAAGTTCTAAATGAATCGGCCATACAAGACAACTTTCCTTATGAATATCTATTGAAGATAGATTATAATGAAATCCCATGGTTTGCAGACTATGCAAACTACTTAGTTTGTGGATTCCTTGAAAAAGGATTATCGTACCAAAGACGAAAGAAATTCTTCAGTGATATAAAACACTATTTCTGGGAAGATCCACATCTGTTTAAAAGTTGTCCCGATAGAATAATACGCCGATGTGTATTTGGAGATGAAGCTAGTAAAATATTAAACCATTGTCACACAGGACCAACAGGAGGGCATTATGGGCCTCAACTAACAGCAAGAAAAGTTTATGAAGCTGGATTCTATTGGCCTACAATTTACAAAGATGCACATCTTCTTTGCAAATCCTGTGATGCATGTCAAAGGGCCGGAAAAATAAGTCAACGTGATGAAATGCCACAAAATGTCATCCAAGTATGTGAAGTATTTGACATTTAGGGTATTGACTTTATGGGTCCATTTCCAAAATCTCATAATAATCTATATATACTCGTAGCCATTGATTATGTATCTAAATGGGCGGAAGCACAAGCTCTCCCAACTAACGATGCACGAGTTGTAGTCAACTTTTTAAAACGCCTTTTTGCAAGGTTTGGAACACCGAAAGCTTTAATAAGTGATCGGGGTACTCATTTCAGTAATAATCAACTTGAGAAAGTTCTTAAAAGATATGGAGTAACTCATAAAATCTCCACCGCATATCATCCACAAACAAGTGGACAAGTTGAAAACACCAACCGAGCTTTAAAACGTATTCTAGAGAAAACCGTAGGATCAAATCCGAAGGAATGGTCCATTAAATTGGAGGATGCACTCTGGGCTTTTAGAACAGCCTACAAAACTCCAATTGGAACCACACCTTTTAGACTTGTTTATGGAAAAGCATGTCATCTTCCAGTAGAAATTGAACACAAAGCATTTTGGGCTTTGAAAACATGTAATCTTGATTTACATGAAGCCGGACGTCTACGATTAAGTCAACTAAACGAATTAGAAGAATTAAGGCATGAAGCATACGAAAATTCGTTAATCTATAAAGAAAGAACGAAGAAATGGCATGATAAAAGAATCAGAAGTTCAAAAGAATTTAAAGAAGGAGACATAGTTCTTCTTTTCAATTCACGATTCAAGCTATTTCCTGGAAAATTGAAATCAAGATGGTCTGGACCATTCATAGTCAAAAGAGTTTTCCCATACGGAACGATAGAATTAATAAATTCAAATGGGATTGAATTTAAAGTTAATGGTCACAGAGTTAAACATTACATACATGGTCCGATGGAAGTCGACAACGAAGTTAATCACAATTTCGATACCACAGCTAACTAAGTGTGGGGAGAATCAAGTCTTTAAAGGATAATATGTATTTCTGTTAGAGTTAGATTGTCTGTTTTCATGTAGTTCTCGAAAATGGAACCCGAATGGTCTTTCCCTAGCAGACCCTAAAGAACTAGTCTTCTCCCCCCATTCTGAATTTTTTTTTTTTTTAGGTTTTTACAAAATGAAGACTGCCTGTGAACTAAACCATGGTCTAATGCTACACGCTTTGATCACTAAACGTAATAATGACATACTCCCGAGTGAATTAGTATCAGTAATCAGAGAAAGAATGGACGGAGTTAGAAGAGAATCCAGATGCGAAGATAATAAGTTACAATTTGGTAAAGGAAAATCAAAATCCGCAGCAAAAAGAAGAGCACGACACCTAGAAAGATGTCACAAATGCGGAAAATGGTCACATGGAGGTAAATGTTCAAATAATCAAACCTATTCAAATACCGAATTTGTTACTTTATGCAGAGACGAACCGTTCATATGATTAGAAGAAAAGACACTGAATGCTCGAGGTTACGCCTATGTAGCCATGGAAAACCAATTAAACCGACTATCTTATGAATGGGATAGATCATATAACTAAGAAATCTATCTCACAGGTATGTCTGTACAGTTTTTATTTTTATTTTTATTTTTAACCTTTTGATAATAAACGCTAATTTGTTCGCTAAAAAGTATTAAATTGGTATTGAATAAAATTAGGTTTGGCGACCGAAATTATTGATATCATTCAAAAATTTATTACATCACTGCGAAATTTAACGTTTATTCTTAAGGTATAAATATCTTTAAACAATCAACCCAAAATATTTCAAAAATTCGTCATGAGTTAAATTAGGTCTTGGAACTGAAATTACTTTACCGAAAAGAGGGGCGCATATTTTTGATAATATTTGATTGATTAAAGTGGGATAAAAAGACAAAAAGATTTTTAATTTTATTTTTACCATGTTTTTAAAATTAATATTTAAATCTTAAATTAATATTGTAAACTTTGTAAAAACAATATATTTAAAATTGTAAATATTTGAAAAATTAATATAAGATTGGTGTGAACTTTTAATTTTTAAAATATAAATTTTTAATTTTATGCATTTTAAATTTTAAGTTTGGTGTGAATTTTTAATATTAATTTTGAATTTCATATTTAAGTTGTGTGAATTTAAAAACAAAAATTTACTTTATCTCATTAAGTTAAAAATATGATTTTTAAAATTCATCGTAAGTTGAAGACTAGGTCTTTGAACCGAATTTGCTTTACCCGAGGGAGGGACGAGAACTTTTATTTTCATTATTTTTAATCTTATTGAATTAAAGTATGCCAAAAATATTAAAAAACCAAAAATCTTAGCTTTTAAAACAATCGCTACAAAAAGACAAATTTTAAAATTTTGTCGAGGGCCGGACTAGGACATCGATCCGAAACGACCTCGTCCTAAATAACAAAGGAAACAAAATTTTAAAATTAAGTACTTAATTGTTTTATAAGTTATTGATTATATAAAAAAAAATATATCAAACTCCGCGACTCGCGGAGTTTGAAGGGTTAAATGCCGTGAGTCGCGGAGGGACCAAAACCCAGAAAAAAATAAAACGTAAAAAAAACAGATCAGTGCACTCCACAACTCAAAAACACAGCGAAAAACTGCCGAAAAACCCTGCGAAATACACCCCAAAATCACAATTTTTAACCGTTAATCACCAAATTTTTTACTAAAATCATGTTGAGAAGGATGCTATCTAGGAATTACTCAAGAAAAACGGTAAATTTCTACACCTAAACACCATTTAATCCGAAATTTGGTGTTCTTGAGCAATTTTTTTCCCAAATTTAATTTTGATGCTTTTAAGTGTAATTATGCTTAAATTGTTTATGTATTATGCTTGTATAACCTAGATTGATGCTATTTAACATGATTAGAAGCCTTAAACTTCAAATTTTGAATAATCTAGGGTTTGTGTTCTTGAGCAATTTGGGGCTTTTTGATATAAACAGGTTATGGCCAATTTTTGTCATGAATTGTTGCTAAATTGAGTAGTGTAACATGTCTAGGTAGTTAAATGATCCAAACTTTGAGCCTAAACATGATTTTGAGAATTAAAGTGGACTTTTTCAAGTCTAAAATTCATGAACTTGATTTTTGAAAGATAATGCCATTTGAGACTTGTTTAATTGCTAGTAATGATTATTTAGACATGTTATTTGAGTTGAATGCTTATGAACTTGGCGAACATTTTCGTATATGCTTATTTGAAAAAGTGTAGATTTGATAAAAATGTGAAAATAAGCTTAAGTTTAATATAAATTGATAATGTCATTATAATTATTTTGATTGATGATTTTGCTGACACTAATGCATATTTGGATGCACAAAAATTGTGTTTGATGTGTTTTGCAGACTGAAAGGGGTGAATCTTCATCCCAAGCCCGCAATGCTCCTGCTGAGAATGTGGAACAACAGGAGGTGGATAACTACTACAAGCAGGATATACCTCATCCAGTCATGACCTTTTCCGATATGCACTTGGAAGAGTTGCACCCGAACCTGAGATTTGACAGACTTTGGATAGATTATCCAAAATATCAAAGGGGTTTGCATACTCTTCATTCTAAGGTTGTTGAGATACCGAGGGTCATAGAATGGGGACCCTTAGAAGCTGTAGAATTGGCCGGGCCAATTAGGGAATTACTTGTACAGAGGTATGGTAATTCTTCTTTTAATGACTGGGTACGTTTATTCACCATGCGTAGACCTGTATATAAAGTATGGTGTAAAGAATTGTTATGTAGTATAGAGTTGAATGATCGGGTAGCTAGTTTAACCGATCGTTCTTTTATTAGATTTTTGTTAGGCGGTTCGATGCGCCACATGTCTTTACTGGACATGGCTCAGGCTTTACGTATATATACGCCTGAGGAGTTAGCATCCGCTGATTGTAGAGGGTTGATACTAAACGGTAGAAAGATAGATGAAAATTTTGATACACACGGTGTGTGGAGTCAAATGACAAGCCATCACCGTTTCAAAGGGGGAAATTACTCTTATTTGGATATAGATAGAGCCGAATTAAGAGTGATACATAGGTTTTTAGCTAATTCGATTACACAAAGGGGTAAGAACAAGGAAAAAGTAAATGAACAGGATTTGTTTTATCATATGTGTATTCGAGACCCACAAAGCGCTGTAAGTATACCATATTGTGTGGGTTATTATTTATCAGCTATGGTTCGGGGGATGCGACCGCATAGCATAATAGGAGGTGGTATTTTTATTACTTTGATTGGTGAATATCTCGGTGTGGATATAAGTCGGGGGGATTATTAGTAGAAGAACCGGAACCCCGCGATACTATAGGTTTAAATGTATACCATGGTGCGAAAGTTTTGAAGAGGCGAAATAATGCCGCAGTACGATACCATGGTAGACATCCACAGGTGGAGAGAAACCAACAGCAAGGTAATGTAGGAGGGGGGAATGAGATGCAAGAAATGCAAAGGTTTATAGCTTCTCAGGAATACGAAAATGCTAGACAGAGAGCATTTGAAGATTGGCAAGTTCATCAGAACCAAATCATAGCTCATTGCCAACATATAGGTAGAAACTATATTCCTACACCGAAACCCGTCTTCCCTCCTTGGTGAAAGAAAAGAAAAGATGGATCTACACGATGAATCAATTCCATCATTAAAAGGAAGTAAAGTCTTCCGAAAAAGAAATGCGCTTCTTGATTTAGGTCATGAAGTTGTCGTCCAGACCAGCTGTAGGTTGACGAAAAATCTAGAAAAGTCATCACTAAAATCAGCAGGAAATCCACGGACCTCAGCATCAAACAGGGTCGCCAAGTGGTCAGATTTATCCTAACCATGAGAAGGATTTATCTCGTACAATGGAGGGGGCACCGTGCAAATTAGCTTGATAAGACTAATGAATCAGATCCCCAGAAAGGATAATCTCCTTAAAGATCAAAAATCAGCTTTTAAGCCTGATATTACTCAATCCTTGAGATTGACCTTAAAGATTGAGAATTCAAACTCATGGAATTCAATGATATCTAAACTCGAGCTTGAACGAGAAAATATTTTGATCAAAATTACAAACCGATTTGTTTTCTTAAAACCCTATTTTCAATGCGTTCATTACCATTGAACGTAAAATCCTAGGAATTCATTAGGTCACCTGAACCAAATCGGGTGTCAACCGTAAGAACGGTGGTTGCATAGCATGGTCAAAGACAGGACCTTGTACCAGACCGAAAAATCATAAGGGTGAGCTTTACTATTGCTCCTACCAAGGATAGTAATTGCGTCCGACACGTTATAGACCATAATTAAAAGCATGTCAGGGGACATTGCCTTAACAGTTGCTTGTTCATCGCTTTCCTTTACAACCGGACGGTAGTTTACCGAAAGGTAACATACGGGACAAGTAAACTGGACGTGTTGCTTTCCAAATACAAGGTTAGCAAGTGGGTGACACAAAACCGCAAGTTTTGAGCTAAAATTTTCAAATCTGAAACCCACCAAACCCACAAAAATATTTTGCAAACACCGATAAAGGGTTATCCCGGAAAACTTATCTAGGGTAAAAACTAGATTTAATTTTCAAAAGATCAAATGTTTTCATAAAGATCCAATTTCCTTAATGGATCTAAATTTTTATAGTCATGTGGGACTGTAAACCATATCGTTACTACCATTGTTTATACCGCCATATAGAAATCACTGATGTACAAAGTGTGAAGAATAAAGAAGTGATTCTAGTATTTTAAGACGATATTGCTTGAGGACAAGCAACGCTCAAGTGTGGGAATATTTGATAATGCTAAAAACGAACATATATTTCATAGCATTATTCCTCAAGAAAGACAAGCTTTTAGTTGCAATTGTTCTATTTACAAGTGATATTCGTTTAAATAATAAAAGGTGAAGACAAAAGACAGATTCGACGAATTGAAGATGCAAACGACCAAAAAGCTCAAAAGAACAAAAGACAATCAAAGAGGTTCCAATTATTAATAAGAAACGTCTCGAAATTACAAGAGTACAAGATTCAAAACGCAAAGTACAAAATATAAAATTGTACGCAAGGACGTTCGAAAATCCGGAACCGGGACCAGAGTCAACTCTTAACGCTCGACGCAACGGACTAAAAATTACAAGTTAACTATGTATATAAATATAATATAATATATAATTAATTATATATATATATTATATTTATAAATAAAAACCGTCGGCAGAGAAAGACTCCAAGGGACTGAGCTGTAATTTCATTCTCCGCGACTCGCGGAGTTTGAAGGCAAAAATACCGCGAGTCGCGGAGCCCCAAAAGTCGACTTTTCCTATAAAAGCAACCGAATTCTGATCGCAAAACATAATCTTTTTCTTCTTCTCTCATATATACGTAAAATATATATATATAATTTATATTTTAATTTTAATTTTAATTATAATTCTAATAATAAGGGTATGTTAGCGAATATTGTAAGGGTGTAAGTCAAAATTCTGTCCGTGTAACGCTACGCTATTTTTAATCATTGTAAGTTATGTTCAACCTTTTTACATTAATGTCTCGTAGCTAAGTTATTATTATGCTTATTTAAAACGAAGTAATCATGATGTTGGGCTAATTACTAAAATTAGGTAATTGGGCTTTGTACCATAATTGGGGTTTGGACAAAAGAACGACACTTGTGGAAATTAGACTATGGGCTATTAATGGGCTTTATATTTGTTTAACTAAATGATAGTTTGTTAATGTTAATATAAAGATTTACAATTGGGCGTCCCTATAAATTACCATATACACTCGATCGGACACGATGGGCGGGGTATTTATATGTACGAATAATCGTTCATTTAACCGGACACGGGAATGGATTAATAGCCACTAGAATAATTAAAACAAGGGTGAAATTACATTCAAGGGTAATTGGTGTAATTGCTAACAAAGTAGTAAAACCTTGGTTTACACGCAGTTGATAACCTGGTGTATTCATTAAACAAAGTATTAAAACCTTGTTACAATTCGAATCCCCAATTAGTTGGAATATTTAACTTCGGGTATGAGAATAATTTGACGAGGAAACTCGCACTTTATATTTATGACTGATGGACTGTTATGGACAAAAACCAGACGGACATATTAAATAATCCAGGACAAAGGACAATTAACCCATGAGCATAAAACTAAAATCAACACGTCAAACATCATGATTACGGAAGTTTAAATAAGCATAATTCTTTTATTTCATATTTAATTTCCTTTATTTTATATTTAATTGCACTTCTAATTATCGCATTTTTATTTATTGTTATTGTATTTAATTGCACTTTTAATTATCTTACTTTTTAATTATCGCAAGTTTATTTTATCGTACTTTTATTATTCGCAATTTCATTTATCGTTATTTACTTCATGCTTTAATTTAAGTCTTGTATTTATTTTTAATATTTTACATTTGGTTTTAACTGCGACTAAAGTTTTAAAATCGACAAACCGGTCATTAAACGGTAAAAATCCCCCTTTATAATAATAATATTACTTATATATGTTTGTATTTTTATAAAAGTAAATTAATATAGCGTTGAGCTTTGCTTAAAAAAGATTCCCTGTGGAACGAACCGGACTTACTAAAAACTACACTACTGTACGATTAGGTACACTGCCTATAAGTGTTGTAGCAAGGTTTAAGTATATCCATTCTATAAATAAATAAATATCTTGTGTAAAATTGTATCGTATTTAATAGTATTTCCTGCTAAAACCAATAACTATTTTATATACACCCCGCTGCACATCAGCAGTCTTAGGTAACTTTGTGATGAAATCCATGGTAATACCATCCCATTTCCATTCTGGGATTTCTGGTTATTGAAGTAACCCTGACGGCTTCTGATGTTCTGCTTTGACTTTGGAACAAGTTAAACATTCCCCAACATATGTTGCAACATCTGTCTTTAAATTAGGCCACCAATAATGCGTCTTAAGATCTTGATACATCTTTCCAACTCCAGGATGTATCGAGTATCTTGTCTTATGTGCCTCATTCAATATCAACTTTCTTAATCCACCCAACTTCGGTACCCAAATACGGTTTGCAAAATATCGAATTCCGTCTTCCCGCATAACGAGTTGCTTCTCATACTTCTTCATTATTTCATTTCCTATGTTTTCTTTAGTAAGAGCTTCTCGTTGAGCCTCTTTGATTTGTGAGTTGAGATTCATGCGAATTTTTATGTTCATTGCTCGTACTCGAATTGGTTCCCATTCCTTTCTGCTTAGAGCGTCGGCTACTACATTCGCTTTCCCGGGATGATAGCGAATCTCACAATCATAGTCGTTTATCAGCTCGACCCACCTACGTTGCCTCATGTTCAGCTGTTTCTGATCGAAAATATGTTGAAGGCTTTTATGATCAGTAAACACAGTGCATTTAACTCCATATAAATAGTGTCTCCATATCTTCAATGCAAACACTACTGCCCCCAATTCTAGATCATGCGTCGTATAATTCCGCTTGTGAATCTTCAATTGTCGAGATGCGTATGCAATAACTTTCTTTCGTTGCATAAGGACGCAACCAAAACCTTGTCGCGAAGCGTCACAATATATCTCAAAATCAGCGTTCCCTTCAGGTAACGATAAAATAGGTGCCGTGGTCAACTTCTTCTTGAGTAATTGAAATGCACTCTCCTGCTCAACGGTCCATTCGTACTTCTTCCCTTTTTGTGTTAACGCTGTCAATGGTTTAGCTATTCGGGAAAAATCTTGAATAAACCTTCTATAATAACCGGCTAAACCCAAAAATTGGCGTATCTGGTTGGTGTCTTAGGAGTCTCCCATTTTTCAATGGCCTCAATTTTAGCTGGATCAACCTGAATTCCTTTGCTACTAACAACGTGGCCAAGAAATTGCACTTCTTTCAACCAAAATGCACACTTAGAAAATTTGGCGTATAACTGTTCTTTTCTTAACAATTCTAATACCAACCTTAAATACTGCTCATGCTCTTGCTCACTCTTGGAATAGATAAGAATATCGTCAATGAAAACGATAACAAACTTATCTAAATACGGACTACAAACTCGATTCATGAGGTCCATGAATACAGCTGGCGCATTAGTCAACCCAAACGGCATGACCAAAAATTCATAATGACCGTAGCGTGTCCGAAAAGCAGTTTTCGGAATATCTTCTTCTTTGACACGTAATTGATGATAGCCCGATCTTAAGTCGATTTTCGAGTACACACATGATCCTTGTAATTGATCAAATAAGTCATCAATTCTCGATAGTGGATACCGATTCTTGATAGTTAACTTATTTAATTCACGATAATCTATACACATTCGGAAAGATCCATCTTTCTTCTTGACGAATAAAATCCGAGCTCCCCACGGTGAAGTGCTCGGTCGAATGAAACCGCGGTCCAGTAATTCTTGTAACTAGCTTTGTAACTCTTTCATCTCAGATGGTGCAAGTCTATATGGAGCACGAGCCACTGGTGCAGCTCCTGGTACTAGATCTATTTGAAATTCTACAGATCTAAATGGAGGTAATCCCGGCAACTCTTCCGAAAATACTTCAGGAAAATCTCTTGCCACAGGCACGTCGTTGATGCTCTTTACTTTTTCCTTCGTTTCGACTTTATTAACATGTGCTAGGATAGCATAGCACCCTTTCTTCAAGCACTTTTGAGCTTTCAAACAACTAATGAGTTTTAGCTTTGAGTTACCCTTCTCTCCATAAATCATTAATGGCGTTCTATCCTTACGAGGAATACGAATTGCCTTCTTGGCGCACACAACTTCAGCTCCTATTTTGGACATCCAGTCCATGCCGACTATTACATCAAAACTTCCTAATTCTACGGGTATCAAATCAATCTTAAATGTTTCTCCGGCTAAATTTATTTTACAATCACGGCAAATTTTATCGGCTTTAATTAGTTTACCATTAGCTAACTCAATCATGTACTTAGCATCTAGAGGTAATGATGAACAATTCAATTTAGCGTGAAAGTCTCTACACACGTAACTTCTATCGGCACCAGTATTAAATATAATAGATGCGGATAAGTTATTAATGGTAAACGTACCCGTAACAAGCTCCGGGTCTTCATACGCCTCCCTAGCATTAATAACAAATGCTCTTCCACGTGTAGATCCGTTATTCTTCTCTGGATTCGGGCACTGACTCTTATAATGACCCTGTTTCCCACACCCATAACAAGTAACAGTGGCCAAGGCAGTTCTATTTGCATTGTTGGCAGGAGTCTTGGTACCGTTTGTATTTGTAGCGGGAACCCTACAATCTTCAGCAAGATGACCTTTTCGATTACAATTGTTGCACACCACATTACAATAACCAGAGTGATGTTTGTGGCATCTGTTACATAAAGGATTTCGTCCCTTGTAACCTGAGTTCGAACCGCTAACCGCACCTTGCGTGGTTTCTTGTTTCTTGTTGGATTGTTGATGATTACCTTCCCACTTTCTTTTGTTTCCCGATGTCTTGACATCGGTGTTCTTATCCAGAATAATCTGGTCCATCAACTCGTTCGCCATGGTGATAGCTTCATGAATAGTCTTGGGTTTGGATGATGTAACATTTGCCATGACCTTTTTAGGCAAACCGTCTTTGTACAGTTCAATCTTCCGTTCTTCGGTTGGTACCAATTCGGGACATAGCAAAGATAATTCCATGAATCGCTGATTGTAGGTGGTGAGTTCAGTACCAACAGCTTTCAGGCTTCGTAATTCAGCTTCCAACTTCCTAACCTCGTTCCTTGGACAATATTCGTTGATTAGCATTGTTTTGAATTCTTCCCAAGGAGTATCATAAGCTACATCTCCTCCTACGGCCTTCATATAGTTTTTCCACCACGTGAGTGCACTATCTTGTAGGGTGCACGATGCATACTTGGTCATGTCCTTCTCAATACAACCACTGATTTTAAACACAGACTCAATCTTTTCGATCCACCGGGTTAAACCAACCGGTCCTTCTGTTCCACTGAATGATGAGGGCTTGCAACCTTGAAAAGTTTTGTAAGTGCACCCCACACGAGGATTTGGGTTAACTGCAGCACTTCTTGCAGCCTCGACCCATAACATTCTGTCATTCACTCACTGATTGATGAGTTCCTGGATTTCTTGTTCCGTCATTCGGTTCAATCGCGCCATAATCTTCAACAAGAATGAAAAAAAAAATTATTCACATGGAATATTATAGATGTAGTATGTATTTACAGTACATCGTAGCTTATTAATAATATGAACCAGTTATTATTATAAAAGCCTTTTCTTCTTATTAGCGTTTTATAATTATATCTAAGGTAGTACCTACCCGTTAAAGTTCATACTTAATAGCTTAGTACGAAAATCAATTACTACCACCCAAATAATACTTAACCATGGAAAATTATTGCATTTCACACTTCACTATTTTACATATGCTTATCTTACATCAAACATTAAGCAAACCACACTAGTAATATTATACAAAACATTATATGATCCCATGGTTTAAAACAACAGCGCATCATTTAACCCAAAGAGTTTGTGTTCAAAGAAATCGCTTAAAGATTATCCTGGTTGTCTTCCTGCGTTTTGGCTGAGGAACCGAAGAACTGGATGTCGGGATAGAACTAATAGGAATAGCGGGAATAGGTGTGGAAGTATCTGGTGGAGTTGGTGCCACAACATCCTCTCTAGACTCGGGATTTAGATTTTCCATTTCAGTAGCCTTTCGTTTCTTTCCTCGTTCGAACTTGTCTTTCGTAATTTCCTGTATTTCTTCCTCCTCAGGATCACTTTCCGGTTCCTCTTCAATTGATTCATCCGGAACTTGTGAGTCTTCCCCAAAGGTATCGTTTTCATCATCAGATAGATTAATGACTGGAACACCATCTGAAGAGTCTGGTTCGGAGTCGCTGAATGTGATAATAAGTTTTAAGCCAGACATCTATCACATAACAACTAGCACGTTAATACCACATAATATTTACATATTAATTTTTAACCAACAAGGATAAGCAATAGTTTTCGAAATCAAACACGGTCAAAGTCCAGACTCACTAATGCATCCTAACAAACTCGATAAGACACACTAATGCAAATTCTCTGGTTCTCTAAGACCAACGCTCTGATACCACATGTCATAACCCGACCTTAACCATAAGGACGAATACAATAACATATGATTTCATCGCGAGGTATTGACCTCTATATGCGACATTTTTCAAAAACTGCATTCGTTTTTACAATACAAACCATAGCTTTTATTACAAATACAAGGTTTAAACAACTTAATAATGATTATCGTTTAGCGATAATCTTAGACTTACAAACTTTACATGTGATAATAACAATACGACCTCCAACATATTTTACATTACAAATCCTCCGATATGCAGTTTTATTTTTGACACAAATATGCATACTCAAGATCTTGCTTAAATTCAACATGTTGCAGTGGAAGCTTTTAGTTATTACCTGAGAATAAACATGCTTAAAACATCAACATAAAGTTGGTGAGATATAGGTTTAAAGCCGGCAGCGTTATGAATATAGACCACAAGATTTCATATATAAACGTTTTAATAAAAATATTCTAAGTTGTTGAGCACTTGATAACCATACTTAACATTTAATCAACGTCGCATATTCCCTTTATTATGAAATCTTACTACACCGTACCAAGTGTAGTCATCGAAACGAAGTACTGTGCAACCGTTGAATACTGGTCGTCCAGTCCGATTGGGGTTGTCAGGCCCGATAGATCTACCAACAGGATTCGCGTTTACAATAGCTTATGTAAATAGTAGTTACCAAGTTACAGGGAAGTATGCCAGTGGTACAACTCAATGTAGAATATATATTTTTAATCACTTGTGTCCATAACGTAAATCATAAAATGCATGTATTCTCATCCCGAAATATTTAGAGTTTAAAAGTGGGACTATATACTCACTTTTGTCTTGAAGGTATTTAACTCGACTTGGTCTCCGATAGATATCACGAACCTAACCATATATATAATATATCAACATATTTTCTTTTCAAGTAATCGTTACATATATATATATATATATATATATATATATATATATATATATATATATATATATATATATATATATATATATATATATATATATATATATATATATATACTTTTAATACTTTTAATATTTTCTTAGTCCGTAGTTAGCAGTCCGATGTTAGTGGACCACAATTAGTTGCTTAAATAAAATAAATAAAGACCCCATCTTATTCGTGTTGATCAGAATTAATCTTGACCCATGGTACCATGTTGTCAAATGACGTGTTGCGTACATAAAGTACCGTGTTGTCAAATGACGTATTGCGTACAATCATGAGGTCTTATGATTAATCTTCTCGTGTTGTTTACGGGTGGTCCTGAAATATATAAAATAAAATCATAAGTAAATATATATTAAATATTATGTTAATTAGCCAAGATATGATTAATCCGATTTTGTCATAATATGATATATTACAGGTCTTGAAGTGTTTTTTAAAAATCAATTTAGAAGGATCTATTTAGTTTGCGAACAAGTTTGAAATCACTCAAACTATGTTCTTGTTGTTAAAATTTTATAACACAAAATAAGATAGCTATATAAATATGAATCAAATAAGGTTATGAATAAGGTTACTACCTCAAGTTACTTGGATAAAGCTACTGGAAAAGGTAAGAAAAATCTTGGAATCAAAAGAGTGGTGGAGTGGGATTGAAAGATTGGAAGTAATCTCCTTGAAATCGGATGACTATATTGATACGTTCTTGAGTAGGTAAATGAAGAGAGATTAGGGAGTGAATAAACTTGAAAGAAAATTGGAAATGAAATTGTATGTGTGTGTGTGCAAAATAGCATAATTATGGGATGGATATATAGGAGATTTAGTTTATTTTCTTGTACAAAAGTCACATATGAGGTTAAATGGCTGGTTCCCACATGTAACATCATGCCTAGTGGCTGATCATTAAAGTTTATCGTTGGTATATACCAATAGTAAATACGTATAGAAGCTGGGTATGATACGGTTACATATACTCTAGATATACTTGTAGAAATTTTGAGGAATCGGAACGAGAATTCAAATATGGACGGGTTTATAACTGTAAAAGAGGCTCAAAACTAGGCTTTTATTTTTGGGTCAAACCGGGCCAAAATAAAATTTTAAGACATTTTTAATAAAGCAATGTTAGCCCAAAAAAAAATTTTCCAAGCTGACCTGGCAGCTCGACCCCAGCCAGGGGCTCTGCCCCTTAGACCCCGCCAGGGGTTGCCACCCCTTAGACCCCGCTTATCGGGGGCGCTGCCCCCGAACCCCCGTCATAATCAAGATAAGTTCAAACAAGTGTGCACTCCACACTTCCCCAAACTTGTTCGATATTTATCAAGATTATTTTGGTTACAAATTAATCGCATTACACTTAAATCATATTGGTGACATAGATCACCAACACATTATATATTGTAAGTATATATGTCAAAGAATGTTACATATAGTTATCGTTTTGATAACTTAAGTTAGTGGTCTCAAAGTATACTTATAACTCATTATTGTTAGTTCATAATGAAATGTTAAACCATCCTTAAATCATGTTAAATATGTATAGATATGTACATATACATAATCGTATAATTATCGTGTGTTATATAGTTCGTGATATCATCGGTCAAATTGGACGGTCAAACGTTGTGTGAAACTCTTTTCAAAAACATAAGTCTCAACAGTTTGGATTGCTTATCATGTTGGTAAGGTTTATTTTATGTAAATATTAATCTCATACGTATAAAACGATCGGAAAAATCCGGGTCGTTACAATATTCTTATATATGCATCTTGTTAATGTCGGTTACCAGGTGTTCACCATATGAATGATTTTTATCTCTATGTATGGGATGTATATTGAAATATGAAATCTTGTGGTCTATTGTTACGATTTGATATATATAGGTTAAACCTATAACTCACCAACATTTTTGTTGACGTTTAAAGCATGTTTATTCTCAGGTGAATACTAAGAGCTTCCGCTGTTGCATACTAAAATAAGGACAAGATTTGGAGTCCATGTTTGTATGATATTATGTAAAAACTGCATTCAAGAAACTTATTTCATTGTAACATATTTGTATTGTAAACCATTATGTAATGGTCGTGTGTAAACAGGATATTTTAGATTATCATTATTTGATAATCTACGTAAAGCTTTTTAAACCTTTATTTATGAAATAAAGGTTATGGTTTGTTTTAAAAATGAATGCAGTCTTTGAAAAACGTCTCATATAGAGGTCAAAACCTCGCAACGAAATCAATTAATATGGAACGTTTTTAATCAATAAGAACGGGACATTTCAGTTGGTATCCGAGCGTTGGTCTTAGAGAACCAAAAAATTTGCATTAGTGTGTCTTATCGAGTTTGTTAGGATGCATTAGTGAGTCTGGACTTCGACCGTGTTTTCTTTAAAAATGATTGCTTAACATTTTTGTTAGAAACTATATATTGTTAACATATATATATTATGTGATATATTAATCTCTTAACATGTTTGATATTGTGTGATAGATGTTTACCTCTAGCACAAATCCCATTGACTCACCTAATAATAACGAAGAGTCAAATATATATTGGACTGATTCACAAGTTCCCGAAGAAGAACCGGAAGAAGAATCAGAACCGGAAGAAGAATCAGAACCGGAAGAGGAGGAACCGGAGGAGGAAATAGAACCGGTGGGGGGAAATAATAAAACGGTTAAGTAAAAGAAAATCCTCAACCAACCGACCAAGGTTAATTATGGTCAATGGTGTTTCCGCCAAGGAAGAAAAATATTGGGAGGATTACCAATTCTCCGATGAATCGGATTCCGACGAGAATTCCGATGATGTTATAGAAATTACCCCAACTGAATTTAAAAAGGCAAAACAAAATAATAAGGGAAAGGGCATAAAAATAGAAAAATCTAATTCCAACCCCGATGAACTTTATATGTATCGTCAACCCCCGAAGCCCTTAAGTTGTAACAATGACCCGGGAACCTCTAAACCACCAGGTTTTTCTAAACCGTTGTAGAAAACGACAGCTAGTATTAGGGGAACATCATATATCCCTAGAAACTTGGCAAAACGAACCAAAACCGAAGAAGAAGAAACGAGCGAGTCGGAATAAGATAATTGTATTCGTGTGGTGTAATATATGTAATATAGTGTGCTTATGCTTTATGATATATGTAAAAATTGCTTGTATTAATAAGTATTTTTTTTTATGAATCTAACTCTTGTCTATTTTACAGTATAAAAACACAAAATGGATAGACAACCCAATATTTTAAAAGACCTACCCGGAGACATGATTGATGAAATCTTGTCTAGAGTCGGTCAGAATTCTTCGGCACAACTATTTACGGCGAAATCAGTTTGTAAGACATTCGAAGAACGTTCCAAGAATGTCTTGGTTTATAAGAGACTTTCGTTTGAAAGATGGGGGATATCACATTGGAAAACCCATAAGTTACGATGTGTTTACTTTGACGCATATATTGCGGGGAACCCAAATGCTATTTTACGCAACGGGTTAAGAAATTATTTTGACTCAATGTATCCGAATATAGGACTTCATGATTTAGAAAAAGCGGCTAACATGCAACATAAAGAAGCATGTTATGCTTACGAGTTAGTAATGTTCGCTTCTCACCAAAGTGAGAACAAGAACATCGGGCTACAACTATTAAACAAAACGTTCCCACAAGTGACGGAGTCGGTAATTGGGGTAAGATATGAGGTTTTTAGATTGTTACGGGACTGTTGGACATTACGTAACCTTCATCCTTTTGACGATGTTACAACACGTTGTCATACTATCGGTCACAACGGTTACGTTCCACAAGACCAAGGATGGGAAGTAGTATTAGTAAAACCAGAATGCATGACTTGTTTCTGGACGTATGAATTACGTGTCTTTGTTGCCTTTGCTGAACGCCTTATTTATTAACTAGAATTATCTTCGCAACTACTTTGTATCAAAGTTTTATGTGCTATATTTTATGCTATATGTAAAATAGCAGTATTGTAAGTTTGCAAGTTCTTGTATAAAGGTTTGAATATGATTTTTTTTTTTTTTGTGATTAGTTTTTCATATAGAATTGTAGTAGTTGAAATGGTATGTTAGCTACTAAGTATGAACTTAACGGGTAGGTACTACCCGAATTAAAGAGTATAAAACGCTAATATGAAGAAAGAGCTTTTATAAATAAGTTCATATTACGCTACGAAATACTATTGACTACTCTTGATATACTATATGATTAACTCGTTTCATTTGACTATTTTGAAGGAAATGGCACCGACTACTCGACACACCTTGAATATGAATGAAGAGGAATTTCGTGCCTTTCTTGCTTCAAACATAGCCGCAGTACAGGCCGCGTTACATACCAACAATAACCTTGGATCTAGCAGTACAGAAAATCGTGTAGGATGCACCTACAAAGAATTCACTGCCTGCAAACCTTTGGAATTTGATGGAACAGAAGGACCGATCGGATTGAAACGGTGGACCGAGAAGGTTGAATCGGTATTTGCCATAAGTAAGTGTACTGAAGAGGACAAAGTGAAGTACGCTACGTATACCTTCACAGGTTCTGCGTTAACATGGTGGAATATCTATCTAGAGCAAGTGGGACAAGATGATGCTTACGCACTACCGTGGCCAGCATTCAAGCACTTGATGAACGAGAAGTACCGTCCCAGAACCGAGGTCAATAAGTTCAAGACAGAACTTAGAGGGTTACGAACCCAAGGATTTGATATTACCACATACGAAAGACGATTCACAGAATTGTGCCTATTGTGTCCGGGAGCGTTCGAAGATGAGGAAGAGAAGATCAACGCGTTTGTGAAAGGATTACCGGAAAGAATCCAAGAAGATATAAGTTCACACGAGCCCGCCTCCATACAACAGGCATGTAGAATGGCTCACAAATTAGTGAACCAGATTGAAGAAAGAATTAAAGAACAGACGACTGAAGAGGCCAATGTGAAGAAAGTCAAAAGAAAGTGGGAGGAAAACGGTGATAAGAATCACCAATACAACAACAACAGCAATTACAATAATAATCGCAACAATTATCCCAACAATCGCAACTACAACAAACGGCCCAACAACAACAACAACAACAACAACAATAACAACAATAACTACAACAATCATCTCAACAACAATAACAACCGCAACAACAACAACAATCAGAAGCAGCTATGCCAAAGGTGTGAAAAGTATCACTCGGGGTTCTGCACCAAATTTTGCAAAAGAAATGGTCATAGCGCGGCAAAGTGTGAGGTCTACGGACCAGGGGTTAATAGAACAAAAGGAACAAATGGTGTCGGAACGAGTAATGGTGGAGCAAGTAGTGTCGGAGCAAGTTATGCCAATGTAGTTTGTTATAAATGTGGAAAACCGGGCCACATTATTAGAAATTGCCCGAACCAGGAGAACACGAATGGACAAGGCCGCGGAAGAGTTTTTAATATTAATGCGGCAGAGGCACAGGAAGACCCGGAGCTTGTTACGGGTACGTTTCTTATTGACAATAAATCTGCTTACGTTTTATTTTATTCGGGTGCGGATAGAAGCTATATGAGTAGAGATTTATGTGCTAAATTAAGTTGTCCATTGACGCCGTTGGATAGTAAATTTTTACTCGAATTAGCAAACGGTAAATTAATTTCAGCAGATAATATATGCCGGAATCGAGAAATTAAACTGGGTAGCGAAATATTTAAGATTGATTTGATACCAGTAGAGTTAGGGAGTTTTGATGTAATAGTTGGCATGGACTGGCTGAAGAAGGTGAAAGCAGAGATCGTATGTTATAAAAATGCAATTTGCATTGTACGAGAAGAAGGAGAACCCTTAATGGTGTACGGAGAAAAGGGCAACATGAAGCTACATCTTATTAGTAATTTGAAGGCACAAAAACTAATAAGAAAAGGTTGCTATGCTGTTCTAGCACACGTTGAGAAAGTACAAACTGAAGAAAAGAGCATCAATGATGTTCCCGTCGCAAAAGAATTTCCCGATGTATTTCCGAAAGAATTACCGGGACTACCTCCACATCGATCTGTTGAATTTCAAATAGATCTTGTACCAGGAGCTGCACCGATAGCTCGTACTCCTTATAGACTCGCACCCAGTGAGATGAAAGAACTGCAAAGCCAACTGCAAGAACTATTAGAACATGGTTTCATTCAACCAAGCACATCACCATGGGGAGCTCCTGTTTTGTTTGTCAAGAAGAAGGATGGTACATTCAGGTTGTGTATTGACTACAGAGAGTTGAACAAACTTACCATCAAAAACCGTTATCCACTGCCGAGAATTGACGACTTATTTGATCAACTACAAGGCTCGTCGGTTTATTCGAAGATCGATTTACGTTCTGGATATCATCAAATGCGAGTAAAGGAGGATGATATTCCAAAAACTGCTTTTAGGACGCGTTATGGTCATTACGAGTTTATGGTTATGCCGTTTGGATTGACTAACGCACCAGCTGTGTTCATGGACCTTATGAACCGAGTGTGTAGGCCATATCTTGACAAGTTTGTCATTGTTTTCATCGATGACATACTTATTTACTCAAAGAATGATCAAGAGCACGAAGAATATTTGAGAAAAGTGCTAGAAGTATTGAGGAAAGAAAAACTGTACGCTAAGTTTTCAAAGTGTGCATTTTGGTTGGAAGAAGTTCAATTCCTCGGTCACATAGTGAACAAAGAAGGTATTAAAGTGGATCCGGCAAAGATAGAAACTGTTGAAAAGTGGGAAACCCCGAAAACTCCGAAACACATACGCCAGTTTTTAGGACTAGCTGGTTACTACAGAAGGTTCATCCAAGACTTTTCCAGAATAGCAAAACCCTTGACTGCATTAACGCATAAAGGGAAGAAATTTGAATGGAAGGATGAACAAGAGAAAGCGTTCCAGTTATTGAAGAAAAAGCTAACTACGGCACCTATATTGTCATTGCCTGAAGGGAATGATGATTTTGTGATTTATTGTGACGCATCAAAGCAAGGTCTCGATTGTGTATTAATGCAACGAACGAAGGTGATTGCTTATGCGTCTAGACAACTGAAGATTCATGAACAAAATTATATGACGCATGATTTGGAATTAGGCGCGGTTGTTTTTGCATTAAAGACTTGGAGGCACTACTTATATGGGGTCAAAAGTATTTTATATACCGACCACAAAAGTCTTCAACACATATTTAATCAAAAACAACTGAATATGAGGCAGCGTAGGTGGATTGAATTGTTGAATGATTACGACTTTGAGATTCGTTACCACCCGAGGAAGGCAAATGTGGTAGCCAACGCCTTAAGCAGGAAGGACAGAGAACCCATTCGAGTAAAATCTATGAATATAATGATTCACAATAACCTTACTACTCAAATAAAGGAGGCGCAACAAGGAGTTTTAAAAGAGGGAAATTTAAAGGATGAAATACCCAAAGGATCAGAGAAGCATCTTAATATTCGGGAAGACGGAACCCGGTATAGGGCTAAAAGGATTTGGGTACCAAAATTTGGAGATATGAGAGAAATGGTACTTAGAGAAGCTCATAAAACCAGATACTCAATACATCCTGGAACGGGGAAGATGTACGAGGATCTCAAGAAACATTTTTGGTGGCCGGGTATGAAAGCCGATGTTGCTAAATACGTAGGAGAATGTTTGACGTGTTCTAAGGTCAAAGCTGAGCATCAGAAACCATCAGGTCTACTTCAACAACCCAAAATCCCGGAATGGAAATGGGAAAACATTACCATGGATTTCATCACTAAATTGCCAAGGACTGCAAGTGGTTTTGATACTATTTGGGTAATAGTTGATCGTCTCACCAAATCAGCACACTTCCTGCCAATAAGAGAAGATGACAAGATGGAGAAGTTAGCACGACTGTATTTGAAGGAAGTCGTCTCCAGACATGGAATACCAATCTCTATTATCTCTGATAGGGATGGCAGATTTATTTCAAGATTCTGGCAGACATTACACAAGCATTAGGAACTCGTCTAGACATGAGTACTACCTATCATCCACAAACTGATGGGCAGAGTGAAAGGACGATACAAACGCTTGAAGACATGCTACGAGCATGTGTTATTGATTTCGGAAACAGTTGGGATCGACATCTACCGTTAGCAGAATTTTCCTACAACAACAGCTACCATTCAAGCATTGAGATGGCGCCGTTTGAAGCACTTTATGGTAGAAAGTGCAGGTCTCCGATTTTTTGGAGTGAAGTGGGGGATAGACAGATTACGGGTCCGGAGATAATACAAGAAACTACCGAGAAGATCATCCAAATTCAACAACGGTTGAAAACCGCCCAAAGTCGACAAAAGAGCTACGCTGACATTAAAAGAAAAGATATAGAATTTGAAATTGGAGAGATGGTCATGCTTAAAGTTGCACCTTGGAAAGGCGTTGTTCGATTTGGTAAACGAGGGAAATTAAATCCAGGGTATATTGGACCATTCAAGATTATTGATCGTGTCGGACCAGTAGCTTACCGACTTGAGTTACCTCAACAACTCGCGGCTGTACATAACACTTTCCACGTCTCGAATTTGAAGAAATGTTTTGCTAAATAAGATCTCACTATTCCGTTAGATGAAATCCAAATCAACGAAAAACTTAAATTTATCGAAGAACCCGTCGAAATAATGGATCGTGAGGTTAAAAGACTTAAGCAAAACAAGATACCAATTGTTAAGGTTCGATAGAATGCTCGTAGAGGACCCGAGTTCACCTGGAAACGAGAATATCAGATGAAGAAGAAATACCCGCATTTATTTCCAGAAGATACGTCAACACCTCCAACTGCTTAAAACTTCGGGACGAAATTTATTTAATGGGTAGGTACTGTAGTGACCCGAACTTTTCCATGTTTATATATATATATATTAAATGAAATTGTTATTTACATGATTAAGTGTTTCCAACATGATAAGCAATCAAACTTGTTAAGACTTGATTACTTGAAATAGGTTTCATATAGACAATTGACCACCCAAGTTGACCGGTGATTCACGAACGTTAAAACTTGTAAAAACTATATGATGACATATATATGGATATATATATAGTTAACATGATATTATGATAAGTAAACATATCATTAAGTATATTAACAATGAACTACATATGTAAAAACAAGACTACTAACTTAATGATTTTGAAACGAGACATATATGTAACGATTATCGTTGTAACGACATTTAATGTATATATATCATATTAATAGATATTCATACATCATAATATCATGATAATATAATAATTTAAAATCTCATTTGATATTATAAACATTGGGTTAACAACACTTAACAAGATCGTTAACCTAAAGGTTTCAAAACAATACTTACATGTAACGACTAACGATGACTTAACGACTCAGTTAAAATGTATATACATGTAGTGTTTTAATATGTATTCATACACTTTTGAAAGACTTCAAGACACTTATCAAAATACTCCTAATTAACAAAAATGCTTACAATTACATCCTCGTTCAGTTTCATCAACAATTCTACTCGTATGCACTCGTATTTGTACTCGTACAATACACAGCTTTTAGATGTATGTACTATTGGTATACACACTCCAATGATCAGCTTTTAGCAGCCCATGTGAGTCACCTAACACATGTGGGAACCATCATTTGGCAACTAGCATGAAATATCTCATAAAATTACAAAAATATGAGTAATCATTCATGACTTATTTACATGAAAACAAAATTACATATCCTTTATATCTAATCCATACACCAACGACCAAAAACACCTACAAACACTTTCATTCTTCAATTTTCTTCATCTAATTGATCTCTCTCAAGTTCTATCTTCAAGTTCTAAGTGTTCTTCATAAATTCCAAAAGTTCTAGTTTTATAAAATCAAGAATACTTCCAAGATTGCAAGTTTACTTCCAAGTTTTCTAAATCCATTCCAAGTAATCATCCAAGATCAAGAAACCTTTGTTACTTACAGTAGGTTATCTTTCTAATACAAGGTAATAATCATATTCAAACTTTAATTCAATTTCTATAACTATAACAATCTTATTTCGAGTGAAAATCTTACTTGAAATTGTTTTCGTGTCAAGATTCTGCTTCAAGAACTTTCAAGCCATCCAAGGATCCTTTGAAGCTAGATCTATTTTTCTCATTTTCAGTAGGTTTATCCAAGGAACTTGAGGTAGTAATGTTGTTCATAACATCATTCGATTCATACATATAAAGCTATCTTATTCGAAGGTTTAAACTTGTAATCACTAGAATATAGTTTAGTTAATTCTAAACTTGTTCGCAAATAAAAGTTAATCCTTCTAACTTGACTTTTAAAATCAACTAAACACATGTTCTATATCTATATTATATGCTAACTTAATGATTTAAAACCTGGAAACACGAAAAACACCTTAAAACCGGATTTACGCCGTCGTAGTAACACCGCGGGCTGTTTTGGGTTAGTTAATTAAAAACTATGATAAACTTTGATTTAAAAGTTGTTATTCTGGGAAAATGATTTTTATTATGAACATGAAACTATATCCAAAAATTATGGTTAAACTCAAAGTGGAAGTATGTTTTCTAAAATGGTCATCTAGATGTCGTTCTTTCGACTGAAATGAGTACCTTTACAAAAATGACTTGTAACTTATTGTTCTGACTATAAACCTATACTTTTTCTGTTTATATTCATAAAATAGAGTTCAATATGAAACCATAGCAATTTGATTCACTCAAAACGGATTTAAAATGAAGAAGTTATGGGTAAAACAAGATTGGATAATTTTTCTCATTTTAGCTACGTGAAAATTAGTAACAAATCTATTCCAACCATAACCTAATCAACTTATATTGTATATTATGTAATCTTGAGATACCATAGACACGTATACAATGTTTCGACCTATCATGTCGACCCATCTATATATATATTGTGGAACAACCATAGACACTCTATATGTGAATGTCGGAGTTAGCTATACAGGGTTGAGGTTGATTCCAAAATATATATATATAGTTTGAGTTGTGATCAATACTGAGATACGTATACACTGGGTTGTGGATTGATTCAAGATAATATTTATCGATTTATTTCTGTACATCTAACTGTGGACAACTAGTTGTAGGTTACTAACGAGGACAGCTGACTTAATAAACTTAAAACATCAAAATGTATTAAAAGTTTTGTAAATATATTTTGAACATACTTTGATATATATGTATATATTGTTATAGGTTTGTGAATCAACCAGTGGCCAAGTCTTACTTCCCGAAGGAGTAAAAATCTGTGAAAGTGAGTTATAGTCCCACTTTTAAAATCTAATACTTTTGGGATGAGAATACATGCAGGTTTTATAAATGATTTACAAAATAGATACAAGTACGTGAAACTACATTCTATGGTTGAATTATCAAAATCGAATATGCCCCTTTTTATTAAGTCTGGTAATCTAAGAATTAGGGAACAGACACCCTAATTGACGCGAATCCTAAAGATAGATCTATTGGGCCTAACAAACCCCATCCAAAGTACCGGATACTTTAGTACTTCGAAATTTATATCATATCCGAAGGGTGTCCCGGAATGATGGGGATATTCTCATATATGCATCTTGTTAATGTCGGTTACCAGGTGTTCACCATATGAATGATTTTTATCTCTATGTATGGGATGTGTATTGAAATATGAAATCTTGTGGTCTATTGTTACGATTTGATATATATAGGTTAAACCTATAACTCACCAACATTTTTGTTGACGTTTAAAGCATGTTTATTCTCAGGTGAATACTAAGAGCTTCAGCTGTTGCATACTAAAATAAGGACAAGATTTGGAGTCCATGTTTGTATGATATTGTGTAAAAACTGCATTCAAGAAACTGATTTCGATGTAACATATTTGTATTGTAAACCATTATGTAATGGTCGTGTGTAAACAGGATATTTTAGATTATCATTATTTGATAATCTACATAAAGCTTTTTAAACCTTTATTTATGAAATAAAGGTTATGGTTTGTTTTAAAAATGAATGCAGTCTTTGAAAAATGTCTCATATAGAGGTCAAAACCTCGCAACGAAATCAATTAATATGGAACGTTTTTAATCAATAAGAACGGGACATTTCAGTTATGACCCGAATGTCGATTCGTTGAGGTTTATAAACTTAAAATGGATTAAGTTGAGGTATGAAACCGAGTTAAATATGTTTTGGTGTTAAAACTTGTAAATGGTGAGATTTTGACTTAGTGAGTCAAAATTAGGGTTATGGGCGATTTTGAGAACGATAAGTGTTTAACACTTGTGTTCGGGTTTAATTGGCATATTAGGACCATTTTCACTCGTGTTAGTGATTATTGGTTAGTTTGGGCGCGTTCGGTGATATATGTGTTGTACACTAACGATTTTATGAACGGATATGTGTTGTCCAAGGATTAGTGATATATGTGTTGTACACTAACGGTTGTTATGAACACCGATGGGAAATTCGAGTACCATCCCTTTTTACGATTAGTTAACTTGGACGTTTATATATTGTTGTATATATATATATATATTGACGTATTGTTGTGATGTAGCTAACCCTCCGGGTGTAGCTTATTTGGCGTTGTTCACATCCTCGTTGGTGAACTTATATTTTTGTTGATGTATATTTAGCTTGTGCTTAGTGATCGTACGATATGCTTAGGTTAGCTTGCCTTTATGCTTGGATGCTCCGGTATGCGGTATTTGATTATTGTGGCGTGTCCATTTTATGTATATATATGTATGTAGTATATTTTCACTCACTAAGCGTTAGCTTACCCTCTCGTTGTTTACCTTTTTATAGATTTGCATGGATGCGGTGGCTCGGGTAAGCGTGGGACTAGTGGACTCGCGTAGTTGCTTTAGAAGGCTTGCTTTTGGATTGATTAGGATTGGGTAGCGTATCCCCAATCGCCATGCTCGGCTTTATTTTGTGTTAAAAGTCGTGTGGTCGAAAACTTGAAATTGGTACTTAAAGGGTAATTTGGGCATATGTGGGCCCGGTGTCGTAAAACCCTTTTTATTGATGGGACGTGTTAGTTTTAACTATTATAATATGTTGTGAAAACCGTTTAGTCTAAATGTGTCGGGAAGTGGTCAAACATTTTCGCATTTGGGACTTTTTGGGACAGCAGCCTGTCCAGGCCCTTTTGCGCGCCGCGCCATGTGCTGTACCAGCAAAATATTTTTTTTTATTCCGCGTTATTGATTGGTTAACGGGTTGGGTTGTTACATTATCGCGCCACGTGTCACAATCTGATTGGTCCCTTGAATCTCAACTTAAAAATTGTTTTCATTTGAATATTCCTCTCTATCTATATTGACATTAAAAACAAACTAGCTTGAGAGTTAAAGCTCTAGAAAAATTAAACATTGTTTCATTATTGGTGTACCATAGGAGTATAGGGAGGTTATATTGTTTCAAGTATAGTGAGGTTTTATTGGTGTACCATAAGGTTTATCTTATATGTAGTTATATGACATGATATCAAATATTAATTTTAGACACGGTAGTATGTTATTATGTATCATCGGTAATTAAGAATCTTTTTGCCACTGTATCATATACCAATTAAGAGGAGTTTGAGACTTTACTTATTATTATTAAAAAAAAAAAACTTTATCTATTTTAACTGTTTTTTTCTTTCCTAATGGCGCATTAATAAACAATCCCAATAACGCTAGTTTAATAAACTTGATTGTTTTCCATTGGTCACATTAGTGGTTATGCTTATTACACACGTTATTGTAAAGAACTATGTAACAAATATATATATAATACATACAATACAAGTCGATCGTGTTTGGTAGACAGGATATTATGTTAAATTTCAAGTGAAGGATGACTACGTAACTCGTCTTGTAAATTGCTCCATTTGTCTCTATATGATGCAACTTTCTATAAATTGACTTGTGGGGTTACATGTAAAGTAGTAAATGACTATTATGACCCTGCAAACAAACATAAGATCACTTTTGAGGGTTTTGATTTGAGGATTCTTTTTGTTGGCATGAAGGGGGTACAATAGTTTTTTAATAAGGGTGATTATTTCAAAGCTTCTCTTTTCTTATGAACTTATAATACAAACTATCAATTAGCTACATCCCATAGCTAACTACAGCTATTAGGTTTTGATATTTGAATGTTGATTAAATAGGAATTGGAATGGAACGAGGGAGACACCCCACACAATGTTGCAGAAAATGGTCCACTACATATTGTCTATAAAAGTATATAAAACTGTCATTATTGCTCAAATATCTTGTACATTCAAATAACCGCAAGAAAATCAATATAAACGTTGTGCACAATACATTAACGATAGTTGTAAAGACTATTGTTAAAAACTTTCTTAAAATACTATATACTCATGTGTCGCAAATAGATAGTCCATTTTCATTTAATAGATAAAAACAAAAATGATATTAATAATTAAATAAAAATAAAAATAAGATTATTAAAAAGTAAAAAATAATAATGAAGTGAATAATGTTTCTGTTTTAGTATATTGATTAATAATTAATAATTAATTAATTAATAATTAATAATTAATTAATAATTAATTAATATATGTGTTTCGTGATGCAATGCATTCCACTTTCTTCTTTTATCAAGGAAAAGTTAATATTTATTTTTTTTTTTATCAAGGGAAAGTTATATTTATGAGAGAAGAAATTAGAGCAAACGGAGATTATTTCTTTATTAAGATGTACGCAACCTACTCAGATTATCTTATGACCATTTTCAACCATTTTCCTTAATTGTCATTGCAAAATTACGTCTAGTGAAGTTCAAACCTTAGACGTCTTAGGCTTTTATGGCCAACCAAATTAAACACATAGTTATTAAACGTCGTGAAGTTTTAATGTTATCGTTTTTTTTTTTTTTTTTTTTTTGCTAAAAAAAAAAAAAAGTTATTAAAAAGTTGTAGTGGTTTCAAATAATGTCCATAAAGATCACGCTTCTTTACATATTAAACAAAACTAGTCATAAAATATTAATCCACTTTTGGAAATGAGGTCATGAAAATTAGAGGAAGCTAGGTAAGGTAGTATACACTCTTTAGACTAGGTCAAATTAAACTAATATATTTAACAATGATATTAAAATGATTGAATAGTTTAATCCCTCCTCCCCCAATCAAAGATAACCTTCCAAATGGTTAAATCTAGGGGCCACAAGCTGAAAATATATAAAATAATGTAAGAAAATTAACAAAGAGATATGTACAAGAATTAAAACCCTTTCAGATTCAGATGTTGCTATCAATTTGACAAGATCTTCTATTTCCATTTCCTATATAAATATGCAACATGTTTCATATAATACATATACCCAACTTATATACCTACCAATCTCAAAAAACATCATAATCATATAGAAAAATGGCTAGGAAGAGAAAACTTACTAATGATCAAGAACATGTTGTGAGTGACAAAAATACTGACCATCATCCTGTAGAAAACTTGACTAGAGATGAGATGGTGATGGACTCACTAGCGGCGGTTGCACTCGATGGCCCTAGGCGGGCTAGGAAACGGTTCGTGGGGGTCCGCCAACGGCCATCGGGTCGATGGGTGGCAGAAATTAAGGACACCATACAGAAGATTAGAGTATGGTTAGGCACCTTTGATACAGCTGAAGAAGCAGCTAGAGCATATGATGAAGCTGCTTGTTTACTAAGAGGAGCCAATACTCGAACCAACTTTTGGCCTTCGTCTCAATCATCTTTAACCACACCTGCACTCCCTTCGAAAATTACAAACTTGCTTCTTCATAGACTCAAAGCTAGAAACAATATGTTAGCTGCATCCACGGCTGCAAGTGCGTCGTCTGAGAACGCTTCTCAGATGATCATGAATTGTCATGATGATATGAAGCAGGAGGAGTTTAAAGATGACATGTTAGAGTTTTCAGATACAATCTTTACTGATTTTCTTAATGACCAAGATGATTATTATGTTGCTGATAATAATGATATAATGATGTTAAGTGAAGATAACAACTCAGGTCAGTTGATACAACCTGATAATACTAATTTGGATCATCATGATCATGATCATGTAGTATCTGAATTACAATGTTCGAGTGGCGATACAAATAATGGAAATGTGATGGAAGATGATGATGAAGGGGACAGTGATGCAGGAGTGATTGATTTCAGGTTCATTGACGAAATCGGAACCTCGTGTAACTTTTCGCCTTTTGAAATAGCTCAAGAAATAGCGTCGGATCCGAATCAGGAGGAGGGTTATAACGGAGAAGGTGAAGAGCCGTTAACAATATCTGAAGCAATGAAAAGGATGAAATACGAGCGAAAATACTCGGCTTCTCTCTACGCGTTTAACGGCATACCAGAGTGTTTGAAACTAAAACTTGGACTAGAAGAGGGTCCAAAGTCAAGAGAAAGGTCCAAAATGCAAAGGTCCATATCAGATGAGGGGTCGAAAAAGGATGTCGAAGAGGAGAATGTGATTTCGATTTCTTCAGAAACTAATACAACTGAAGGAGAATTGTCATTATGGAACTCTCTTGATCTTCCAACTATATGTTTTGTTAATTAGTTAGTTAACTGTTTTGTAGTTTCGGTGATGCGGTACGTAACTAAATGGTCATGTAGTACTGCAATGTTTTGTTTCTAATGTTCATCACTTGATTTATATAAAATGTGTACTTATTAATTAATCCCATAAAGATTACATTGATGATCACCACATAACTTGAAAAAAGTTATGGGTTACAGAATACAACAAGAACCAAATATAAGAACTTAAAAAACCGAGGCGTCTAATGAGTTGCACAAAAAGATCTGCTCACAAGATTCGCCTACATATAGATAATAACATAGAGCCCGAAACGAGACTTGGTATATATACAGACTTGGTCTTCATCTCGGGCTATGCTCATTCGAAGCTTCTAAAGAACACGAAGCTGAGCAAGAAACGCAGCACAAAGTTCCAAAAACAGAAACTGGGGTCCACTTACCCTTTGTAAGTCAAGCAGATACTTTTCCTCGCGAGTTTTATAAAGCTATATGAGAACACACGTTATAAAACATTCAGCAAGAAACTTGATGCACGTAGAAATATTTGAAGGGTAGATGAGTAATTCTTGTTACCTGGACTTCAAATTTGACTACATTGGGGGAGGTTGAGGTGATGTCAGCATCTACTATAGTCAACTCGTTTTCAAGGTAATGACTACTCTGCATACCGTTGTTTATGGTGCGTTCATGCTGACTAGGATCCCATCTACACTTCATGTTGTAGTGCCCTATCTTTTTCCAGCACACATTTAGTTCTTGCAGAGCTTTTAAAACTTCTGTCATTATCTCACGAGGATGGGCTCGAGACTGTCAAAAATGGACCATAAATACTTACTATTAACGAACAAAATACACGCCCAAAAAACAATTGTTACACTTGAGTTTTCAGAGCAAGTGCACTAACTACCGCAAGCTTCTCCTTAATGTAATATCTAATAGACAAAATATCATAAATGGTCCCTGTGGGTTGTATCAGATCTCACCGGTGGTCCCTGTACTTTTTTCCGTCAAGGATGGTCCCTATGATTTGCATTTTTTTGCCAAGAACGGTCCCTGTGGATTTGCACCACAGGGACCGTCGGTGATCCAAAATGCAAACCATAGGGACCATCCATGACAAAAAAAAAAGTACAGGGACCACCGGTGATTTCTGATACACACCACAGAGACCATCTGTGATATTTTTGTCTATCTAATAATCAAACATTGTTACAGTTACACACTACACAGTACAAAATATCACTTATCGTGAGTAGTAACCTTAAGCCCGAGAGCCCATTTCCTATCCACTTGGTTTCTCATATTTGGTCCTTGATAATCAATGTAACCAGTTGTGCGTTGTGCAAAAGCTGAAGCAGCAGCCTCATTTGAATTCATACGGTTGTAACCCTCCTGCATTTGTTAAACCTTATGTAACAGGTACCAAACATTGATTACAACCAAAACGAACAAGATAACAATATTAAAAGACAATCTAACCACAGGTTTTTGGAATTCAGCTCCAAGATAACTGTTTGAGTTACGAAACCTATTGTCCAGTAGCAAGTAATATGCTACCGTTCCCTGAAAATAAAACAAACATTAATGACAGTATAACACGAAATTGATTAAACTACTTGCATAAAGAAGATAAATTTACCTCGTTTTGCACTCGGTTGCGAAGTGACTCAACAAGACTGTCCCTATCAAACCCCATCTTTATCACCTCTGTAAGGATATCCTCATCAGTCTGCAACCCAAAAAAGTAAATATATATGCCGAGTCATTTGAAGTGATTTTCACAAAATAAAGAGCATATTGCAGACTCAAGGTTGCAAAAATCGCTACTCGGAGAGTACTCAGTCGGGACTTTTTAGGGAGTACTCGGAAACTCGGGGGTACTCAAATGTTGACCAAGTTTGACTCTGACAAAATTTGACCGAGTTATGACCATTTTCCGAATAATCCCGAGTTTTGACCGAGTATTCACGGGTTTTAGCCAAGTTTGACCAAGTACTGGCCAAGTAAGTTCCAAGTTCTGCAAACATAATATGCGTTCCTACCTTTTTCACTTGCTGCATAGAATCTGGTGGAGGGACTGCCAAATAACGTGGCAGATGGGCTTGAAACCAGGGGTGCATACGAATCTCGGGAATAGTCATGCGCTTCATTGGGTCAACAACAAGCAACCGTGGGATCAAATCTCTAGCCCCGGTTGATAAATGGCTTGGAAGTGTGTATATTCCACCCTTAAGAACATATAACCATGATTCACATATAAGCATTACATGGGGTCCACATAATGAACCACTCTAATATAAATTCCAAATCACATTAAACAGGCGCACCTTAATTTTTTTGAAAAGGTTAGGTATGTTTTCATCATCAAAAGGAAGGGTCCCACACAGAAGAGCATACAAGATAACACCACAGCTCCATACATCTACCTCGGGCCCAGCATACAGTTTCCCGGATATAACCTATTTAAAACGTGTAAAATTAATAACAAAAATATAATGAAATGCAGAAAACTCATAATTAACAAAATTAATACCTCTGGAGCTGCATAATTCGGGCTCCCACAACTTGTCTTCAAAAAATGGCCATCGCGCATGATATTACTCAAACCAAAATCTGCAATTTTAACATTGCATTTGGCATCCAACAGCAGATTTTCAGGTTTGAGATCTCTGTGTACCACCATATTTCGGTGGCAGTACTCCACACCAGAAATTATCTGCTTCAAAACATGGGTTTAAATTTATATTAACATACAAAAAGTGTAGAAAATGGGTGGGACTAATCTTAACCTGCTGAAAAAAGTTACGAGCCTCATCCTCGTGCAAACGCCCCTTCTCTACAATGTAATCAAAAAGCTCACCAGACTTAACGTACTCCATAACAACATAGATATCTGATGGTGTCTCTACAACCTCATAAAGGCGGATAATGTGCGGATGCATAAACAATCTCAATATCTTAATCTCTCTTCTAACTGCAAAAGCCCAAAATACATAAGTTTAATATAATAACTATATACGTAGTACTAAAATTTATTATTACTCTCATTGATAAAGTTTCTACCTTTTTCTTCCATCTCCATGTTTTTGATCTTGCGACGGTTGAGGATTTTTATAGCTACTTTGTGTCCTGTTAACGTATGCTCTGCAATTTTCACTTTCCCAAATGAACCAATACCGAGTGTTTTCCCGAGTTTATAGTTGCGTAAAAACATTTCCACACTGGTCCCACCACGCCCTGATCCCTCCATAGCTTATCCTCCGATATTGGTTTACTGAACATAATTAATATACTTATATATACATACTGTTATTATCCACGACTAGCATTCATAAGCTATTTTCACAAACTTTTTGACTCTAATATTAATGTGAAAATGAAGATACAAAAGCAGTATTCATTTCACATTTTACCTTGAGATGAAGCTATACAATAATTGTCCCCTTCGCATATGGGTTCACGTACTAAAGGTAACCCACTACTGAGATAATACTAGTAACAATTGTCTAAATAAGCTGTCTCTTAGAGGCAGCTATTTATACTTTTACGTTAATATCTTTAAGATAAAACGGAAATACATTGCCACTAACGGAAAGGTATTCTCAATGAATTCTCAAGTTTCAAATTATTTTAGCATTAAGAAGCAACTACAACGTCACAAATATTTCAACATGACGAATTTGGGAAAACTAGGTAACTTAGCTTGACAGTTTGGCAAAAAGGGAAAGTTGCAATTATCATAGAATAACCCTAGTTGGAAACATGAATAAAAAAACAAACCACGACGAGAACACACGAGGATCACGTAATTCGGTCGAGATTACCTAACATATCTTCACAGCTATCAATAATAATTACTAAGAACTCACATTAGCACCATACTAAGAAAGGAAATAATATAAATAACTAACAGAATTAGCTTAATTACATTTATATAAATATAAATATAAATATAAATATAAATATAAATATAAATATAAATATAATAAATGGTGATATAATAAGAGCAACACAATTGGGAATAGGAGAATGATAGAAAATTAATAAATATACAATTAAACAAAAGGAATCTCATACAAAACGTAATTGAAACAATTACTGAAAAAGCGAGATTCTTCAAATATCAGCCACAGATCTGAAATTCAGAATTAGGTAAACCTAAAATACAATTACAAACAGCGCTAGAGAATCGTATTATATTTTAAATACATACATACAGATATTATTAATTCATGCAAAAAAAGGAATAATTAATAGGAAATTAGAGAATAGACTAACCAATAGTAAGAGTAATGAAGTCAAATCATGTAAAATTATCGTCCTTCCTGATTATGAATGGTGGTTGCGAAATTGTGACGATAGGATCGATTTAAAATCAATTGCACAGCATTAATCGAATGATATGAACTTTAATTTGACAAATCAACGTGTATATAGCAGCAGATATATAGATATAGATAGATATAAGATATTGAAATGTTCTATATAAAAAACAATTAAAATGAAAAATGGTAGAGGTTGTACTGTGTGTGTGTGACAAGGGTTTGAAGTTGGAAGGAAGGGGGTGATGGAACAAGGAAATCGAATGAAAGGAAAGCTTTATGAATAGCCACGCAACAACAAATCATTAATCATTTTTAATCATTATAATTTAATAATATAATATATATATAATAACATATTATACGAAAAGTGTCAAAACAACTGTTTTAGTTGAATTTATAAAATATGTTTTTGTATACAACACATATTAGTAATAGTTTGATAAATTTTAGTTCATACATATATTGATTGTACAACATAAAATTATGAATTGTTGTAAACATGATATTCTCTTTATCAAACGATTAAATGTAAAGGCTTGAATTTGTTACACGGGGACTATTTAACAAACAAACTTCAATCATAAAATGTTATATTAATCAACAATATAATAAAGAGAGTATCACAAGTGTTGTTGTCGGTAAACAGCTTAACTGGATCAAAGGGGTTGTATACTAAACTATAATCACAATTTAAGAGCCCGTGAGTTACAAACTATGGCAGTAAAAGGGTATACCCAATAGGCAGGTTGTGTGTGTTTT
Organism: Rutidosis leptorrhynchoides; assembly: GCF_046630445.1. Lineage (NCBI taxonomy): Eukaryota > Viridiplantae > Streptophyta > Magnoliopsida > Asterales > Asteraceae > Rutidosis > Rutidosis leptorrhynchoides. The sequence continues at coordinate 96,084,372 of NC_092340.1, read as the reverse complement.
TTTAAATACAATTACAACTAAAAAACAAAAGAGGATAATTTACAACTTCACCCATTAAAGATAGAGCATGACCCAACCAGATTCAACAAACCTGATGTAACAAACTATGTGCTTCATCAAAGCTCAGAAGTATATATTTCTCTCCGTGTCCATCCCCACCATGTTCTAGAGCAAACACAATTAAATGCTGAAACAAAACTCACAAAATCATTACATTGAAAGCAGCCTAATCAAGAAGAATTTTGCAACACCGCTTTTCAGCAAAACTCGTATGGATGATAACATACTCTTGAATTTTCTTGTATAAAACAAAAAAACACATTTTTCATAGTCTATAATTACACTATCATTATAACCTGCTTAAGATGATGATGTGCGTCGAACCTATCAAAACAAAACAACTGACATCATTGAAACATATTAAAGGAAATTAAATAGTTAAGTAGACAATCATTGCCTATTTCTAATCATAAAAAAAAAATTAAAATCATAAAAATTAGAAATAAAACGTGTGCAAAAATTAGTCTCATTCTATACCTATTACCAAAACTAAAATCAACAATAAAACAAAAAATATGTGCAAAAAAATAGCCTAATTCTATACCTATTACCAAAACATGTTGTAACGACCCGCACTTTTTCGATCGTTCTATACTTATAAGATTAATATTTACATAAATTAAACCTTACCAACATGATAAGCAATCCAAATTGTCGAGATTTATATTTCCGAAAAGAGTTTACACAACGTTTGACCGTCTAGTTTGACCGATGATATCACGAACTATATAACATATGATAATTATACGTTTGTGTATATATATGTATGTATATATACATATTTAACATGATCTAAGAATGTTTTAATATCTCATTTTGTATTAATAACAATAAGTTATAAGTATATTTTAAAACTACTAACTTAAGTTTTCAAAACGATAACTATACGTAATGTTTTTCGACGTAAATACTTATAACCTATATTACTTATACATGCATCGTATAGATATGTATTTTATCACTTTTAAAGGACTTACATACATAAAACAATATAAGTATATTTACAAAAGATAGCTATATTTGAATCCTCGTTCCGTTTCCTCAAAGATTTCTATACGTATACCTAGAGTATATGTACCCGTATCATACGCAGCTTCTAGATGTATTTACTATTGGTATATACCAATAAAAATCTGCTCCTTAGCAGCCTTAAATGATTAAGAAACATGTGGAACCAACCATTTGTCAAGTAGCATGAATTATTTAGCAAGAAAACAAAGTTAGGTATCTTTTTTTTCCTTTATAACCTAAAAACGTTTTTATGCATGCACACCATTTCTTCACCCCATTTTCTCATACTTACACTTCCATTTCTCTCTCAAAATACTCTTAACTTCATACTTGATCATCTCCAAGCATTTTCCACATCATTTAGCTTCAAAAACCTTACTTAATCACCATAAGAAAACCATCCAAAAACACTTCAAGAAATCCTTCCAAGAACACAAACTTACTTCCAATCTTTCATCCAATTCCATCACCCTTTTGGTTCTAGCTTTTTACTCCTCTTTTACAGCAACCTTGTCCAAGGAACTTGAGGTAGAATCTATGTTCATAACCTTATTCGATTCATATATATATAGCTATCTTATTTTGTGGTATAAAATTTTAACAACAAGAACATAGTTTGAATGTTTTCAAACTTGTTTGCAAACTAAATAGATCCTTCTAACTTAACTTTTAAAATACTTCAAGACCTGTAATATATCATAAATATATGCTAATTTAACAAGGTATAACTTGGTTTTTCAAAGAACACCTTAAAAACTGAATTTACGACGTCGGAGTGCAACCGGGGGCTGTTTTGGGTTGGATAATTAAAAACCATCTTAAACTTTGAATTGGAGGTTTATTTTCTGGAAAAATGATTTTTACTATGAATATGATAACACATAAAAATTTCATGATTTAACTCAAAGTATAAGTATTTTTAGAAAAATAATCATTTAAGGTTGTTTACATGATGGAAAATGATTAACTTCATAAGTTTCACTAAAGTTGACCTATGACCTGTGATTTCGAATACAAACTAAGGTATTTACAGTTCATAGTCTTAAAGAGGGACTCGATCCAAGGAAGTGACAAGTTGAATCAACGAAAACGGAGTTGTAACGAAGAAACTATGACCAAAACGAGATCGGATATCTAAGACTTGTTTAACTTCGGGATTAATTGGGAAAAATTAAATAAAATCACATATTTCTAAGATAACATGATATTTTATATATATGTACTTATAATTCAATTTTATATGGTTCAGGATCACCCGCAAACAACACGAGAAGATTAATCATAAGATCCCATGTTTGTACGCAACACGTCATTTGACAACACCGGTACTTTATGTACGCAACACGTCATTTGACAACACCGGTACCGTGGGTCAAGATTAATCTCGACCAATACATATACGATGGGGTTTTATTTATTTCGTTAGGGGGTTTTATTTATTTCATTGCGGGTATATTAAACATCTAAAAATGAACCATTAAAATTGAATTACTAACAACGAAGTGCTAACTACGGACTAAGGAATTATTCAAAGTATTAAAAGTATAACAAGTGTATATATGTGAAATTTGTTTAAAAAGAAAAGGTATTGATATATTATATATGGATAGGTTCGTGATATCAACCGGAGACCAAGTCAAATTATATATATCTTCAAGACAACAGTGAGTATATAGTCCCACTTTTAAACTCTAAATATTTCGGGATGAGAATACATGTATTTTATGTTTTACGATATGGACACAAGTAACTGAAAAATATATTCTACGTTGAGTTGTACCACTGGCATACTTCCCTGTAGCTTGGTAACTGTTATTTACAGCGGTATTGTAAACGCGAATCCTGTTGATAGATCTATCGGGCCTGACAACCCCAACCGGACTGGACGACCAATATTCAACGGTTGCACAGTACTTCGTTTCGTGACTACACTTGGTACGGTGTAGTAAGATTTCATAATAAAGGGAATATGCGACGTGATTAAATGTTAAGTATGGTTACCAAGTGCTCAACCACTTAGAATATTTTTATTAAAATGTTTATATATGAAATCTTGTGGTCTATATTTATATCGCTGCCGGCATTAAACCTATATCTCACCAACTTTATGTTGACGTTTTAAACATGTCTATTCTCAGGTGATAATTAGAAGCTTCCGCTGCATCATGTTGAATCTAAGCAGGATCTTGCGTACGCATATTTGTGTCAAAAATAAGACTGCATATCCAAGAACTTGTGTTGTAAAATATGCTAGAAATCGGGTTGTTATTATCATTTGTAAAGTTTGTAAGTCGAAGATTATCGCTAAACGATAATCATCTTTATTTTGTCCAAAGCTTGTATCAAAAATAAGGATCATGGTTTGTAATGTATAATATATGCAGTTTTTCTTTAAAAAAATGTCGCATATAGAGGTCAATACCTCGCAATGAAATCATACGTTATCTAACACGTTCTTATGATTAAGGACGGGTTATGACACATGTGCAAAAAATAACGATACAACCTGAAATAACAATAAAACGAAACATATGGCTTTTGGACTTATAACTTGACTCAAATAAACCATTGCAGCCACTTCAACATGATCACTTTTATGTTCAACCAAATCATCAATCTTCAAAATATCTGAGCCTGCATCCAGTTCATCAATCTTCAAATATATTGTTAAGATTGTATTCTACCTGGGATATGTGTTTATAGATTGATCTGCAAGTGTTATGGACACAAGACGACAACGAACTCAACACTATAGCTTCTATAAGTACCATAAAGATTAAAATACACCAAATTTATACTACTATATCAAGCTTAGGAACACTCAAAAAATAAGCTTCTTATTTTTATGAACTATGAAGACATTTCAAACTATGAATATACCTAGCTAAGTAATTCCAATATTGTACTCATTTTTGTGACGAAGATTTGATGGCATTTCAAGGATTTAGTCAAAGATTTGTAATAGTGGAATGTTATGTTTTCTAATTAATTAAGAAACTGACTACGGATTATGTGGAAATTATCTTTTACAACAATAAATTAATATTTAAAAAAAAAATTGAAATCATCTTAAACAAAAAACCTATAATAAATCAAACACAATACTTTGTATTTGTCTTGCCAAGTTTCCATTACGAATGCAACATACACATCTTTGACAATAATAATAGAAGTTCACAACCCAATAAAATGTAATCATTAGATGTGTAACTTCAAGCCACTTATCAATAAATGGAAAGGTTTTAGTTATGTATCATAACAGGTCTACTGTGTAAAGATATTAATATATATATATATATATATATATATATATATATATATATATATATATATATATATATATATCACATGTAATAACCCGTCCTTATCCACATGGACGAAATCATCAACATCTGGTCCCATTGCGATGATCGACTCCAAGTAATGCCCTTAAAATGAGCAAATGCACAGCGGAAGACTTAATTCGTACCTAAGAATAAACATGCTTAAAAGTGTCAACCAAAAGGTTGGTGAGTTCATAGGTTTATCATATCAATCATTTCAATATATCAATAGACCACAAGATTTCCGTTTATAAATATATGTACACTCGCAAGTGTATAAAAGTATTCTATAAGTTGTAGGCACCCGGTAACAAGCCTTAACGTTCATGTTTTACCCTCTGAAGTACACCAGATCAGGTGTGTTTAAAATAACCTCGAAGTACTAAAGCATCCTATAGTCAGGATGGGGTTGTCAGGCCCAATAGATCTATCTTTAGGATTCGCGCCTACCGTACATAGACAAGTAGTTTAATGTTACCAAGCTAAGAGTATATTTCTGGTTTAAACCCACATAGAATTAGTTTTAGTACTTGTGCCTATTTCGTAAAACATTTATAAAAGTTGCGCATGTATTCTCAGTCCCAAAAATATATATATAAAAAGGGAGCAAATTAAACTCACCTTTAATTGTTTTATTTTGACAGTCTATCAGAAATCATATATTTTAAAACTCGGCCCAAATTAAGAAATCGAACATGGTAGCCCAAGTTTGCAAGTCCATTAAACACCCAATAGCAAGATCACGACCCAATATTTGTACAAAGCATTGTCCCGGCCCAAATTTTGTCACGAGTCCAAGTACATAGTTCGATCCAAAATCAAAAGTTTCATGTGTTTGGTGTAACGGCAGTAGCATACAAACAATATAATAGGCAATCATCTTTATCTTTATCATAATTTGTCTCCCACTATAACAATCATCTTTATCAAACATTATTATTGTTGTTTATTATGTCCGTAACCATCATCTATCATAATTACTTTACCGAGCATATTGTGTGTTTGAATCTCGACTGAACCAAAAATATAATCGGGGTAGTAAGATTTTAATGGGTTGACGTTTTGTATGGTTTTGAGATTCATTACGAAGAAGAAGAAAAGAAAACGCGGCAGCAAGTAAACAGGTTGCAGGTGGCGTTTAAAAGGTGGTGGGTTTGGTGGTTAAAGCTCACGATGGTGGTTATGAAACAGAAAATAGAAACTGAGCAGAAGCAATTTAAGGTGGTGATAATGGTTTGTGGTGGGTAGTAGAGGGTTAAAGATGGTGATGATTCTTGGGTTCGTTGGGGTTTACGAGTTCAAAAGAAAAACAAAATGAAGAGAGATTGATAGAGAGAGAGGGGTGAGAGAGAGTCGATGAGGGTGGTTCAAGGTGACAAAGGTGGAGTGGTTCTTGGTGTTCATGGCTTCGAACAGAAAAAGGAATATAGCAGCTGCAGGGACAAGTATAAGTTACATAGTAGTTGTAGCAGCTCAAACTTGAAGCGTAAATGGGGTGTAACAGTCGAGCATTAGCAAGTAAACTTGTTGGTGGTTGTTAACAAAAAGAAACATATTGCAGCTATAGTATGCTTCGAATTGAAGCAGTAAACAGACATAATCTGGTGCCTTTAGGCTGTTTTGGGCAGAACATAGCAGTAGCAATACAACGAGTTTGTGAAGATACTATGAAACCCATATTCATTCAAATCGCGAACCACTTTTGTAAAGGGTTAAATATTATATTTGATAATGAAAGTTGAAGTGATGGATGATGGTTGATGTGATTGGGTCTCGTATAAACAGAAAAGAGAGTGTAGAATTGGTGTTCGAACACGAATGAGAGAGAGAGAGAGGAAGGTGGTGAGGGTTTGATGTTTGCTTCTTGGTTCACGGCCAAAGGTGATGGCCGGTTATGAAAGGTGGTGATTTATGATGGCGTGGAGATGTTTATGCAGAGAAAGAAGAAAGAAGAAAGATTTAGAATATTGGTGATATATGTTTCATGCCCATATATGTATACAATATGTAGTTTAAATAAGTTAAGCAGTAAAAGTCATGGAATCTCCTTTTTGAATTTCACGTATCACTTAATGGATTTATTGTCGACATAATATCACGGGTGAATACAAAAGTAAATTGATTGACCTGTTTGCCTCATCAACTATCTTTATAATTTGTATTCAATTTATCTTAATAATTAATAATTATAATTAACAAGAATTAAGTTTTAAAGTTAGTTATTAACCCTCGTGCTATAATCCTAAAAAAATTTGTAAATAATTAAATATGTAATAGATTATCTAAGCGTAAATATTACATAGGAAATTTAATATGTAAAATCAATATTAAGTGTAAATCAGTCTAAGCATCTAAACATAATCTTTGAAGCATTTGTCTTGCCCAAGTTCTAAAAGGCGTTCAAATCAACACTTTTATCTACTTTATCACATAAATTTGAATTAAACTCATTTAATAATATTCGAAATAATTATCAAGTGTTATTTACGTCTAATACACATTTTCGAATTACTTTCTATATATAGATATATAGATATACGCTTTAATATTAAATTTTATTATATCATATTTATTTTACATACTTAGTTCTAACAACTAGTCATATAATATTTCAAATTATATTTCAAATTATTATAAATATATAATGAAATATATACATATCTATTTATAAGTAGATGTTCGTGAATCGTTGGGATTACTAGAGGGTAATTGAATATATAAACAGTTCAAACTTTTTGAGACTCAACCTAACAGACTTTGCTTATTGTGTCAAAAATACTAAATCGTATTGAGAGTTTGATTTAAAATTAGTCGAAATTTTACGGGTCGTGACAGTACCTACCCGTTAAAGAAATTTCGTCCCGAAATTTGATCGAGGTCGTCATGGCTAATAAGAATGTTTTTCATGACTAATATGAATATTGTTTTATCATTTTCGATTAATATAGATAAAACGATTCGATTATGCGAAGCGTACGAGTGAAGCTATCACAAAAGAGTGAAATGAAGTGATTAGAGGTTCGTCTTAACTTCTGACATAGTCAAGGTTGATTTTCAGGACTCAAGGAATTTAAAGAAATCTTCTAATCAGAAAGAAAATGTAATCGCACGATTTATTGGCAGATTGTCGGAGTTACGAAAGAACAGAAATATCAAGGAAATATTTCCGTGATATGCTTAGAGATTATGTAGAATGAAAGAGTTGTGTAACATGGCACATGATGACGGTACTGTGAATCATCATCACATTCCATTAGAAATTTAGCATGACTTACTGTAATATAATCACGTTGGCCCGGCGTCATTATATTATACTAACTCATGCTTCAATTCCCTGCACTTCTCCAAAAATCATCCATAATTTAAACTCAAGTTTTATAGCAAGATAGAAACTAAAGCAGTTTCTTTTATAATGTAACATAGATAGCACGAAAAGATAAATAATTTCGGACGAGAATAGTTATGAAAATATCGTCAGAAATATTGAGGATATTTATACTGAAAGATACGATGATATCTTACAATATCTAGAATTAAAGGATGTTGCAGAACTTTTCCGCAAGGATTTAGAATAAGTAAGGAGTAAGGTATTCGCTAGAGATTTCATCAGAAACAGAATCATCTGGATTCTGTAAGTACATGTTTAGTCCTGGTGATTTGTTCACGGCCTCCTTTATGGTTAGCTCAATTCGTTTTTCAATACCAAATTTTCTATTGATAGTTCCTAACACTCCATTCTTTATCATCAAACTCTTGGCCATTAAGACCATCTACAGTTTTTGCTGCTTCATTAGTATTCAAAGTTAACGGATCTGGGTCATTGGTTATCAAACCGAGGTGGTTTCAGGAGAATTGTGTTTTTAGATGATTAAACGCTGATGGTAATATGGTAGAATATAAAAGGTTTTCCGGTAACGAAGGCGAGAAGACAACGTATATATCAAGGTTATAATAAGGTTAGTCCGACTGAAAAGTCGAATTTGACTTGCTGGAGCTGTGACAGAATTTGCCACTTTGAAATGGATTATCTTCTATCTAAAATTCTGAACCTTATTCATTCGCCCATTCCTACCGACAACCATCCCGGAATAATAGAAGAAGTCAACGAACTTCGCGCTCGAGTTGTAGTTTTGGAAAATATGGTGCAAAACTTACGAGCACCAGCAGCATCACCGTCAATAACAATACCACCGACACCAAAAACCCAAGTTTCAACATCACACGCCTCAATATCTCATTCTGTACCTCGACAATTACAATCCACGTTCAAATCTTTCATGATTTTTGAAAACACCTCGATCGGGAGGATGAACCAGCCGCACTTCATCTACGAAAGAAAAGATTTATGCACCTGAAAAACTCTCGAACCCAAATTCATAGTTTAACGCGTACCCGTGTTGAATCCTTTACCATTTATTAGCAAAAACAACCTTACGATCCCTTTTCGAAGTAACCAATTTTGTCACAGCTTCAGCAAGTTAACTTCGACTTCTCAGTAAAACTAGTCTTATTAAAACCTCGATATATATATATATATATATATATACGTTGTCCTCTTGCTGTCGTTATCGGAGAACCTTTTATATTCCACGACATCATCAGCAGATGTACCAGCAGCTCGTCATCTCTTTGGCGGAATTCGCAATCAGTATTTTGAAAATCTCGCAGAACTTCTCCAGTTATACCTATAACGTCTATCCCTAAGAATTACATACTTCGAATGTGAAGTTTCTGAAAAACACCCTGAACTGCGAACTAGTTCTTGAAATGCTGATGAAGCAGCAAAAACTGTAAACGACTTTAACAGTCAAAAGTTTGACGACAAAGTACAGTGTGTTGGTAAAGCTCAGAAAAAGAGAAGGTTTGGGATTGGAAAACGGATTGAGCAAAGTATGAAAGAGGCTGTGGATAAATCACAAAGACTGAACCTACCTTCAAAGGATCCAAATGATTCAGTATCTGCTGAAATCATTAGCAAACACCTTACTCCTTATTCTAAACCTTCACAGACAAATCTTCTTCGTCATCCATCGATGATAGAAAATCTAAGATATCATCGTGCCTTTCATTATAAATATCCTTGATATTTCTGAAGATATTTCCATAAGCATTTTTATCTGAGATCATTTATCTCTCCGTAATATCTGCGTTACAACATAAAAGAAACTGTGTTGGTTTCTAAATTCTGAAACCTCCGAGTTTAAAATATGAATGTTTTGAAGCAGTGTTGGGAACTGATGCATGAATTAGTATAATATAATGACACTTGATCAACGTCATTATATTACAGTAAATCATGTTGAGTTTCTAATGAAGCATGATGATTCCCAGTACCGTCATCATGTGCCATTTACACGACTCTTACATTCTATCTAATCTCTAAACATATCAAGGGAATAGTTTTTCTTGGTGATTCGGTCATTTCCAGGATTTTCTGGTAACTTGACAAATCAAAAACGTACCATTACCATTTCTTTCTTAGAGCATTAGCTATATTCATTTCAAATTTCATACCTACGAATTCCGGACCATTACTCGCTTGACTCGAAATCGGGAAGAGAAAACGAAAGCATAAAGCTTCGAAAAATAATGAAGAATATAAAGTGTAACATCCCGCCTTTTTCCATTTACTTTTCCGTTATACTAATATAAAGTCCGTTATATGTTTATAACATCTCCCGTTGATACGCGTTTTAAATTATCTCGTTTAGGTAATTCCCGCACCCGAACCAAAGTTGAGGGACTAAACTTGACAAGGGATCAAACCCTTGACTAGGTCAAAGGGTCAAACCCCTTTCACCCATTCATTTCATCTCCATCTCTCTCTCTTTCTCTCTAGCAAGAACACACACACCCAAAACCAAATTCATTCAATCATCATCTAAATTCGATCTAGGAGGCTTACAACAAAATAAATTACATATTCGTGATCCTCTCTTCATCCTCTTCGTTTTGGTACCAACTTCATCTCATTTGGGTAACTTTCTAAAATCACTAGATTTTGTGTTCTTGATGTTTTTAACTTATAAAAGTGTTAATTAGTGTCTATGGCTCAAGTCTAACATGAATATATGATTTATATGCTCGATCTCGTTGTTTTAGTGTAACTAGCATGAACTTGAATTTTGGTGTGTTGTTCTTGAATTTTGGATGATCATATGTTGTTAGATGTTAAAAGTTGATGCTTTAATTGTGTTACTAGCATCACTAGCTTCAATTTGATGTGTAGGTTGCCTTAGAAAACTTCATGAACTTGATTAGTGATTTTGGTGAATTTGGGTTAGGGTTTGATGAACTTGAAATGGACTTTTGATGCATTGAATGCCATGGATTATTATTGGTAAGTGTTTAGTTGGATTGTATGCTTGATTACCTTCGAAACGGCATATCATTCATGTAAATTGGTTGCCCGAATCATTGAATTGCATTTATGAACTTGTATGCGGTTAATGTTAAGCATTAGATGCGGTTTTGGTTGTTGTAATAGGTAGATTGATTGATGAAATGTGTGTAGTTGTTTTCCTCGTCAAATTACCTTCCCAACGGTATAAGATACTTGTCTTGATTGTTTGCGGATCATAAATGGTGATTGTTTGAAGTTAGGTTCGTGCATAAAACTTAAAAACTGCCAGAATTCTCTGCACAGGTACCCGCGCGGCGCGCCATATACCCGCGCGGCGCGCCATTTGGGTCTGTCCAACTTGGTCAATTTTTGAATAATGTTTGCTATGCTACGCACCTCCGATTCACATGTAACTTGTTCTAACATGCTCATACATGATTAAAAACCTCAGAAAAATAGTTCGGGACACGACCCGAACGTGTTGACTTTTTCGTTGACTTTGACCGACCGAGGTTTGACTTTTTGTCAAACTTAACCAAATGATTATGCAACCTTCCTAACTTGTTTATATACTTGTATCCTGCATGAAACTTGACAATTTGATTTCACATGCTAAATAATCGAGTCGTAACGAGCCATAGGACTAATTGAACATCTTTGACCTATCGTGTTTACCGTTATTGATACGACCTATTTGTTTAGGTCAAGACTAGCACTATCCTTCACACACGCTATTTTGTGAAGTACTTTTCGTACGTGCACTCAAGGTGAGATCATAGTCCCACTTTTACTCTTTTTGAACTTATATTGGGATGAGAAAACATAAACGATTCTTTTGAACTAAGTGAACACAAGAACGGGAAAACAAACATTCTACATACGAGTTTAGAACAAAAATCCTCAATTCGATTATCATTAGTTACACTTGCCGGGTGTAAGCGAGAACTTATGTTATATGGCCATATGGGTTGACAACCCTCATCTTTGACGGTTCGCTACCGTCTACGGATGAAATATATTTTCGAGAATCAGTGTTTGTTCTAGCACTAAGTGATGGGGTATACAATGGAAGGAATGTTAAGCTTTGATAATTGGGTGCTCGTGAAACAAACTTTTGGAATGTATTACTATTATTTCATTGATGCAAATCTTGTGGTTCACTTGTACTTACTTACTTAAACCTATGATTTCACCAACGTTTTCGTTGACAGATTTCTATGTTTTTCTCAGGTCCTTGAACGATACATGATACATGCTTCCGCTCATTATTTTGATACTTGCATTGGATGTCGAGTATACATGCATAGATGGAGCGTCTTTTGAATACTTTTAAATTGTGTCGCATAAGTTTCATTTGTACTTAAAACTTCGTATCGTAACTTGTGGTGGAACTATTCTTGTAAACTTGAACAACCTTTACATTTGAAATGAATGCGACATATCTTTTGGTCAAACGTTGTTTTAAAGACTTATGACCACGTAACGGGACCTAAGTAGACGGCGCCGTCAATGATGATTTGGTCGGGTCGCTACAGATGGTATCAGAGCTAGTTTAACCTTAGCCGTAAAGGTAGTCACGCGCGCCGGCTGTCAGGCCGGGCACTCATACGGACTATGCTTTTTGGCGGGTTAATCGTAGAGGGGGTTCTCACAGTGTTACCTGTGACGAAGCATTGGCTCTTACCCCTTGCGATCCCTTGGAATTTGAGGGTTGGCAGTTTGGCAGAAATGCGGGCCGTAAAATCAGTGTCTGAGGTACACTCAGTGGTCACCAAGCGGTTAGCTGGAAAGGCACTGGGTGGGTTTCTACCCCATCTATCGCTACAGATGGTATCAGAGCGTTGGTTGTAGGGATTTAGAGTTCATTAGTGTCAACCCCGAGTCATAGGGTACATTGGTGAGTCTAGACTACAACCGGCATATAGACTTGAAGTAGGAATTACTTGACTACTTGTGCATTTATACTCGAACGCTTCTACTCATATCTACTCTTAGTTCATCTTAATCTCACGTTGTTTAATTTGATTGACACGCCACCTTGACTATATGAAATGATGTCGAATGCACATATGAATCAGGGTAATATAATTTCCGGGATTATATTACGGTGACTCATATGAACGTTCCGACATTATGACATAAAGAATTTAAGGCGAGTCGAGGAAAAACTTCTCTTTATCTTTATTCTATATCACGGTTAGTATTATTGAGAATACTAATCAATGATATTCTTGTGTCTTGAAGGAACAATGGCTCCTCGTCGTGTACGCCGCAATGAAACTCCCGAACAAGCTCTCGAACGGATGATAGCTACCGCCGTAGATGCGGCCATGGCCGGTCACTCATCCAACAACAATAATAATAACAACCACAACAACAACAACAACAACAACAACAACAACAACAATGGAGCCGGAAACTCAAACGAGGGATGCTCTTATAAAGCTTTCATGGGGTGCAAACCTCACACTTTTGATGGAACCGGGGGACCGGTCGTGCTCACCCGATGGTTTGAGCAAACGGAAGCCGTCTTTAGCATAAGCGGTTGTCGGGACCAAGACAAGGTCAAATACTCCACTCACACCTTCGCCGGTTTCGCTCTTACATGGTGGAATACTTATGTACAATCGGTGGGTACCGATGAAGCTCATGCCCTCTCTTGGGCCGATCTAAAGGAAAAGATGATTGTTGAATATTTTCCGCGCGAAGAAACCCGAAAGCTTGAGGAAGAACTAAGAGCTTTGAAAGCGGTCGGAAACGATCTTAAAGCTTATAATCAACGCTTCGCCGAACTATCCTTGATGTGTCCTAATCTTGTTAACCCCGAATCTCAAAGGATTGAGCTCTACATGCTCGGTCTTCCAAAAAGCATCAAACAAGGGGTGATGTCATCCAAACCCACTACTCATCAAGCCGCTATGAACATGGCTCGCCAACTAATTGAAACGGTTGACGAAATCGTAGTTCCGGCACCTAAGGCCGAGGATAAATCGGGCGGCAACAAAAGAAAGTGGGAACCCTCCCAATCAAGCAACAACAACTTTGCCAAGAAATCTTTCACTTCCGACGGCAAGAAGGGTTATGCCGGGAATCTACCTCTTTGCAACAAATGCAACAAACATCACTTTGGTGAATGTGGCAAGTTAATTTGCCACCGGTGCCAAGGAGTTGGTCATAAGGCCAACGATTGTAAAAGTGCCACTCCCGTTGCTCGAAAGTGGCCCAATGCACCAAAGACGGGCACTTGTTACGAATGTGGTCAAACGGGTCATTATAGAAATGCATGCCCGAAAAGGAAAGATAACACCAATACGCGCGGCCGAGCTTTCAACATCAACACCGAGGAAGCCCGGGATGACACTGAACTAGTCACGGGTACGTTTCTTCTCAACAATTCTTATGTCTCTTGCTTATTCGATTCAGGTGCCGATAAATGCTTTGTATCCAAGACTTTGACTCATTCTTTTAGCACTCCACCTCTTCCATTAGATACCCCTTATACCATTGAAGTGGCTAACGGGAAACTATTAAGTGCCGACACATATTACCGGGGGTGTGCGTTAAACATTTTGGGTAAGGAATTTGAAATTGACTTGATACCCATGGAACTAGGAAGCTTTGATGTAATAATCGGTATGAATTGGTTAGTCAAAACGAAATCTCACATCCTTTGTGATCTTAACGCAATCCGAATTCCTATCGAGAATGGTGAACCTTTGATTGTTTATGGCGATAAGAGTTGCACCAGACTCAATCTCGTTTCGTGCCTTAAAGTTAGAAAACTACTCCGTAAGGGTTGTTTTGCGATCCTTGCCCACGTTAAGAAAGTCGAGTCCGATGAGAAGCATATCGATGATGTGCCAATTGTTAGTGACTTTTCCGATGTATTTCCCGACGAATTGCCGGGTCTTCCACCTCATCGACCGGTTGAATTCCAAATCGATCTTATTCCGGGAGCCGCACCCGTAGCACGTGCACCATATAGACTCGCCCCATCCGAAATGCAAGAATTGCAAAGTCAAATCCAAGAACTACTTGATCGTGGTTTTATCCAACCTAGCCATTCACCTTGGGGCGCTCCGATTTTGTTTGTTAAAAAGAAAGACGGATCCCTACGAATGTGCATTGATTATCGTGAACTAAATAAATTGACGGTTAAGAACTGATATCCTCTTCCTCGCATCGATGACCTCTTTGATCAACTACAAGGGTCTTGTGTATATTCGAAAATCGATCTCCGCTCGGGTTATCATCAATTAAGGGTTAAGGGGGAAGATGTCTCCAAAACCGCTTTCCGAACTCGTTATGGTAGTTATGAATTTCTTGTAATGCCATTTGGTCTCACTAACGCACCGGCGGTGTTCATGGATCTTATGAACCGCGTGTGCAAACCGTATCTTGACAAATTCGTTATCGTGTTCATCGATGATATTTTAGTCTATTCAAAAAGCGAAGAAGAACACGAGGAACACCTCCGACTTGTGCTTGAACTTTTAAGACAAGAACAACTCTATGCCAAATTCTCCAAGTGTGAATTTTGGTTAAAGGAAGTTCAATTTCTTGGTCATGTTGTAAGTGATCAAGGTATTAAAGTCGATCCCACGAAAATCGAAGCCATTAGCAAATGGGAGACTCCTACTACTCCTACTCACATTCGTCAATTTTTGGGTCTCGCCGGGTACTATCGTAGATTCATCGAAAATTTCTCTTTGGTTGCACGTCCTCTAACCGCATTGACTCACAAGGGAAAGAAATTCATTTGGGCGACCGAACATGAATCCGCATTCCAAATCTTGAAAACGAAGCTAACCACCGCTCCTATCTTGTCACTTCCCGAAGGCAATGATGACTTTGTTGTATATTGCGATGCCTCAAAACATGGTTTTGGGTGTGTATTGATGCAACGAACGAAAGTCATTGCTTATGCTTCTCGACAACTCAAAATTCATGAACGAAACTATACGACACATGATCTCGAACTCGGAGCCGTTGTCTTTGCACTTAAAATGTGGAGACACTATCTTTATGGAACCAAGAGTACTATCTTCACCGATCACAAAAGCCTTCAACACATTTTCGATCAAAAGCAACTAAACATGAGACAACGAAGGTGGATTGAAACCTTAAACGATTACGATTGCGAGCTTCGTTACCATCCTGGGAAGGCAAATGTAGTAGCCGATGCCTTAAGTCGAAAAGAAAGAGCGGTGCCTCTTCGTGTCCGAGCCTTAAACATCACCATCCACACAAACCTTAATAGCCAAATTCGGGTAGCCCAAGATGAGGCTCTCAAGGATGAAAACATCTCTCTCGAACACTTGAACGTCCTCACCTCTCGATTCGAAGTTAAAGAAACCGGACTCCGATATTTCGCCGGAAGAATTTGGGTGCCTAGTTATGGGGATCTACGAAGCCTTATTTTAGATGAAGCCCATAAGTCACGATACTCGATTCACCCCGGTGCCAATAAGATGTACCACGACCTTAAACAACTATATTGGTGGCCGAACATCAAAAGGGACGTAGCTACTTATGTTTCCAAGTGTTTGACATGTTCCAAGGTCAAAGCCGAACACCAAAGACCGTCCGGACTACTTCAACAACCCGAGATCCCGAAATGGAAGTGGGAAAGAATAACGATGGATTTTATCACCAAACTACCAAAAACGACGGGCGGTTATGATACCATTTGGGTTATTGTTGACCGTCTCACCAAATCCGCACACTTCCTTGCCATGAAAGAAACGGACAAAATGGAGAAACTTGCACAACTTTACATTAAGGAGATCGTAGCCCGACACGGTGTACCTTTATCGATTATCTCCGACCGAGATGGCCGTTTCGTTTCTAGATTTTGGCGTACATTGCAAGAAGCGTTGGGAACGCGTTTAGACATGAGCACCGCATATCATCCTCAAACCGATGGACAAAGCGATCGTACAATTCAAACCTTAGAGGACATGTTATGAGCTTGCGTGGTTGATTTCGGAAAAGCTTGGGACAAGCACTTACCTCTCGCCGAGTTCTCTTACAACAATAGTTATCACGCGAGTATTAAAGCCGCACCTTTTGAAGCGCTATATGGCCGCAAATGTCGTTCACCTCTTTGTTGGGCCGAGGTAGGCGACGTGCAAATCACCGGACCCGAACTCATTCACGAAACCACCGAGAAAATCGTTCAAATCCGAGATAGGCTTAGGACGGCCCGAAGTCGTCAAAAGAGCTATACCGACAAACGACGCAACGATCTTGAATTTCAAGTCGGTGACCGAGTAATGTTAAAAGTCGCACCTTGGAAGGGTGTAATCCGTTTTGGGAAACGCGGGAAGCTAAATCCGCGGTATATTGGTCCTTTCGAAATCTTGGAGCGTATTGGAACCGTTGCTTATCGTTTAGATCTTCCACCTCAATTGAATTCCGTTCATCCTACCTTCCATGTATCTAACTTGAAAAAGTGTCTTGCCGAACCCGATATCGTCATCCCTCTCGAAGAACTTGCTATTGATGACAAACTTCATTTTGTGGAGGAACCGGTTGAAATTGTGGACACCTCCGTCAAGACATTGAAACAAAGCCGAATCCCGATTGTCAAGGTTCGTTGGAATGCCAAAAGAGGACCCGAGTTTACTTGGGAAAGACAAGATCAAATGCAAAGGAAGTATCCTCATCTATTCGTGAATTCGGAAACGCAAGATCTCGAGGAAGAAACAACGACTACTACGCCTACTTAAATTTCGGGACGAAATTTCTTTTAAGGAGTAGGTAATGTAACATCCCGCCTTTTTCCATTTACTTTTCCGTTATACTAATATAAAGTCCGTTATATGTTTATAACATCTCCCGTTGATACGCGTTTTAAATTATCTCGTTTAGGTAATTCCCGCACCCGAACGAAAGTTGAGGGACTAAACTTGACAAGGGATCAAACCCTTGACTAGGTCAAAGGGTCAAACCCCTTTCACCCATTCATTTCATCTCCATCTCTCTCTCTTTCTCTCTAGCAAGAACACACACACCCAAAACCAAATTCATTCAATCATCATCTAAATTCGATCTAGGAGGCTTACAACAAAATAAATTACATATTCGTGATCCTCTCTTCATCCTCTTCGTTTTGGTACCAACTTCATCTCATTTGGGTAACTTTCTAAAATCACTAGATTTTGTGTTCTTGATGTTTTTAACTTATAAAAGTGTTAATTAGTGTCTATGGCTCAAGTCTAACATGAATATATGATTTATATGCTCGATCTCGTTGTTTTAGTGTAACTAGCATGAACTTGAATTTTGGTGTGTTGTTCTTGAATTTTGGATGATCATATGTTGTTAGATGTTAAAAGTTGATGCTTTAATTGTGTTACTAGCATCACTAGCTTCAATTTGATGTGTAGGTTGCCTTAGAAAACTTCATGAACTTGATTAGTGATTTTGGTGAATTTGGGTTAGGGTTTGATGAACTTGAAATGGACTTTTGATGCATTGAATGCCATGGATTATTATTGGTAAGTGTTTAGTTGGATTGTATGCTTGATTACCTTCGAAATGGCATATCATTCATGTAAATTGGTTGCCCGAATCATTGAATTGCATTTATGAACTTGTATGCGGTTAATGTTAAGCATTAGATGCGGTTTTGGTTGTTGTAATAGGTAGATTGATTGATGAAATGTGTGTAGTTGTTTTCCTCGTCAAATTACCTTCCCAACGGTATAAGATACTTGTCTTGATTGTTTGCGGATCATAAATGGTGATTGTTTGAAGTTAGGTTCGTGCATAAAACTTAAAAACTGCCAGAATTCTCTGCACAGGTACCCGCGCGGCGCGCCATATACCCGCGCGGCGCGCCATTTGGGTCTGTCCAACTTGGTCAATTTTTGAATAATGTTTGCTATGCTACGCACCTCCGATTCACATGTAACTTGTTCTAACATGCTCATACATGATTAAAAACCTCAGAAAAATAGTTCGGGACACGACCCGAACGTGTTGACTTTTTCGTTGACTTTGACCGACCGAGGTTTGACTTTTTGTCAAACTTAACCAAATGATTATGCAACCTTCCTAACTTGTTTATATACTTGTATCCTGCATGAAACTTGACAATTTGATTTCACATGCTAAATAATCGAGTCGTAACGAGCCATAGGACTAATTGAACATCTTTGACCTATCGTGTTTACCGTTATTGATACGACCTATTTGTTTAGGTCAAGACTAGCACTATCCTTCACACACGCTATTTTGTGAAGTACTTTTCGTACGTGCACTCAAGGTGAGATCATAGTCCCACTTTTACTCTTTTTGAACTTATATTGGGATGAGAAAACATAAACGATTCTTTTGAACTAAGTGAACACAAGAACGGGAAAACAAACATTCTACATACGAGTTTAGAACAAAAATCCTCAATTCGATTATCATTAGTTACACTTGCCGGGTGTAAGCGAGAACTTATGTTATATGGCCATATGGGTTGACAACCCTCATCTTTGACGGTTCGCTACCGTCTACGGATGAAATATATTTTCGAGAATCAGTGTTTGTTCTAGCACTAAGTGATGGGGTATACAATGGAAGGAATGTTAAGCTTTGATAATTGGGTGCTCGTGAAACAAACTTTTGGAATGTATTACTATTATTTCATTGATGCAAATCTTGTGGTTCACTTGTACTTACTTACTTAAACCTATGATTTCACCAACGTTTTCGTTGACAGATTTCTATGTTTTTCTCAGGTCCTTGAACGATACATGATACATGCTTCCGCTCATTATTTTGATACTTGCATTGGATGTCGAGTATACATGCATAGATGGAGCGTCTTTTGAATACTTTTAAATTGTGTCGCATAAGTTTCATTTGTACTTAAAACTTCGTATCGTAACTTGTGGTGGAACTATTCTTGTAAACTTGAACAACCTTTACATTTGAAATGAATGCGACATATCTTTTGGTCAAACGTTGTTTTAAAGACTTATGACCACGTAACGGGACCTAAGTAGACGGCGCCGTCAATGATGATTTGGTCGGGTCGCTACATAAAGCCCGATAATAAACCCTGAAATTACAAACCGTGTATATCAATGCAAATAGCAATATAAAGACACGGGAGAACTAGAAACACTATAAACCCAAGGGTATAATAGAAGTAAATAGATTCTTCCGGTGGTAGATGAAAGAGAAGAATGACAGATGTGAAAATTAAGAGTATATCAAGGATCAGAATGGGATGGAGCATATTGGCGAATGTCTTAAAGTAGGAAGTAAGGAGAAAGAGTAGAAGATGTGAGTTGTGGAAAATAAGGAAACTGTAACATCCCGCATTTTTCCGTTAAATTATTTTAACGCCCGTCTTTTTCTTTTTAAATAATACCCTTCGTATCTAAATTCGTATCCTTTGTTATGTAACATTTTAAATATTTTCGTTATCGGATTTTAATATCTCCCGTACTCCCGTGTAACTTAAAATAATTCGTTCGGTTATTTTCCGCACCCGATTCAAAGTTGAGGGACCAAACTTGCCAAAGTATCAAACTTTTGACTAGGTCAAAGAGTCAACCTCCTTCATCCCTTTCATTCATCCTCCCTTTTCCATTTTTGATACTTTCAAACTCTCTCATTTCTCAAACATAAAATCATCATCCAAATCTCACCAAGGAAGTAAACATCAAAACAAACTACATATTCTTGATCCTCTCATCATCCTCTTCGATTTGATGCTAACTACTTCGATTTTGGGTAACATTTCTAAAACACTAGATTTCTTTAAATTCGTGTTCTTGACTTATAAAGTTGTTAATTAGTGTCTATGGCTCATTGTGATGTCGTGTATGTAATTTGTATGCCCGATTCGTTGTTTTTGGTGTAACTAGTTCAATATGGAAATTTCTTGCTAAATCCTTGATTTTGGATGATCAAATGTTGTTAGATTGTTAAAGTGCATGTTTTAAAAGTGTTACTAGTATCTTTAGCTTCGTTTTGATGTATAGGTTGATTAAGGAAACATCAAACTCATGACTATTGATTTTTGTGAATTTTTGTTAGAGTTTGATAGACTTTAAATGAACTTTTGATGATTTGAATGCCATGAAATGTTGTTAGTAAGTATTTAGTTGTATTACATGTTTCATTACCTTCAAAACGGCATATCATATGTATAAATTGGATTCCCGAAACTTAAATTGCAATTGATGAACTTGAAACTTTGATTTGGAACGTTTAACAAACTTTCGACGAGGTTTTTGTTGTCTTAAATGATGATTTTGATTTATGATATGTGGTTAGTTGTATTCCTTATCGAAATAGCTTTCCGATGATATAAAATACATGTTCTAATTGTTTGCGGATCATAAATTGTGATTGTTTGAAGTTTGGGTCGTGCACTTGAGAAATTCAGCAAACAGGGCCTGGAAGGCAATTGGGACGCCGTCCTGATATTTGGGACGCCGTCCCACTCTTCATATTGGGACGCCGTCTTGATATTTGGGACGCCGTCCCACTCTTCATATCAGGACACCGTCCTGATTTTTGGGACACCGTCCTGATACACTAAAATGGGCTGTTTGCTTTGATCTTTTGACGTAAAATGTTTACTATGCTACGGACCTCCGATTAACATGAAACTTGGCTAACATGCTCATATATGATTATATAACTTAGAAAAATTGTCGGATACCCAACCCGACCCCGTTGACTTTTCCGTTGACTTTGACCCGACCAAGTTTGACTTTTTGTCAAACTTAACCAAATACTTATGCAACCTTTCTAACATGATTATTTACTTGTATCTTGCATGAAACTTGACTAGTTGATTCACATGTTAATATAATCGAGTCGTAACGAGCCATATGACTAATTGAACATCTTTGACCGTTTGTGTTTACCGTTATTAATATAACCTATATGTTTAGGTCAAGACTAGCCTTGTCTTTGCACGCGTTTACTTGTTGAAGTACTTTTATAACTCTCGCACTCAAGGTGAGATCATAGTCCCACTTTTACTCTTTTTGAACTTATATTTGGGATGAGAAAACATAAACGATTCTTTTGAACTAAGTGAACACAAGAACGGGAAAACAAACATTCTACATACGAGTTTAGAACAAAAATCCTCAATTCGATTATCATTAGTTACACTTGACGGGTGTAAGCGAGAACTTATGTTATATGGCCATATGGGTTGACAACCCTCATCTCTGACGGTTCGCTACCGTCTACGGATGAAATATATTTTCGAGAATCAGTGTTTGTTCTAGCACTATGGATGGGGTATACAATGGATGGAATGTTAAGCTTTGATAATTGGGTGCTCGTGAATATTAACTTTTAGAATGTATTACTATTATTTCAACTTTGCAAACCTTGTGGTTCGACTTACTTACTTTTACTCACTTACTTACTTAAACCTATGATTTCACCAACGTTTTTTTGTTGACAGATTTCTATGTTTTTCTCAGGTCTTACACGATATGTGAAACATGCTTCCGCTCATTATTTGATACTTGCATTGGATGTCGAGTATACGTGCATTTCATGGAGCGTCTTTTGACTTTACTTTAAACCGTGTCGCCTAGATTTCATTCGTATTATAACGTTGTAACTTAACTATTGGTTGAACAATTCTTGTAAACTTTGAAACAATCTTTATTTTGAAATGAAGGCGACATATTTTGGTCAAAAGTTATCTAAAAGACTTATAATCAGGTAATGGGACCCACGTAGCCGACGCCGTCACTTGACGATTTGTCGAGGTCGCTACAAGTGGTATCAGAGCCTTGGTTGTAGGGATTTAGAGTTCATTTGTGTCCACCCCGAGTCATAGGGTACATAGGTGAATCTAGACTACAACCGGCATATAGACTGAAGTAGGAATTATTTGACTAATTGTGCATTTATACTCGAACTCTTCTATCATATCTAACTCGTATTCGATCTTGATCTTACGTTGATAAATTTTGTTGATGCGCCACCTTGACTTTATGAAGTAATGTTAAATGCACATGAGAATCAGGGTAATATAATTTCCGGGATTATATTACGGTGATTCACATGGACGTTCCGACATTATGACATAGAGAATTTAAGGCGAGTCAAGGAAAATTTTCTCTCTATCCTTATTCCATGCCACGGTTAGTATTGTTGAAAATACTAACCAACGATATTCTTGTCTCATGAAGGAACAATGGCTCACCAAGGTCAACACAATACTCCTCTCGAAACTCTAGAACAAGCTCTTCAACGAATGATAACCACCGCCGTGGGTACGGCCGTGGCCGATCACTTTTCTAACAACAACAATCATGGAGCCGGTAATTCAATCGAAGGTTGCTCCTACAAGAACTTCATGAAGTACAATCCTCCCACTTTCGATGGAACCGGGGGACCGGTTACTCTCACCCGATGGTTTGAACAAATGGAGACCGTTTTTAACACAAGCGGTTGTCGAGACCAAGATAAGGTCAAGTTTTCCACCCTCACTTTCACCGGTATTGCTCTCTCATGGTGGAACACGTATGTACAATTAGTGGGAAGCGATGAAGCCCACACACTCTCTTGGACCGAATTAAGAGAAAGAATGATCACCGAATACTTCCCGCGCGACGAGACTCGAAGGCTCGAACAGGGTCTAAGGAATTTAAAAACGGTCGAAAATGACCTCGAAGCTTATAATCAACGGTTTACCGAACTAGTCTCGATGTGTCCAAATCTCATGACTCCCGAATCCCTAAGAGTCGAACTTTACATGGATGGCCTCCCTAAGAGCATTCAACACAAGGTAATGACATCTCAACCCACTAACCTACAAGAGGCTTTAACAATGGCCCGCCAAGCCTTAGAAACGGTGAATGAAATGGAAGCACCGGCACCAATGGTCGAGAACTACCCGAGTAACAACAAAAGAACATGGGAAGCCTCTCAATCAAGCAACCACAACAATAACAACAACCCCGCCAAGAAGCCTTTTACCTCCAACGACAAGAAAGGCTATGCCGGAAAACTACCTTTTTGTAACGAATGCCACAAGCATCACTTTGAAGGATGTGGCAGGTTTCGCCACCGGCGCCAAGGACCCATCGCTCGAAAGATGCCCAACGCACACAGAACGGGTGCTTGCTTCGAATGTGGCCAACTGGGTCATTTTAGGAATGTGTGCCCAAATAAGAAAATCAACCCCAACGCACGCCGTTGAACCTTCAACATCGACACCTAGGATGCCCGGAACGACGATGGACTAGTAACGGGTACGTTTCTTCACAACAAACCGTATACTTCATACTTATTTGATTCCATTACCGCTAGACGTTTTATAACCAAGTCTTTGACTCGTGCTCTTTGCACTCCACTTTTTCCCTAGACACTACTTAGGCAATTTAAGTGACCAACGGAATATATTGTGTGCCTATAAATTTTATCAGAGGATATACGTTAAGAATTATGACTTGACACCTATAGAACTAAGGAGCTCAAAACCTATTCGTTAAGGAGAAATTTTTTTTTTCTTTCTTTCCTACAATTATGTATGGATTTTTGTGAACTAAATAATTTTCGGTTGGAAACCGATACCCACTTCCTCGTATCCATGACCTCATGATTTTTTGCGTGAAACTCGTGTGTATTCCAAATCGACCTCCGTTCCGGTTATCACCAATTGGGGGTTAAGGGAGACGATGTCTCCTAAGCCATCTTCCGAACTCACAACGTTAGTTGTAAATCTCTCTTGGTACCACTCGATTTATCCAAGGCACGCCCGTATCCACAAACCTCTCGAACCGCGTATGCAAATTCATATAGACTAATTCGTTATCGTAATTATAGATGATATCTTGACCTATCCAAGTAAAGAAGGAAAACGAACAACATCACCATCTCCCGCTCGAACTTTTGAGAAAAGAGCAACTCTATACCAAAGTCTCTGAGTGAGAATTTCTGTTGAACGAAGTCCAATTTTCTAGACCATGATGTTTATGGTCAGGTCGTTACAATCAATCTCGAAATCAAGCCACATGTAATCAGGAAACTCTCCCAACTCAGACTTGTATTCGTAAAAATCTTAGATCTCACCGGTTGTTACCAAAGATTCATTTCTGACTTTTCTCGTGTTACACAACTTTAAACCTCTTCATGTCTGAGCCTTGAACGTGATTCTTCACACCAACCTTCCTAGCTAAATTCGTATAGCACTAGATGGAACTCAAACATGGAAATATTTCTACTTGAACGCCGAAAGGCATACTCTCTCGACTCAAAATCAACGTAACTAAAATTCGTTATTTTGCGCGAAGAATTCGAATACTAAATTGTGGATCCGGTCAACTTTCTCGTCATCACGTACCACACTACATACCTATGTTATTTCACCGTTACCGTCTGATATTACTGGAATTTAAGATAACACACAATCCAACGATACTTCACTCTTCTTTGACTTAACGCCCTTGCGTTGCTGATAATCGTCCAACCATTATTCAACCCCGAACTATACAATTACGTGTACTATCTCGTGTCTCTTTCAGACTTCATTTTTTTTTTTTTTTTTTTTTGACAACTAGAGGCACGTTATGGCAACCTCGAGATGTAAGCTCATCCTATTCTAAGTCCTCGTTTCACTCCTATCTTTATCGCTCGCACTTCCGTTTAAGGGAACTCCTTGTAACATTTCTCCATGGATAGAGAAATTCCTCATATTACCTTAGTATTCGCCACGAGGGTGAATAGTCCTAACGAACATTTTTTTTTTCGAACCCTAACTGACTTGTTCAAACATATCTTAAGAGATCCTATTCTAACACGGTGTACCATTGCCAATTACCTCGGATCAAAATACTCGTATCGCTTCTAGTTTTGCAAGAAACCTTGGAAACCCACTTGGACATACGTACCGCGTATCTCCCACAACCGACGAACCGAGCAAACGTACGATTCAATCTTGGAAAGACATGTTACAGACTGGTATTGTCACCTTTAGTAGTTCCTTTTACGACGACAGCTATCACTCGTATATTAACGCAGCACTTTCGAAACCCTATATGACCACTAATGTCATACCCCTGTTCATTTAACCAAAGCATGCGGCAAGCAAATCGCCGAATCTGAACTCCATCAAGAAACAACAATTGAGATCGTTCAAGTCCGAGGAGGGCTAGAGACAACCCATGGTCGCCAGAAGAGTTATACCAAACTTAGATGAAAACCTCACAAATCCCAGTGTGTAATCGCGTAATATTGAGAAACCGCACCTTGGAAAGGTGAAATCCATTTTAGGAAATCGAGAAAGGCTATATCTGCAATATTGAACCTTTTGAAACCTTGGGGCGTATTGGAACCGCTTCCTACCGTTTAGAACTTCCGATGCAATTAAGTTTCCGTTTACCCTACTTTTCGTGTAACAAACTTAGAAACGTGTCCTGCGGAACAGGAATGTGCAATCCTGCTAGATACATCAACTATTGATGACAAACTTCTCTTCATAGGGGAAAACCAGTTGAAACTGGGGATCGTAAAACCAAACCTTAATACAACGTAAAACCCTGACTATCCAAATTCATGAGAACACTCAAGGACGTACTTTCACTTATTCATAGCATTGACAACGTAAAGTCTCGAGTAGGAGATATCGACTACTACTTTCAACTAAATTTCGGGACGAAATTTCTTTTGAGGTGTGGATAATGTAACATCCCGCATTTTTTCGTTAAATTATTTTAACGCCCGTCTTTTTCTTTTTAAATAATACCCTTCGTATCTAAATTCGTATCCTTTGTTATGTAACATTTTAAATATTTTCGTTATCGGATTTTAATATCTCCCGTACTCCCGTGTAACTTAAAATAATTCGTTCGGTTATTTTCCGCACCCGATTCAAAGTTGAGGGACCAAACTTGCCAAAGTATCAAACTTTTGACTAGGTCAAAGAGTCAACCTCCTTCATCCCTTTCATTCATCCTCCCTTTTCCATTTTTGATACTTTCAAACTCTCTCATTTCTCAAACATAAAATCATCATCCAAATCTCACCAAGGAAGTAAACATCAAAACAAACTACATATTCTTGATCCTCTCATCATCCTCTTCGATTTGATGCTAACTACTTCGATTTTGGGTAACATTTCTAAAACACTAGATTTCTTTAAATTCGTGTTCTTGACTTATAAAGTTGTTAATTAGTGTCTATGGCTCATTGTGATGTCGTGTATGTAATTTGTATGCCCGATTCGTTGTTTTTGGTGTAACTAGTTCAATATGGAAATTTCTTGCTAAATCCTTGATTTTGGATGATCAAATGTTGTTAGATTGTTAAAGTGCATGTTTTAAAAGTGTTACTAGTATCTTTAGCTTCGTTTTGATGTATAGGTTGATTAAGGAAACATCAAACTCATGACTATTGATTTTTGTGAATTTTCGTTAGAGTTTGATAGACTTTAAATGAACTTTTGATGATTTGAATGCCATGAAATGTTGTTAGTAAGTATTTAGTTGTATTACATGTTTCATTACCTTCAAAACGGCATATCATATGTATAAATTGAATTCCCGAAACTTAAATTGCAATTGATGAACTTGAAACCTTGATTTGGAACGTTTAACGAACTTTCGACGAGGTTTTTGTTGTCTTAAATGATGATTTTGATTTATGATATGTGGTTAGTTGTATTCCTTGTCGAAATAGCTTTCCGATGATATAAAATACATGTTCTAATTGTTTGCGGATCATAAATTGTGATTGTTTGAAGTTTGGGTCGTGCACTTGAGAAATTCAGCAAACAGGGCCTGGAAGGCAATTGGGACGCCGTCCTGATATTTGGGACGCCGTCCCACTCTTCATATTGGGACGCCGTCTTGATATTTGGGACGCCGTCCCACTCTTTATATCAGGACACCGTCCTGATTTTTGGGACACCGTCCTGATACACTAAAATGGGCTGTTTGCTTTGATCTTTTGACGTAAAATATTTACTATGCTACGGACCTCCGATTAACATGAAACTTGGCTAACATGCTCATATATGATTATATAACTTAGAAAAATTGTCGGATACCCAACCCGACCCCGTTGACTTTTCCGTTGACTTTGACCCGACCAAGTTTGACTTTTTGTCAAACTTAACCAAATACTTATGCAACCTTTCTAACATGATTATTTACTTGTATCTTGCATGAAACTTGACTAGTTGATTCACATGTTAATATAATCGAGTCGTAACGAGCCATAGGACTAATTGAACATCTTTGACCGTTTGTGTTTACCGTTATTGATATAACCTATATGTTTAGGTCAAGACTAGCCTTGTGTTTGCACGCGTTTACTTGTTGAAGTACTTTTATAACTCTCGCACTCAAGGTGAGATCATAGTCCCACTTTTACTCTTTTTGAACTTATATTTGGGATGAGAAAACATAAACGATTCTTTTGAACTAAGTGAACACAAGAACGGGAAAACAAACATTCTACATACGAGTTTAGAACAAAAATCCTCAATTCGATTATCATTAGTTACACTTGACGGGTGTAAGCGAGAACTTATGTTATATGGCCATATGGGTTGACAACCCTCATCTCTGACGGTTCGCTACCGTCTACGGATGAAATATATTTTCGAGAATCAGTGTTTGTTCTAGCACTATGGATGGGGTATACAATGGATGGAATGTTAAGCTTTGATAATTGGGTTCTCGTGAATATTAACTTTTAGAATGTATTACTATTATTTCAACTTTGCAAACCTTGTGGTTCGACTTACTTACTTTTACTCACTTACTTACTTAAACCTATGATTTCACCAACGTTTTTTTGTTGACAGATTTCTATGTTTTTCTCAGGTCTTACACGATATGTGAAACATGCTTCCGCTCATTATTTGATACTTGCATTGGATGTCGAGTATACGTGCATTTCATGGAGCTTCTTTTGACTTTACTTTAAACCGTGTCGCCTAGATTTCATTCGTATTATAACGTTGTAACTTAACTATTGGTTGAACAATTCTTGTAAACTTTGAAACAATCTTTATTTTGAAATGAAGGCGACATATTTTGGTCAAAAGTTATCTAAAAGACTTATAATCAGGTAATGGGACCCACGTAGCCGACGCCGTCACTTGACGATTTGTCGGGGTCGCTACAGAAACGAAGGGGTAGATTTATAGTGAAATATTCGACAGAGCAATCGAAACAGATTATTGCACATAATCAAAGAAGATCCAGATTTCCTTAATCACTAAAGAACCAAATCTTATTACGTAAGATTTTCTTTAAATCCCTTAAATCCCGGAAATCAATAGTAACTACGTCATCGGTTGAAACGAATATATTTATTTACTCATTTCACTCTTTTGTGATAGCTTCACTCGTACGCTTCACATGATCGAATCATTTTATCTATATCTCTCAAAAATGATAAAACTCCATTATTACCTCATATTCGTCATGAAAACATTCCTATTGTATCTATAACGACCTCTATCAAATTTCGAGGACGAAATTTCTTTAACGGGTAGGTACTGTAATGACCCTAAAATTTCTGACCAAATTTAAACCTTAATCTTTATATGTTTCCGACACGATAAGCAAAAATCTGTAATGTTGAGTCTAGAAAGTTTGAAATCTATATTCGGATAATCAGTTACCTTTTGACCATGCCTGACGATTCACGAACAATTGTTAATATATATATATATATATATATATATATATATATATATATATATATATATAGTATATAATTATTTAATATCTAATGAATGTTTTTTTTATAAGATATATAATATAAATAATAAATGTTACATGGATGATAAGATATAATTTCTACATATTAAATTTACATACAAGTTAAAATATTATAGATATATTGGTAGTACTTATATTAAGATAAATGGTAATATCTAAAAATCAGTATTTATTTATTTTTAATAATTCTCTTTTGTTTCTTTCTCCTTGCTATCTGTTTGCTCGTGATTCATTTGCCAACTTAGTCTTAAAGTGATATTTTACAAATCCCTTAAATTATGTAATCATAGATACAATAATACAAATTGTGATGGGAATGAAGGCTTGACTGAATTCACTAGACAACTGTTCTTCTAACTATCTCATATTATACATATAAATGATACCCACATGCATATAGAAAAGATATCTTTCACTCTCTGTTTCTTTCTCGCTTACCACTCAACTCCACGAACACTTTGCCTTCACCGTTTCTGTTACCTATAACCACCATTACCAACCGCTATTAAAACTCACCACCATCAAGAGTGATCGACTACCACTCACTTCTAATCAACCATCAATCATCACCTCATAATCACCACCTTTCATCACTTTCGGCTCACCTCACTAAACCCACAACAACCTTTAAAATCCACCATACAACACCCTCTACAAACCCATCAAACCATCACGACTGTTCGTTGTTAACTATTGAATCCAAAAACCCAATTGTGTTTATCAAAAACCCAACACAACTACCATCGAAACCAACATGGGTTGCTACTGCTTTATTCGGTTTATTAAGTAACCCAGTCGAAACAAAAACCACCATCTCAGTTTCTTTCTTCATCTCTCTCTCTATTTATCCCTCTCTCTCTATCTTGTGTTGTAAACCGTCGCAAACACCATGACCATCGAAATCATTCACAAAACGGATGCTGTGCAGCTGCTGTCTTTCTGTTTCTCCATCGAAAATCAACTTCAAAACTACCATGCTCGAACCATCCTTCACCCTCACCTTAAACATCAACTCCTGCTACGCCTTCTTCTGCTTTCTTGAACTATGCAAATGACTACAGCACCTGCTTGATATTTTTTTTGTAATAACGATGGGAGATAATGAAACATGGAATGATTTTACGGTCTCTTTATTTCCTTTTACAAATATGGCTGACAATAAAGGAAACCAGCTGGAGTTAACTATTTTAAATGGACGGTGAGGAAATTAAAATACAAAACAAAGACCCACATAAGCATTTCGGTTATATTACTTCTAGATATTTTTAAAAAAGAACCGAAACCCTTGTTTAATGATTGGGCCATTCTTGATATTTGGACTTGAGAAGAAACATGGGCCACGACTTGCAAGCCCATCATTAAGCCCATCATTTCTGATTTCTGGTTCGAGGATAATACAAACGCACTCTTGTTTCCAAACTATGAAGACAATTACGTGATTACTTGATAATGATCACGATGATTAGAGACGTATGATACATGATAACGAGATGATATAATTATGATGTGATGAAGTTGATTAAACAACGTTTTACATATTAAATATATAATTGTGTGAATTAAAACAGCAAGAAACAGATGGTTCAATGGTTAAGGGGGTTGTTTGTTATATGAGAGTTCTCGAGTTCGAGCCTGGCCAGCGATGTTTTGTTATTTTTAAAACCTGGATACATTAAGGTAGCCCTTTTTATAGTTTTATTATTATTATTATTATTATTATTATTATTATTATTATTATTATTATTATTATTATTATTATTATTATTATTATTATTATTATTATTACTATTATTATTATTATTATTATTAGTAACATAAGTATTATTATAAATATTATTATTATTATTATTATTATTATTATTATTATTATTATTATTATTACTATTATTATTAATATTATTACTAATATAGGTATATTTATAAAAGTTATCATTTATTAACATTAACAAGTATTATTGATATTATCATTATTGTTAACACTAGTATTGTCATTACCATTATTTTAATCATTCCTAATATTATTTTAGTATTAATATAATTACGTTTTAACAAACAAATGAAATATATACATATAAAATATTTGATACATATAACATAATAAAAGTTATATTTTAATAATGAAACGTATAAACTATTAATATAAAAATGATATCACTAATAATTATACATATATTTGTTCGATTACAAGTATATGTTTTAATATATATATAAATGATATAGATTCGTGAATCCGAGGCCAACCATGTTTTTGTTCAATGCCGTTATATGTATTTTTACTACAAAATACATTAGGTGAGTTTCATTTGCTCCCTTTTATATATATTTTTGGGACTGAGAATACATGCGCTGTTTTTATAAATGTTTTACGAAATAGGCACAAGTACTAAAACTAATTCTACGTGGGTTTAAACCAGAAATATACCCTTAGCTTGGTAACATTAAACTACTTGTCTATGTACGGTAGGCGCGAATCCTAAAGATAGATCTATTGGGCCTGACAAACCCCATCCTGACTATGGGATGCTTTAGTACTTCGAGGTTATTTTAAACACACCTGATCTGGTGTACTTCAGAGGGTAAAACATGAACGTTAAGGCTTGTTACCGGGTTCCTACAACTTATAGAATACTTTTGTACACTTGTGAGTGTACATATATTTATAAACGGAAATCTTGTGGTCTATTAATATATTGAAATGATTGTTATGATAAACCTATGAACTCACCAACCTTTTGGTTGACACTTTAAAGCATGTTTATTCTCAGGTACGAATTAAGTCTTCCGCTGTGCATTTGCTCAATATAAGGACATTACTTGGAGCCGATCATCGGAATGGGACCAAATGTTGATGACTTCGTCCAGGTGGATTAGGACGGGTCCTTTCAGTTAGTATTA
Organism: Rutidosis leptorrhynchoides; assembly: GCF_046630445.1. Lineage (NCBI taxonomy): Eukaryota > Viridiplantae > Streptophyta > Magnoliopsida > Asterales > Asteraceae > Rutidosis > Rutidosis leptorrhynchoides. Next base: position 96,052,018 of record NC_092340.1, on the reverse strand, counting down.
TGTGGGAAATGGGTAATAATTGTTCTAATTTGGTTTGAAAAACAGTAGCACTATACTGAAATGCAAAAACTCACCTTCACTTCATTAAAATGAAAATAAAAATCCATTTATTTTCTATTGATGTATATTGGTTCCTAAATAGCTGAGAATGTATTTAAATTTTGACATTTACGGCTCAAAAGCTGCTCACTTCAAAAAATGGGTTGAAATTGTCACTTAAATTTAAATATACATTGATAGATATACCATTACCTGATGTTGAACATTCACGAACATTCTACCAGCATGACGTACATAATTGGTAAAGAACCTCCGTCAATTGTTACAACTACATAGAATTGAAGTGTCTTGCATCATCCAATTATTATTTTGTCCAATACAAACTCGGCCATCATTGAATTGATGTTTTTATTTTCCACCCAATAATCGTAGAGTTTGAGTATATGCTAGAAGCAGCACCTGTTGACTTCCAAAACTCGTTTTTAGCATCCTTTGTTCTCACAGACCCAGAGATACCACATGTTAGCTGCAATTCATTTATCATTTCAACAATAAAACAACTTATATATTTCATTTTATCAATAGTTATCTAACAAAATATATTAGCAGTAGTTTGGATATGGATATTAACCACGGATATATGATACTTGAATTGGTTCTTTGATCAAACGATATATGATACTCGAGTTCTGAAAATGTGCTTTAAAAAATTATAAAATGACAACATATAACTATTAGTTAGATCTTATACTAAACCTAATACTTAAAAGTGTATGCACCAATGTAAGATTATATAAGCAACTAAGACCAAGTAAGAGTGTTATGAGGCACTACCTTGTACCCTGTAAAATTGAGTTCTTATTAGAAATTTAAAGTTCCCTAAAATTTTAGACTATTAAAGTACTCTTCAAACAAATTTACAAAAAAAAGACTTGAATTATGTACCGTTTGTAGGGGAATCTGAATTATGCATCACGTTGGAGCAAATGCAAGTAGGATCATGTTTTAAATATGCTCACTTTCTATCTTCGAAATATCTCTTGCTTTATTCCCCCATGCTCAATCCTTTCCTTCCCATATGTCAAACGCAAATCTTCGCATCGACAGATCATTGTTATTGAGCCTGCTCCATTACATTAATGCGTAAGTGTAAACTGTCATGTTTACCCATAAGAGTATGGTCAAAATATAGAATCAAATTGTATCTTTAAAGCAGAACCATGAAGGGTTTTGTTAATTTCAACATATTCATATGAAACTCTTCAAGAATTATAAACCTAAGACATATAATTCTATTGTTATAAGTGCAACAAATGATGATAAATTGAATGAAAAAATGAGTTCTTGAATAGAAAGATCATAAGGGCCTCAGATTCGACAAAAACCGAAACTTCTATTTTGAATGGGCGGCCAGTTAACGGGTCGAAAACCTAGCAGTTGAATGGGACGAATGAGGTTAACTAAAAAAGGAATTTCGAGGAGTTTGAGAATTATCATCTTGGTTAATGAACCAAAAAACTATTTGTAACTTGAACATTCGGAGAAAGAAACATACAAATCAATATAGTGCACAGTAAAGTGATAGCGAATGATTAGTAGCTGATATGGGTGAATATAATCACACAACCAATCATTAACATGGACAACAATAATTACATGGAAACATAGTGCAAACAAAACGTACCATACTTTTGAAGGGTCATAGACTGATCAAAAGAGGAAGTGCTGCAATCACATCTAGTAGGACTTGATAATTGTAAAACTTGACCAGCAATACCATTCTGGGCAGATGTTACTTCTACACGAAAATATGAAACCGTCTACTTACCAAAAAAAGCCACATGGATTGTATTTTCTAGCATTCATTAATCAAAATATAAAGTGTACACATCAAAGCATACCCGTGTCATTATGGGGTTGTCTAAAAGTATCAGCAAAAGTTGTAGAAACACATGAAAGTATAATGACATAAATGATAAGAAACCAATATAAGCTACAAACAACTAAAACATAATATAAACAATAAACAAATATTATGTAAAGGTTTTTTTTTTACTTGTAGGCTACAATATCTCCAATAAGAGACCCTGCAAAGAGTTGAAGTCCACTAAGTGTATACGTAAAGGTGGTAATTTCAACCCAAAATGAAATGAGATGTACATACATCAAATAATCCGTTGAATGATTCCACTCAAGGAAGACTCAAGGAAGTTACGTAAACAAACAAAGACATTCAAATTGTATAGTACATTAAAAAAAACTTTCAGCTCAAAAGTCTCCTAAAGAAATCTTTTTAGTCCATAAAAATTAAGTCTTTTATATCATTAGCATTAGCGATTGCAGGGACTGCTTTCAATACATTAGCTTAATTTTGAAGTACTTGACATGTAGTCTCAATAGTAAACTTACTCATCTATGTTTATTGGACTCCTTTCATTAAAAAATGACATAGTAAAAAATCCTCCTTGATTGTGCCATTGACCTGCAAAATTAGAAAGGTAAAAACTTGAGGTTAATTCATATTCATATATGGATATGGATTATAAATCTTAGGAGATACGGAGTAAAAAACTTGAGGTTAATTCAAATTCTAAAACTTGAGGTTAATTCATATTCTAAAACTTGAGGTTAATTCTAAATCTTAGGAGATACGGAGTAAAAAACTTAAAGACCAATACAACTTTACCTCATTAGACTCTTTCAATTGATCTTGAATTTGATATTTGTAAGACAAATAATAGAAAAACTTCAGTATTCATACCACTTTGCAAAAAAACTCCGAAACTGTTGTAAAATCATGTAACTATTCTATGTATCTTTATTTTTATATTTAGTTTATAAAAGAATAAATATAAAAGGGCCATTTTTAGGACAGATAAAATTAACTCATTTCAAAATATACATTACCTGCTGCAAGATGTCTGATGTAGCTGAGTTGGCATGCATGATCCATCTACATCTGAAAAATGTATATGCAAATCATCGTTAAAAAACGCAGATTCTTATGGATTTAAAAGAGCTTTCAGTTATCAACTATTAGTGAGAAATATCTGCACTTAAAAAATTTAAATTTAAAAAAATATATATATTCAAAATATATACAAATCAACTTCTATCATCAAAGTATTCTTTCTTAATTTCAAGATTGTGATCAGCAATGCAATTATAAGTGTACGACTAATTTAAACATTGCTATTATAGAATTTAATAAAAATAAATATTGATCGATTGCGTACCTTTTTCGAGATATCAATCAACAGTTGAATTCGCCGGTTATGCTTCGTTAAATTGATTCAGGCAGGGAATAAGAAACTTTGATTCAATTAAGTTTTGCAACCAAACATCGTTTTAATGTGAGAAAATGCGAATATTTGGCCTATTCAGATTTAATTCAGCAGCATCGAAGATTTGTTTGCATAATCCAAGAATCACGATTGAGCCGTTGATAGAGGACTGGATTACGATTCAGGGTAAATATTTGGAAAAAAAAAACGCTAATTTTGAAAAGCGGCCAGCGATAGTTAAAAAGTACACGTGTCATTTTCTTATAATTACTGAAAATAATTCAAAATAATGAGAAAAAAGATAAGGCTGAGGAGGCACCAGAAAGCGCCATGTGGATTTACACTACCGGATTAGTAATATAGAAGATATATATTAGAGGAATAAATAAATTTAAATATAGATTTATAGATAATAGGAGGTGATCCCGAGACATCACTTTTTAAGTCATGTACACTTTTATCTCATAAATTTATAGATATGCCCCTAAATTAATCTACGGAGTTGAAATTTATATTATTATTGTAAATTTAATTAAGAGTAAAATAGATAATCGGGTGCTAGATTAATCTACGGAGTTGAAATTTATATTATTATTGTAAATTTAATTAATGGTAAAATAGATAATCGCGTGTCATAGATAATAAATAAATAAATAATAATATAAATAATAAATAAATAAATAATAATTATAATAATAGATACAAAATTATTTTTTGCGTAACGGCTTTTTTTTCTTCCCAAAAACGAACTTGATATTTAAGGAAGAAACTTTCATCCGAATACGAAAAGAAACTAAAAGAAAAATACATGAAACAAGGGGCAAAAACATAACCAACAAAACGAGAATCAATAACACTCTCAAGTCTCAACCAACACCCCAACATAACTAACTAACAAAACTAAACAAAGGCAACCAAACCTACAAAGCAAGACTAAAACGAGACAAGCAGCACTAAACAAAAGACTAACAACCTAGCATCTTAGAGGACCATCATCATCAACATACTGGTCGATTAACAAACCGAATACTGGTCGATTAACAAACCGAGATTCTCTGCTGCCGCACTAGCAGACAACCTTCATAATCAGTTTCATAAGTTACTTCATTTGACAAAGCAGACAACCTTGCTTGCAAAAGGATAATTTCATGTTATCCTCGGATGACGAGGAAACGTTTTTTTTGCCCGCACCATCAGTCGCCGTCGCCTCCTTGGATTTAGACACCATCTTCAAAAGTGGTTTTGGATTGAGAACCACATCCATTGAGTCCTTAAACGAAAGCGATGTTTCCTTATGGGCACGAATGTCATTCCTATATTTTTCAAAACAAAGACAATCCTTTTCCAAACCTGAACCTAAACTGGAATATGTGGTGAAAGATCAAAAGATCCATTCTGCATCTAGTATTATAATATCAGTCGGTCCGTAGTTGGTATTTGTTTAGTCATTCACGCAACTTTTTCCTTTGGGGAGGGTACTCCGAGAATGTGAATAGGAGAAAACAGACAAAAATATTTATTAGTAGTTATGTATATAATTTTTTAATTACAGTATATATAGTCTATATATACTGTAATTAAAAAATTATATACATAACTACTAATAAATATTTTTGTCTGTTTTCTCCTATTCACATTCTTTTCTTCTCAGTTAATTTCATAGTTTTTCAGGTCATGGTCAGCAGTGGCTCACATTCTTACGTCGTTTTGGTTTCCTTCTCGGTTTGGAGGTTCTGTCTATTGGTATGTGGTGTTGAGTTAGAGGTTATGGTGTACGGAGGCTCCGGTTTGGAGGTTATGATTGCGAGTTTCTTGTTTGGTCAACATGGGGTGATTCCCGTGGAATAAGTGGTTTTGATTTGAATGTTTTCGGCAATGAGTTCTATAGTTTTGTGCTTGTTTTAGGAGTGTACCGAAGTTTGATTCAATGTTGCAATGTATGTTGCAATTTGATCCTGTAAACCTATCTTGCATGTACGTTCGTTTCAGATGGTAGGGCATGTAATTTGTTTTAAATTATCCGATTTATTTTTATATTTCTATTTTTTGGCAAAAAAAAAGTATCCAAAGCATTTCAAGAAATGTCAGACGCGATCGTAAGATTATGAAAATAAGCATGATTTAAATGGTAAACAAAAACGTCGGTATTTGTGATAAACTATCTTCAGTTTAAGTGCCGCATTGACTTGCAGACAACGATAGCAAGTTATTAGTTATAAAAGAAATCAACAAAGTAAGTTACCAACTTTACGATAACTAAAGCCCTAAAGGAGACTTTAAATACACAGCCAAGCTTTTCTTCAGGCTATGCTGAATCTAGTCTTCTAGCTAGAAAACGCGAAGCTGCGCAAGAAATGCAACACAAAGTTCCATGAACAAAAATTGAGGTCCATTTACCCTTTGTAGGTCAAGCAGATACTTTTCCTCGCGAGTTTTGTAAAGCTATAAGATAAGAACACACACACATTATAACACATTCAGTAGAAACGTAACACGCGCATAAATTATTAACGGATAGGTGAAAAATCATGTACCTGGACTTCAAATTTGACCACATTAGGCTGGCTACAGGTGTTATCGGCATCTATTATAGTCGACTCATCTCCAAAATAAAGACTACGCATACCATTGTTTATAGTAGTACGTTCATGCTGACTAGGATCCCATCTGCATTTCATGTTGTAGTGTCCTATCTTCTTCCAGCATACTTTTAGTTCATGCAGAGCTTTCAGAACTTCTGTTATTATCTCACGAGGATGGGCTCGAGACTGTCAAAATGAACCATAAGAAAAGGTTTCAGTAACATTGTGTTTTCAACGAGGGTGAAAAAGACGTGACACGGAGACGAGTTGGTTAGGACCTTAAAAGGTCGAGTCGGTTGAGCCGGGGTCGAGATGGACGTTGAATTTCAAATATAGATTACATAAATATTTAAGACATAAATATTTTAAAAATAAGATGACGTGGTGTTAGTTTTAAATAATATATAGGTTTTTTATGATTACTGTTTTCTTATAATATACTGTACGTATATGTACTTTGGAGTACTAATTAAGTAGGCGTCTTCCCAACAAATTTTTAAATGGGCTTGGGATTTCGTTTACAATATAACAAGGCCAGACAAAAAGTCAACTTTTGACCTGACTTTTTAACGTTGACCGGCTGATTAGACGTTTTTGGGTGAAACGGGAGGGGTAGTTACCAAACCGCCGCAACGGCCGTTTGCAACCTTGGTTTTCAAAACAAGAAAACTACTGCAAGCTTCTCTTATATGTTACATCCCTTCTAATAGGAGAAGGGTAGACTCTAAAGTAGAGGCATAAGAACATTATAATCTCACAGTTTTCGAAATTAAAGAACTTCATCTTGTTACTGTTACACGGCGGTATGGCACTCAACTGTGTCTTTTTCTGGTTGTTAACTAGAATGGTTTCCAAAAAAGAAGCGATCGTATATGATACGGAAGAAGGTAAGATTACCTGCAGTCCAAGAGCCCATTTCCTCTCCACCTGGCTTCTCATATTTGCTCCTTGATAATTAACGTATCCAGCTGGACGTTGTGCTACAGCTGAAGCAGCAGTCTCATTTTCATTTATACAGTTGTAACCCTCCTACGTTCGTAAGACCTAATGTAAGGAGTACTGAACATTGATAACAACCAAAACAGAAAAAGATAACACCGAAAAAGACAATCTAACCACATGTTTCTGGAATTCGGCTCCAAAATAACTGTTTGATTTACGGAATTTATTATCCAGTAGCAAGTAATACGCAACAGTACCCTGACAAATTGTTTATAACAAAAAATAACATCATGAGAAAAAGTCCATAAATAGTTCTTGTGGTTTACATGAAATTTCGTCCTTATTTTGAAAATTAGAGTGACAATCCCTCTGTTTTCATAAAATTACACCAATTGTCCTTATCTTCTAAAAATTACACCGCCACGACTTGTATAAAACTGTACGTTGATGGTCCCTCCTATTAATGAACATTTTGAATAAGCCAGACACCATCAACGTACATTATTATATAACTCATGGTCGATCGGTGTAATTTTCAAAAGATATGGACGATTGATGTAAATTCATTAAAATCGCATGAACGGCCGCTGTGATTTTCAAAAGATAAGGATGGTTGGTGTAATTTCATGTAAAACACAAAGATTATTGGTATAATTGACTTACATAATAATCTTGATAAAGGATTCAAATTACCTCATTTTGCACTCGGTTGCGAAGTGACTCAACAAGACCGTCCCTATCAAATCCCATTTTAATAACCTTTGTAAGAATATCCTCATCGGTCTGCAACCCAAAAAGTAAATAAATACGCTGAGTCGTTTGTTGTGATTTTCACAAAATAAAGAGCAGATCTTATTCACCTTATTCAGTTGTTGCATTGAATCAGGTGGAGGGACAGCTATGTAACGAGGCAAATGAGCTTGAAACCACGGGTGCATACGAATCTCAGGAATCGTTATGCGCTTCATCGGGTCAGCAACGAGCAACCTACGGATAAAATCTCGAGCCCCGGGTGATAAATGGCTAGGAAGTGTGTATATTTCACCCTTAGAAACAAACCAACATGATTCAAATTCACAAATAAGCATTAGTTGTTGTCCAGATAAGGAACCACTCTAATGAAATTAAAATTACAATAATCAATTACAGTTTATATTTAATTAACAGGTGCACCTTGATTTTATTAAAAAGGTTAGGAATGTTTTCATCGTCAAAAGGAAGGGTGCCGCATAGACAAGCATACACGATTACACCACAGCTCCATACATCTACCTCAGGTCCAGCATACAGATTCCCAGATATAACCTATTTATTTATTTAATAAAAGCATATAAAAGATTTTATTTTCTTTTAATTAAAATCCTTTAAATAGTTAAAATTTTTGTATGAAACACATTATTGTCATTTGATACCTCAGGAGCTACATAATTTGGACTCCCACAACTAGTTTTGAGAAAATGACCATCACGGATGATATTACTTAAACCAAAATCGACAATTTTAACGTTGTGTTTGGCATCTAACAGCACATTTTCGGGTTTAAGGTCTCTGTGTACCACCATATTCCGGTGGCAGTACTCCACACCAGAAATTATCTGCTGAAATATACTGCGAGCCTCGTCCTCGTGCAACCGTCCCTTCTCCACAATGTAATCGAACAACTCACCATTTTTAACGTACTCCGTAACAACATAAATATCTGATGGTGTTTCTATAACTTCATAAAGGCGGATAATATGCGGATGCATTAACAATTTCAATATCTTAATCTCTCTTACAACTGCATAAGCCCAATATATATTAGACTAATACCTATGTATACTGACTTTCAGTAAACTGTCAATTGTTCATACCTTTTTCTTCAGACTCCATGTTTTTTATCTTGCTGCGATTGAGGATCTTTATAGCTACTTTGTGTCCTGTTAATGTATGCTCTGCAATTTTCACTTTCCCAGATGCACCAATACCGAGTGTTTTCCCGAGTTTATAGTTGCGTAAAAACATTTCCGCACGACCCGACCCGTCCATAGCTTATCCTGAGACAATGGTTAACTGAACAAAATAAATAAATACTCATTCCAAACTTGACTTCAAATTGAGGTTTGCAAGTGTACTAAATCAAGATGAAAATCATGTTATCAACATACATCGAGTAGCTGCAATATTCATACCAGTTATGCAACTCACTAGTAATTAAAAAAAAAAAAGTTGTGTGTTTGTCAGACAACCATTTAGCCATGCCAGGAACCATAACATGGACTGGCAACGATCCTCTACTGAGCCATGGTCTAGACCATAAGACACTGTTAATCACGCTCTGGCTAAATGGTCTTGTTTCATCAACCAAACATGGGTTTCTGTCTTCTTAGGAATCAAGAATACAGAGATACGAGCGTATAGAACAGATCCTATTCAAGTAAGGTCGTGATGGTTCCCTTGTCCAGCCTTATTAAATTGCTAGTTTCATTTCAGTTTCTATGCGATGTGGGAACAAACAGAGTCATGGGCTTAGTTATTTGATTCTTTTGTAACAACATAAAAAATTATTAAAGCAAGATTTCTCCTAGAACCCATAAAATTATTTTGGTGAACAGAAAAATTCTTTTGACATCACAGTTGAAACAATTATTGAAAAAGAAATAATTTTCAGACATTAACCGCAGAATTGAAATTGAAATTTAAAATTAAACAAAACATAAAATACTAGAATTAGAAACAGAGTTATGTGATCATATTAGTATTTAGAAAATCATACATGCACGTGCATAATTCGTGCAAAAAGGAAGAATTAATGGAGATTTAGAGATTAGACTAACCGAATGAAGTAAAGTTATCGTCTTTCCTGATTAGGACTGGTGGTAGCGAAATTGTGGCGAAGGGCACGATGTAAAATCAATTGCATATAATTAATAATTAATCGAATGATATGAGGTTTAATTTGCCAAATCAATCAGCATGTATATAGAGCTGCATATAAGTTTAAAAAAAGGGATATTAATTTTTATAAGTATAGTTAAATTAAATTAAATTAAATTAATGGTACTGAGTGTGTGCTGAGGGTTTGAGGAAAGATGGGTTGATGATGAAAACAATGGAAAGAAAGGTTTTTGTGTTAAGAAAAAAAAAAAAAGTTAGTTGCCACGAAACTACAAGTCGTGAATAAAAGGTTTTAGTATTTATTTATTTTTATTTATTTAATAATTATTCATGATTCTTTTTTTTTTTTTTTTTTTTTTTTTTTACGAGGAACCCCACTATGGGCCAGAGCACATTGGCCCCCCCACCGCAGGTAAACCCCGGGTAAACGGCAAGCCAGCCCTCCACCGCTACCAGGTAAGGCATTCTCCAGTTTGGTCATTAAATGCGGGCACCCCTTAGGATTGAACCCGAGACCTCCCCTTCACTGAAAGTGCTGGTGGCCACCTAGGCTAGGCCTGGATGGTTAATTATTCATGATTCTTATTATCAACACAAAAAAAACACATAATATAGCCTATGTTACATTTGTCTCTAACTAGTCAGGACCGGCCCGCGCCTTGCAGCGGAGACTTTCGGTCTGTGTATTCATATTTAATGTAGCGTTGTGTATTTACAGAGGGGAACACGGTCCATGTGTTAAGCGCCGTTTTAAATGTCGTTGTGTTAAACGTTTTTTCAAAAGTATCCGTTTCGAACGTAGTTAGTCTTGTTTTGTTCAATAAATTTTTTCGAGTGTTACGGTGCTGTTGGAAAATTTTAACTCGTGGCGAACAGGAAGAAATGTATTGGAGATTACCCGAGGTGTTTAGCGTTTTTTGAGAAGTGTTCGTTTCGCGAATAGTTAGTCTCGTTGGGTTCGTGAGATTTTTTCGCGTTGAACGGTGGTCTCGAAAAAATTTAACTCGCACCGGGCGAGAAGATAGGGTCCGTTATAAATTCGGGTGGAATTAGTTTATTTTATTTCAATAAAATTATATATTTACACTTCTGACCCCTGAAAAAGTGTAAACTTGAGGGGATGTTGTGTAAATATAATGGAAGTTGAGGGACCGTTTGTAATGTGAACGCAAACTCAAAATGACAATTGGATATAACTGAAACTACATAAACGACCACCCCTTTTAGTATGTGAGGATAAATAAATTTCAAGGAACAAGTAATTGGGCCAGCCCGCTTCGCTGGGCTCAATTAGCTTGTTTGACCAAGACTTATAAATAACATTTGTTTTTTTTTTTTTTAAAAAGAAGCTCCCAAGGTTCAAACCTTAACCGCCTAGATATGAAAAGGGGACGCCAACCACTCAGCCAAACGCGCTTTTATTAATAACTAGAAAAAAGATCGGCCCGCGCGATGTGGCGGGGCTTTTCGGGTTGTGTATTCATATTTAACGTGACGTTATGTATTTACAGAATGAAAAACAACGTGGTGCTGGTGTATTATGCATGGAAGGTAGCCCGAAATATTTGTCGTTCCTTAAAAAGCGTCCGTTTCGCGTATACCAAGTTACGTTGTGTTCGTAAAATTATTTCTAGTTGTACGGTGATGGTGGAAGAATTTAAACCGCGTCGAGATGGAAGATATGGACCGACAAATTTTTTGGTGGTGTTAGCTTATGCTTTTAAAATACTTTAATAAATTAACGGATTTGACCCGTGAAGAAATTGAGAAGTGAGGTAAGTTGAGGGGGTGAAATTGTATTTTAAGGGGTGGGGGTGTCGTTTTTGTAGTGTTAAATGACCAATTCCTGTGCTTCTTTTAGAGTGCTCCCAACCATGACACAATGTCTTCGAGGACTAACCAACCATTCAGCGCCACATCAGCACCTCCATCTCACTTCCTTCTCAGGACTAAACCCAGGACTAAACACACCCAACAAAGACACTCCTCCTTCCATTTTTTATTTTCTTTTTGAATTATTTTATATTATCAAAAAATTACAATTATTTAAATAAAACTAAACTTTTATTAAAAATTTAAAAACATTACAATAATTCAAATAAAAAAGTACATTAAAATAAGAAATACAATTAAAATAAAAATACAATTAAAAATAAAATTACATTAAAACATCAATTAAAACACCTATTCTTCATCGTCGTCTTCTTGATCTTCTTCGTGATCTTCTTCATCCTCGTCATCGGGAATGTGTGAAGGTCCGGCGTCTTCTTGGTTGTTTGGATTTCTTGTTGGATCATGTCGTATGCGATAATTTGGTGGAAGATTATGTATGTGTTCTACAAGCATATGTTTTAGTAGTTGATGAATGCCCGCATCTCTTATTTTCGCGTCCACTCGCATATGCGCTTCAACCCTTTCTTGGAAATGTGGGATTGTCGGAGAAATAATCATTCCATAAAGCCAATGCACGACCCTGACGATCTCTATGTAAATATCTTCTAGGTGCCCGTGGTATTTGTTCTACTTCTTCGTTATCACTTAATTCATCTAGCGCGTCAATGGCTTCGAGTGCTCGATTCGTAGTCGTATTTCTGATCGATAATACCATATTTACGTCGGGCTTGGAGTCGGAACTCATTTTGTTTATTTTTGAGTATAAAAATGATGAATGGGGTAGAAAATATGAAATGATAGTGTATGTTTGTGTATATAAAATGAGTTGTTTGGTGTGTGTATATATAGTGTAAAAAAGAAGGAAAAAAAAAAAAAAAACTAGCCGTTCAACTAGCCGTTATGTGTATTTTTAAATTTTTTTTTTTGTTTTTTTTGTTTTCCTCTCCCAATTCCGTCCACAAAAATGCTCAACATAGTAAACAAGCAGGGCGAGATAGGCTGGACGCGACCTGGGCTGAAGGTGGGCGGAAGTGGTGCCAACGGTGCCCAGGGTGGGCGAGGCAGGGAGGTGGCCCTGGGCTAACCGTTGGGAGCGCTCTTAGCGTTATAAGGTAATGTGGATCGAACATTTATTTAACTACAAACATAGCGTTGGGGAAAAAAGTCAAAATGTCCAAATTGGAGGCTGGTGAACAGTGTCCAGTAAATCTCCAATTGAATATATATACAATGTATGATTATATTTCTTCTAGAAAAAAACAATATCATATTAAGCAACTATTTATACTTTTATTACGTTAATATCTTTAAGATAAAAAGGATATACATTGCCACTAACGGGAAGGTATTCTCAATGAATTCTCATTTTTCAAATTATTTTAGCATTAAGAAGCAACTACAACGTCACAAATATTTCAACATGACGAATTTGGGGAAACCAGGTAACTTAGCTTGAAAGTTTGGCAAAAAGAGAAAGTTACAATTATCATAGAATAACCCTAGTTGGAAACATGAATAAAAAAACAAACCACGACGAGAACACACGAGGATCACGTAATTCAGTCGAGATTACCTAACTAGCATATTGATTGATACACATATCTTCACAACTATCAATAATAATTACTAAGAACTCACATTAGCACCATACTAAGAAAGGAAATAATATAAATAAACTAACAGAATTAGCTTAATTACATTACATTTATATAATATATAAATATACAAATATGATAAATGGTGATAGCATAAAAGTAACAAAATTAAGGAATACGGGAATAGACTAACCAAGAGTAAGAGTAATGAAGTCAAATCATGTAAAATTATCGTCCTTCCTGATTATGAATGGTGGTTGCGAAATGGTGGCGAAAGGATCGATGTAAAATCAACTGCACAGCATTAATCGAATGATATGAACTTTAATTTGACAAATCAGCGTGTATATAGCAGCAGATATATAAATATAGATAGATATATGATGACGTAGGGTTTTGGCCCAATTAGGGTCTACGCAATTAACTTGGGCCCCAAGTCAAGTAATCCTAATTCCCATCTATAAATATGGGGCAAAACCTACATCAAGTTCACAATCTCCCAATCGCATACATCTCATACGGTCATTCGATCACACCGCAACTCCTCCACCACCGCAAGTCCGCAACGCATACGGCAGTTCTCGCCGGATCTTCTCCACGATAGTCTTCACGATCGCAACACTAGGGTTTTTACTTACGGGTCTTGTAGGGTTTTTTCTCCCTTTGCCGTCGATAGGGTCCGACTATCGACCGGCGGGCAATTCGTTGGCCACCCTCCCGAGATCATCATCTCGGGTACGGGTTATTCACGGTAACCGGACCGGAGATCAACGACGTTGACGCCTAAAAAAACACTTTCGCATTGCTGTTCGTGTGTAGGTTTTCCCTTGGAAAAAATATGCATGAACAATTGGCGCCCACCGTGGGGCACGATGCATTATGTCTCGTGTTTCTACCGTCTATCGTTCGGTTTGAGAAGGTTTGTCTTTTCTTATTGAGCTTTTAATTCGTTATATGCGGTTTAAGTACATGAATATTTAGCGCAGATGTTCGCTCGCTTGCGCAATTGTCCACACGCTTTTGTCCAGGTTACGCACGCTTTGCGCACAGTTGTCCGCGACTTTAGACGCAATTTTCATGCGGTTTTACGCATGCTAGTTCATGCGGTTTCCCCACGCATTCTGCATGCGGTTTTTTGCGCATATGTTCGCGGGTTTACGCACAGTTGTTTGCGCAGGCTCCTGTGAACTTATTTTCCGCAGCATAATGAGAAGTTCGATACGATACTTGACAAAAATATCATACCGAACTTGGGGGACTTGATGACGTAGGGTTTTGGCCCAATTAGGGTCTACGCAATTAACTTGGGCCCCAAGTCAAGTAACCCTAATTCCCATCTATAAATATGGGGCAAAACCTACATCAAGTTCACAATCTCCCAATCGCATACATCTCATACGGTCATTCGATCACACCGCAACTCCTCCACCACCGCAAGTCCGCAACGCATACGGCAGTTCTCGCCGGATCTTCTCCACGATCGTCTTCACGATCGCAACACTAGGGTTTTTACCTACGGGTCTTGTAGGATTTTTTCTCCCTTTGCCGTCGATAGGGTCCGACTATCGACCGGCGGGCAATTCGTTGGCCACCCTCCCGAGATCATCATCTCGGGTACGGGTTATTCACGATAACCGGACCGGAGATCAACGACGTTGACGCCTAAAAAAACCCTTTCGCATTGCTGTTCGTGTGTAGGTTTTCCCTTGGAAAAAATATGCATGAACAATATAGGATATTGAAATGTTCTGTATAAATTATAAAAAACAATTAAAATGAAAAATGGTAGAGGTTGTACTGTGTGTGTGTGACAAGGGTTTGAAATTGGAAGGAAGGGAGTGATGGAACAAGGAAATCGAATGGAAGGAACGCTTTATGAATAGCCACGCAACAACAAATCATTAATCATTGTTAATCATTAATAATTTAATAATTAATAATAATTTTAATAATAATTACTAATATAATATAATATTAAAAGAATAAATAAATTTAAATATATTATATATTATTTATCAATATAACTAATTGACAAAATACTATTTTATTATTCATCAATAGTGTTTAAGGATATTTTAGTCATTTCACCTCTCTCTTTTTTTTACTCACCCCTCCTCCTTCATTCTAATCAGGGGTGGAGCACGTGTTAACCAGTGAGTGCACGTGACCCCACTCAAAACTGAACTAGGGCTTTTGTATTGTACTGGATACTATGACGTAGTTGTTATATTAATCCCTATGATGATAAATTTTATCCATAAAATAAATGGTATTAATTATGATCACACTATCCTCTTATCCTTTTTACTCGGTGGTTAACACCCACTGGGTGCACTGTGTGTCTGTGACCCATATAAGAAAGGCAAGTACAAAGTATATGCTCCGTTTAATTTTAATTGAGATTGAAACACTGAGTGAAGATTGAAGAATAGCATGTAGTAGCATGTTTAACCTTAATAAACTAAAAATAATATCTGCATATTGTTTATAATTTACGAAAGACTATTATTTTTTGTCTAAGAACCATTATTATTTTTGTGTAGTTTTACTATGTTAGTAATACGTTACATGTAAACGAGAAATTCATTGTTATTAGTGTCACCAGTGACTTAATTTCCTGACTTCGCCCTTGATTCTAATCTCTTCCAGCATTTCTTAGGCCTTCTCTAACATCCCATACCACATCTACATTACACACACCCACAACTAAAAGGAAGAAAAAAAAAATCCGGCAACACATCCCCGCTACTGCAGCAGACCACTTCCAGCAACAGGAACGTATTCCTTTGATGCTTTTCACTATGTTAATTTTCCCCCAACATCCACTTCAATTTAGTAGCATCGATTGGGGATTATTGATGCACAGGGACTACCTAATAATAATGGTCTCGGTTTACATCACTGCATATGATGTGGTCGAGGTGTAGTACGAAATAGATTATATTTTACTACGAAATACTATTAAATACGATACAATTTTACACAAGTTATTTATTTATTTATTGAATGGATATACCTAAACCTTGCTACAACACTTATAGGCAGAGTACCTAATCGTAGAGTAGTGTAGTTTTTAGTAAGTCCGGTTCGTTCCACAGGGAGCTGGCTAAGTTTAACGTTATATATATTCCACAGGGAGCTTGCAATTAATCTATTTTGTTTTTGAGATCCTAACGATACCATTTTTGCCGGAAACGGAGCATCCATGCGCCGCTAGGGGCTCTTTGCCGGAATTGTACCTTCGTCGGCCAACAGATACCGGAAAATTTGTTTCCCGACTGGTTCTTGTTTCTATTCCCCTCTACGCTTTTTTATATTATTGTTTCACCTTGCTGTTTTGGTACCTGGTATCTAAATTCTTATACTACTTATATGCTCCGTATTATAGGATTGCTAATACGATTGCTAATTTTAATTTTATAATATACTTGTAGTATTTTTCCTTCTAATCTGTTACAAGCTAAAATTTTGGTTAGGTTAGTTATAATTCTATATATAATATATATAATATATAATAAGTTACCTACTGTGAGTGGTGTATTTTCGTTTTTAGTTACTCCCTTTTATTTATTTATATTTTTACTACTCGCTTATAGTTATTTTTTCTTTATCTTAGTTACTACTTGCTGCTTGTAGTTTGGTAAGATAGACACTAGGCGTTCTTATGATTTCTTGAGGTTATGTCCTTCTAGTTTAGGGGCGGGTAGGTTTATTGGGCCTAGAAGCGGCAATAGGTTAGCGAGGCCGGGTAGGATTAGAGTGGGTAGTTGGAATGTGGGAACTTTGACGGAAAGCGGTATGAACTGGTCGAGACTTTACGTGAATGCAAAGTGGACATTTTGTGCGTCCAAGAGACTAGATGGAAAGGTCGAGGGGCGGCTAGGATCAATGACTACAAGTTGTGGTTCTCGGGATCGAGAGTAGCTAGGAATGGGGTTGGAATCATTATTGGCCCACCTTACAACGAGTATGTTGTGGATGTGGGTAGACGGAGCGACAGGATTATGTCAGTTAGGTTGGTAATTCAGGAGGTGACTTACACAGTAATTTGCGCTTACGCACCCCATGCGGGCCGTGGAGATGCTGAAAAGAGACACTTTTGGGAATCGTTAGACGAGGTTGTGAGGATGTGCCACCCAGACCATAGATTACTTATTGGTGGAGATCTCAATGGCCACATAGGATCCGATGTTGAGGGATATGCGGGAGTTCACGGGGGTTTTGGGTACGGAGTTAGAAATGAGGAAGGACTCTCTATTCTCGAATTTGCTGTTGCCCACGACTTGGCAGTTGTGAATTCGTTTTTCAAGAAGAGGGATGCTCAGTTAGCAACTTTTCATAGCGGGGGTCATAGTACCCAGATTGACTATCTGTTAATTCGCAAAGGGGATCTTAGGACTTGTGGAGACTGTAAGGTCCTGACTGCCTTGACATGCTCCTCCCAGCACAGACTGTTGGCCATGGATTTGGTTCTCCAGAGACGGGCCACCAAGAGTGTGCGATAAGTCCAACCTAAGATCTTGTGGAAGAAGTTGAACGGAGAGAAAGCAGAGACCTTTAAAACATCGGTTGTAGGTAGAGTAGATGCAGAATTAGAAATGGTATCCAATGATGACGCGGATCAAATGTGGAACTGTCTGGCGTCCTCCATTAGAGAGGTAGCCAAGGAAGCCCTAGGTGTGGATGTAGGTACATCTAAAGGCCATAGGGCTGTTAGAGAATCATGGTGGTTCAGTGACGAGGCTCAAAGAAAAGTTGCGCTTAAGAAACTAAGGTTTAGGGAGCTCATCACTGGTGGGGAGGGGAATCCGACGGATAGAATTAGGGCTGAAGAGAGATATAAAGAAGCTAAAAGAAAAGCTAAGAAGGCTGTAGCCCTAGCAAAAGAAAAGACATATGAAGATCTGTATAAGAAACTTGACTCCAAAGAGGGAGCTAATGATATTTACAAGATAGCCAAAGCTAGGGAGCGAAGACGTATGGATCTTGATAACATCAAGTTTATCAAAAAATGAAGCTTGTCAAAATTTAGTTAAGGAAGACGAAATTAGGAAAAGATGGGAAGAGTATTTCTCATCTCTCTTCGTAGGGAGAAGACCAGAGCGCCACGAGGACTTACAAGACGCTGATGTTGAACAATCCCATAACAACATAGATTGCGAGAGGATTAGCCAAGAGGAAGTAAGATTGGCACTACGAAAGATGGGGAGAAATAAATCAGTGGGACCGGATCAGATCCCTATTGAGGCGTGGCGGTGCCTAGGCGACACTGGTGTTAGGTGGCTGACTTGCCTTTTTAACAAGACGTTTCGAAGCTCTAAAATGCCTATGGAATAGAGACTGAGTGAGACTATTCCCATCTATAAGAACAAGGGGGATGCTCAATGTTGCGGTAACTATAGAGGCATAAAATTACTTAGTCATACTATGAAGCTTTGGGAGAAAGTGATTTAGACTAGACTTCGACGAGAAACCAATGTTTCGGAGAACCAATTTGGTTTCATGCCAAAGCGCTCTTCGATAGAGGCAATCCATATTATTAGGAACCTTATGGAGAAGTATAGAGAAAAGCAAAAGAACCTAGAGATGGTCTTCTTAGACTTAGAAAAGGCCTACGATTGCGTGCCACGAAACTTGATTTGGAAGACCCTTAAGGGTAGAAGTATCTCGAGCAGGTATATTAATGTTATTAGGGATATGTACGAAGGGGCGAAGTCTTGTGTTCGAACACCGGTGGGAAATACTGAAGTGTTTCCAATAGAAGTAGGCCTGCACCAGGGATCGGCCCTTAGCCCTTTTCTTTTCGCTTTGATCCTTGATGAACTATCTCGAGGGATACAAGAGTGCATCCCTTGGTGCCTGATTTTTTCCGATGATATTGTGCTCGTTTCGGATTCTAAATAGGGGCTTAATAGAAGACTAGAGCAATGGAGGGTGGCCTTAGAAAGTAATGGTCTATACATTAGTAGACAAAAGACGGAGTATCTTAGTTGCGATTTTGATAGGAATGTTGATGAACAAAGTGATGGAGTGAACATCTGTATCGGAGACCAGATCTTGCATCTACAAACTTCGTTTAGATACATGGGCTCGATGCTCCACAAATCGGGGAGGATAGATGAAGACGTGTCGCATCGAATTAAGGTAGGGTGGGTGAAGTGGAGAGCAGCGACTGGAGTCTTATGCGACAAGAAGATCCCCCTTAAGCTGAAAGGGAAATTCTTCAAGGTGGCAATTAGACCTGCCATGTTATACGGATCGGAGTGTTGGCCTATGACGAAAGCACAAGAGAGGAGGATGGAGGTGGCAGAGATGAGGATGCTTAGGTGGACATGTGGTAAAACCATGTTAGATATGATTCCTAATAGTGTTTTTAGGGAGAACCTGAAAGTTAGAAGCATCATCGACAAGCTTAGAGAAGAACGGCTTCGATGGTTTGGGCATGTGAGAAGACGACCTCCTACTGCCCCTGTTAGGAGGGTTGAGACACTTACGGTTGATGGCGTACGAAGAAGGGGTATACCTACGCGTAGGTGGGAAGATAGAATAAAGCTAGACTTGAAGGAGCTCTTATTGACCTAGGACATGACCTCTGATAGGGTTTCGTGGAGGACTAGAATTAGAATAGACGAGTAGGTTGATTGCTTTTGTTTGTGTGTTTGTGTGTATGTGGTTTTGTGGGTCTGTGTGGGTGTCTTCTTTCACTATGTTGTTTTTTTTTTTCTTTTTCTTTTTTTTGTTTTTTTTTCCTAGACCCATGCTTGATGGTGTAGGTTTGGACATGTTGGTTTTTATGGGTATGTTTGGATGTTCGTGTTTGTATGTATGTATTTAAGTTTGTACGTAGGTTTATGTATGTTTGTTTGTATATACGCTTTGCATTTCTGCTTGCCTATGATTGTATTTATGTATATATGTATGTTTGTATGTTTATATGTATGTATAGTTATATGTTTGATTGTATGTATATTCGTATGTTTGTATGTTTTCTATATATGTTTGTGTATGTAGGTTTTCCCGTATGTATGCGTGTAGGTGGTTATCTATGAATGTACGTTTGTTTGCTTATGTAGGTTTTGGTAGATACGGTTTTATGCATGTTTGTAGGTTTATTTTTAGAGACTGACTTGCTATGATGTGATTTTATCTGTATGTGGACATATATGTTTATTACTTATTTAGTGCAGCTTTACTTTATACGTCTTGTGCTCCGCAGAACACTCTAAGGTACGTTTTTTTTTACGGCTCTGTTTCGGGAGTCATCAGCAAGCGTCTACTTATTGGCGACTTGACTGTCGCTTAGAGCCTAAATAGAATCCCAGCCAACATTTTAAAACCCATGGAAATTTGTTCCTCCATTTTCATGGCGATGGCATTTACTTTTCACGAAATTTTTTTTTTTTTTTGACCGGAGGTCCGTTGCAAGCAATCTCTTTATCTGTCGAACATAGAGGAGGAGGACTTTCTCTACTCTTGTGAGTGTTTCACTTGGGGTGGTGAAATGACTTCTCTTTGTCCTAGGGTAGAGGAAGGATTGTCTACGTCCCACCTTCCCCATACCCTACAAGTGTGGGATTGGGTATTGTTGTTGTTGTTGTACAATATTTGTATATATATATATATATATATATATATATATATATATATATAAGTAGTATTATTATTATTATTATTATTATAAAAGGGAAGTTTTACCGTTTAGTGACCGATTTGTCGATTTTACGTCTTAAGTCACAATTAAAACCTAATGTAAAATATTAAATATAAATAAAACTTAATTTAAAGCGTAAAGTAAATGACGATAAATAAAAGTGCGATAATTTAAAAGTGCGATAATTTAAAGTACGATAAATAAAATGACAGTAAATAAAAGAGCGATGAGATATAAAATAAAGGAATTATGCTTATTTAAACTTCCGTAATCATGATGTTTGACGTGTTGATTTTAATTTATTACTAAGGGTTAATTGTCCTTTGTCCTGGATTATTTGATACGTCCATCTGGTTTTTGTCCATAATAGTCCATCGGTCATAAATATAAAGTGCGAGTGTCCTCGTCAAATTACCCTTATACCCGAAGTCAAATATTCCAACTAATTGGGGACTTAAACTGTAACAAGTATTAATACTTTGTTAATGATTACACCAGGTTATCGACTGCGTGTAACCCAAGGTTTTAATACGTTGTTAACAATTACACCAAATGTCCTTGTATGTAATCCAGCCCTGTTTTAATGAGTCCATTGATTATTAATCAATTCCCGTGTCCGGTTAAATGAACAATTATTAGTATTTATAAATATTATGCCCATCATATCTGATCGAGTGTATGTGGTTATTTATAGATACGTCAAATTGTAAATCTCTATATTAAATTAACTAACTATCATTCAGTTAAACAAATATAAAGCCCATTAATAGCCCATAGTCTAATTTTCACAAGTGTCGGTCTTTTGTCCAAACCACAATTATGGTCCAAAGCCCAATAACCCAGTCTTAATATTTAGTCCAACATCACGATTACTTCGGCTTAAATAAACATAATAATAACTTAGCTACGAGACATTAATTTAAAAAGGTTGAACATAACTTACAATGAGTATTAATCGCGTGGTATTACACGGACAGTGTTTCGATTTGCAAAACCTTAAAACATTCGACACTATAACCTTATTATTATTAACTTAATATTAAAATTATAATTATAAAATATAAATATAAATATATTGAGAGAGAGTGAATATCAGTTGATGAAGGTGTACTCCTCTCGTCCGAATTTTTGTTCCAATTTATAGACCTGGCCATGACTTTACTGCCATGCGATCGCATGGTTTTTGTGCCTCCAGGCCATGCGATCGCATGGATCCCTTTACAGCTCAGGTTCTTTTGTTTTCTTATTTGCCGACGGTTTTTAATAATATAATATAATATATATAATTTTATATAATTATATATATATTATATTATATTCATGTGCATAGTTGACTTGTACTTTCAGTTCCGTTGAGTCGCGCGTTGATAGTTGGTTCATGTCCCGGTTCTGGATTTTCGAACGTCCTTTCGTACGATTTAATATCTTGTACTTTGCGTTTTGCGGCTTGTACTCTTGTAATTTTTAGACGTTTCTCACCAATAATTTGAACCACTTAGATTGTACTTTGTACTTTTTAGTGTTTTGGTCGTTTGCGTCTTTAAATTGTCGAATCTGTCTTTTATCTTCACCTTTTATTATTTAAACGAATATCACTTGTAAGTAGAACAATTGCAACTAACAACTTGTCTTTCTTGAAGGATAATGCTATGAAATATATTTCGTTTTTAGCATTATCTAATATTCTCACACTTGAGCGTTGCTTGTCCTCAAGCAATATAGAACTTGAATATAACTTTACTAGAATCACTTCTTTATTCTTCACACTTTGTACATCAGTGATTTTGATACGGTGGTATGAACAATGATAGTAACGTTGTGGTTTACAGTCCCACATGACTATAAAAATTTAGATCCTTTAGGAAATTGGATCTTTATGAAAACATTTAATCTTTTGAAAATATATTCTAGCTTTTACCCTAAATAAGTTTTCCGAAATAACCCTTCACCGGTGTTTGCAAAATATTTTTGTGGGTTTTGAGGGTTTCAGATTTGAAAATTTTAGCTCAAAACTTATGGTTTTATGTCACCCACTTGCTAACCTTGTATTAGGAAAGCAACATGTCCAGTATACTTGCTCCGTATATTACCTTTCGGTAAACTACCGTCCGGTTGTAAAGGAAAGCGTTGAACAAGCAACTGTTAAGGCAATGTCTAATGACATGCTTTTAATTATGATCCACAACGTGTCGGATGCAATTACTATCCTTTGTAGGAGAAATAGTAAAGATCACCCCATAGTTTTTCGGTCTGGCACAAGGTCCTGTCTTCGACCATGCTATGCAACCACCGTTCTTACGGTTGACACCCGATTTGGTTCAGGTGACCTAATGAATTCCGGTGAATTCTTAGGATTTTATGATCAATGGTAATGAACGCATTGAAAATAGGTTTTCAGAAAATAAATCGGTTTGTAATTTTGATCAAAATATTTTCTCGTTCAAGCTCGAGTTTAGATATCATTGAATTCCATGAGTTTTTAATTCTCAATCTTTAAGTTCAATCTCAAGGATTGAGTAATATCAGGCTTAAAAGCTGATTTTTGATCTTTAAAGAGATTATCCTTTCTGGGGATCTGATTCATTAGTCTTATAAGCTAATTTGCACGGTGCCCCCATTGTACGAGACAGATCCTCTCATGGTTAGGATAAGTCTGACCACTTGGCGACCCTGTTTGATGCTGAGGTCCGTGGATTTCCAGCTGATTTTAGAGAAAACTTTTCAAGGTTTTTCGTAGACTCTACAACTGGTCTGGACGACAACTTCCTGACCTAAATCAAAAAGCGCGTGTCTTTTTCTCGAAAGACTTTACTTCCTTTTAAATTCCATTTATATTGCAATAAACTGGGTAAAACTGATTAATTTCGTTCAAAACAAAAGTATCTTCAATTATTTGTACAAAAATATGTGATATATGTTTTAAATAACTTGGTAAATTTTTTCCACACTTGGCTTTTATTTTTCTTTCTTTGCCTTTTTATTCTCTTCTATTCCATTTTAAATGAATCCAAGCGTTTTGGGTTGTTTCTCAATTTATGTCCTTTCCGAGGTAACAATAATTTCGGTGTTAACACCTAGTTTTATCGTTCATAAATATGTATAAACATGATTTTGAGTTCATTTAGTTGTAAAATTTTTAAAAATTTTACTAGAAGTGGGTAGTCAGTTTATGAGACTAAGGCTGTTCTTTATTATCAGAGAGCACTAGATTCTAATACAACTACTGCATTACTAGTAAAGTTTAACGGTGGCTATTAAACCAAGTGTATAAGTCAATTTTTTTTAACCGAAAGAATTTAATCCCTTCCCACACTTAAGATCTTGCAATGCCCTCATTTGCAAGA
This sequence comes from Rutidosis leptorrhynchoides, assembly GCF_046630445.1. NCBI lineage: Eukaryota > Viridiplantae > Streptophyta > Magnoliopsida > Asterales > Asteraceae > Rutidosis > Rutidosis leptorrhynchoides. Next base: position 96,027,850 of record NC_092340.1, on the reverse strand, counting down.
AATCAGTAACAATTTAAATTATTGAGGGTGATTAGCGTAGAAAAATGATTAAATTTTACCAAAGTTTCCAAACATATTATTCTTTGTTTGAATGATAAATGGTGCACTTCATTTGTTCATTCCTGCAGTTGTTATTTCACATATATTTTTCGTCTTGTCGTCAAAATTAGTTGCTTTTGCTGAACTTAATGCCAGTCTTTGAAAGTTCGATGTTTTACCCTGTTGTGTACATGAGATAAAATACATACAATACAAATAAAAACATGCATGATATTTTGAAATGGGACTTAATATCCCACTTTCAAATTACAAAAATGAAATATTAGTACAAAATAATACAAATGTTAAACATTACATAAAAGTATCAAAATGTTAAATGTTAAACATAAATAGATAAAAATAATAAAAGATAAGAAATCACCAATGGAACACTATCAATTTGGATATGGATTCCAGTTCATATCATCGCTCGGGTTCCATGGTTGGTGATAGGTTTCCTGATAGGCTTGGTTGGGGTTGTACAGGTCAAAGGGTGGTCGCATGTCGGGCTGATGTGGTGGATAAAAAGCAGGCCGAGTCGGGATGTAGTTATGTGGTACCTGATATGATAGCTGGCTCATGATTTGGTGCTGATGAACTTTTCAGCTATCGTGTTGGCGTCTCCTGGATTGCTCATACTCATCTGCGGCTCTCCACTGCTCATACTGATGATGCCTTACCTGGTTATTCATTTCCACCTCATCTACATACTGGAAGACATCAGTATAACTATCCCTAATGACATCCCTAATGTCATCTGCTTCCTCCATCTCCTCATCCGAACCCCTCTCTACATGTGGATGGGTGCCCTGATATGGTATTGGCATATTATGCCTCCGTTTTAGTACCTTTGCACCTTGATAAACCTGCAAGCCTATGCTCTCGGCTTGTTCCTCAATCTCTACCATCGGACCCCCATGCTCTTTATCTACACCTAAGTACTCTCCAATGAGAGTAACAAAAATACATCCCCCTATAATACTTCCTGCTTGCATACCCTCAACAACTTTAGACAAATAGTGGCCTACGCAATAAGGAATGTTAACAAAGCTCCTCGGGTCTCGAATACACTTAAGGTAAAATAAATCGTTTAGGGTTATTTTCTCTTTGCTTCTACCCCGTTGTGTAATCGAGTTCGCTAAGAATCTATGTATTATCCGGAGCTCTGCTCTATCAATATCTAAGTAGGAGTCTCTTCCACCCCGTGTAAACTCCCTAAATTGTGACATACACCTCCATATGGCGTTAGCGTCAAAATTCCTATCTACTCTTTCACCTTCAGCAATTAAACTATTACAATCAGGTGTAATAATCTCAGCGGGGGTGTAGATCAGTAAATCTCTAGCCATGTCCAACATGGACATTCTGTACATTGTACCTCATAAAAGAAATCTAATAAAACTTTTATCTCCTAACATAGTAACCCGGTTATTTAACTCTATAGTGCTAAGCAATTCAACACACCATTCTCTATATATAGTTTTACGCGTGGTAAATAAACGGATCCAATCGTTAAATGTAGAGCTACCATACCTCTGAACTAGTAAACCTCTAACCGGTTCGGCTAGGCCAACTGCTTCCAAAGGCTCCCAATCGATTACTCGAGGCATTTCAATATTTTTGTGGTAAAGAATGTGCATGTTCTTTTGAAATTTTGGGTATTCTGTCCAACAACGATTGAATCTTAGGTTGGGATGTAACTGTTGGTCATCGATAAGTGGGTGCATAATCCTCGGGTGAGGCTGAAATTGACGATAATGAGTGTAAAACAGTGGTTCCGGCTCATGATATAGCATGTGTTGATCATAATGTTGTTGTTGTTCAGGTTATGGTTTCGGTTGTGGTTCTTGATCAGGTTCTTGTTCAGGTTGTCTAGACGATGATGCACCGTCCGTATCTGTATTTCTCTGCAAAACACATTAAACACAAAATTTGTGCATCCAAATATGCATTAGTGTTAGCAAAATAACAAATTAAAACAATTACAATAACATGTTTAATCCATATTAAACTTATACTCATTTTCATATTTTTATCAATTCTATAATTTTTCAAATAAGCATATATGAAAAGGTATACAAAGTTCATAAGCATTCATCTCAAATAACATGTTAAAATAACCATTACTAACAATTAAATAAGTTTCAAATGGCATTCATATCAAAATAATCAAGTTCATGAATTTTAGACTTAAAAAATCCACTTTGATGCTCAAAAATCATGTTTAGGATCAAGGTTTGGATCATTTAGCAACCTAAACATGTTACACTACTTAATTTAGCAATAATTCATAACAAAAATCGGCCATAACCTGTTTATATCAAAAAGTCCCAAATTGCTCAAGAACACAAACCCTAGATTTCTAAAATTTTTGAAGTTTAAGGCTTCAAATCATGTTAAATAGCATCAATCTAGGTTATACAAGCATAATATACTTACAATTTAACTCTAATTAAGCTAGAAATTATCAAAATCAAATTAGGATAATTAATTATAATTATCACAAAAATTAGAAAATTTATGAGTTTAGGGGTGAAATTTTTACCTTTTTGCTTCCCCATCTGAAGAAAGGCATGTTTATAGCGGATTGTAGCACGAAATTTGGTTGATTTTGATGAAAAATTGGTGAATTTTTGAGAGTTTGTGTGTGTTTGTTCGTGGATGTGTGTGTGTAAGTGTGAGACAGAGAACCAGCTCGACTGCTTTTTGATCATCTCCAGTTTCTGGCCACCATGCGATCGCATGGGGTGTATTTTCTTTTTTTATATATATAAAACCTTTAACTTATAAAACAATTAATTAATTAGTTTTAAAATTTTGTGTTCCTTGATATTTAGAATGAGGTCGTTTCGGTACGTTCACCTAGTTCGTCCCTCGCCAAAATTTTAAAATTTTCCATTTTTAAAGCGTTGTTTTAAAAGCAAAGTTTTTTGAGTTTTTTAAATATTTTTGGCATACTTTAAATCAATAAGATTAAAATAATGATAACAAAATTTGTTGTCTCGCCCTTGGGTAAAGCAATTTCGATTCAACGATCTAGCCTTCAACTCACGGTGAATTTTTAGATATCAAATTTTTAACTTAATGAAATAAAATAAATTTTTGTTTTTAAATTCACACCAAACTTGAATTTTAAAATGCATATTAATAAAATTTCATATAAATATTAATAATATTTATATACATTAATTTTACAATTTTATATTTAAAATAATATAGTTATATATTAATTTTTTTTAAACAAGATAAAAATAAAAATAAAAATCTTTTTGGTCTTTTATCCCACTTTAATCAATCAAATATTTACAAAAATATACGTCTCTCTTTTGGGTAAAGTAATTTCGGCTATTTTACCTAGTTTTACTCATGACGGATTTTTGAAATATTTTGGATTGATTGATTAAAGATATTTATACCTTATGAATAAACGGTAAATTTCGCAGTGATGAATTAAATTTTTGTATGATATCTATAATTTCGGTTTATTATACCTAATTTTATTGAATATCTATTTAATACTTTATAGCGAACGATTCAAACGATTCAGCGTTTATTATCAAAAGGTTCAAAGCAATAAATCAAAATAAAAATAAAAACTGTACATACTTACCTGTGAGATAGAATTCTCAGAGACCTGCTTTAGTCGACTCATAGGAGAGTCGTTCGATTTGGTTTTCCATTGCTACATAAGCGTAACCTCAAATTTTCAATAACTTTTCTTCTAAACATATGAACGGTCCTTCTCTGCATAAAGTAACGAACTCAGTATTGGAATGTGTTTGATTGTTCGAACATTTCCCTTCATGTGACCATTTTCCGCATTTATGACATCTTTCAAGGTGTCGTGCTTTTCTTTTTGTTGCGGTTTTTGATTTTCCTTTACCAAAATGTGTCTTATTATGATTCTTCCTGAGTTCTTTCCTTACTTCGTCCATTTTTCCTCTTATGAATGATACCAGTTCACTCGGGAAAGTGTTATTATTACGTTTAATAATCATAGCGTGTAGTAGTAGACCATGGTTTAAATCAAAGGAATTCTTCATCTCGTAAAACCTAAAAGAAATAAAAATTCATAATGGAAGGAGAAGACTAGTTCTTTAGGGTCTGCTAGGGAAAGATCATTCGGATTCCATTTTCGAGAACTACACGAAAACAGAAAATCTAACTCTAGACAACATTATATTATCCTTAAAACATTCGAATCTCCCCACACTTAGTTAGCTGTGGTATCGAAATTGTGATTAACTTCATTGTCAACTTCCACCGGACTATCTATGTAATGTTTAACTCTGTGACCATTAACTTTAAATTCAATCTCATTTGAATTTATTAACTCTATTGTTCCGTATGGAAAAACTCTTTTGACTATGAATGGTCCAGACCATATTGATTTCAATTTTTCAGGAAATAGCTTGAATCGTAAATTAAAAAGAAGAACTCGGTCTCCTTCCTTGAATTCTTTTGAATTTCTGATTCTTTTATCATGCTATTTCTTCGTTCTTTCCTTATAGATTAACGAATTTTCATATGCATCATGTCTTAATTCTTCTAATTCGTTTAGTTGACTTAACCGTAGACTTCCGGCTTCATGCAAATCAAGATTACATGTCTTCAAAGCCCAAAATGCTTTGTACTCAATTTCTACTGGAAGATGACATGCTTTTCCGTAAACGAGTTTAAAAGGTGTGGTGCCAATTGGAGTTTTGTAGGCTGTTCTAAAAGCCCAGAGTGCATCCTCCAATTTCATGGACCATTCCTTCAGATTTGATCCTACGGTTTTCTCTAGAATACGTTTTAATGCTCGGTTGGTATTTTCAACTTGTCCACTTGTTTGTGGATGATAAGCAGTTGAGATTTTATGAGTTACTCCATATCTTTTGAGAACTTTCTCAAGTTGATTATTACAAAAATGAGTACCCCGATCACTTATTAAAGCTTTCGGTGTTCCGAACCTTGCAAAAAGACGTTTTAAGAAGTTGACTACAACTCGTGCGTCGTTAGTTAGGAGAGCTTGTGCTTCCGCCCATTTAGATACATAATCAATGGCAACGAGAATGTAGAGATTATTATGAGATTTTGGAAATGGACCCATAAAGTTAATACCCCAAACTTCAAATACTTCACATACTTGAATGACATTTTGTGGCATTTCATCACGTTGACTTATTTTTCCGACCCTTTGACATGCATCACAGGATTTACAAAGAAGGTGTGCGTCTTTGAAAATTGTAGGCCAATAGAATCCAACATCGTAGACTTTTCTTGCTGTGAGTTGAAGCCCATAATGCCCTCCTGTTAGTCTTATGTGACAATGGTTTAAGATTTAACTAGCTTCATCTCCGAATACGGATCGGCGTATTATTCCATCGGGACAACTTTTAAACAAATGTGGATCTTCCCAAAAATAGTTTTTTATATCACTAAAGAATTTCTTTCGTTTTTAGTAATACAACCCTTTTTCAAGGAATCCACATACTAAGTAGTTTTCAAAGTCTGCAAACCATGGAATTTCATTATAATCGATTTTCAATAGATATTCATCAGGAAAGTTATCTTGTATGGCCGATTCATTTAGAACTTCTAATTCAGGATTTTCAAGGAGAGAAAGATGATTAGCTGCGAGATTTTCTGCTCCCTTTTTATCTCGTATTTCAATATCGAACTCTTGTAAGAGCAATATCCAACGGATTAATCGTGGTTTGGCATCTTGTTTTGAAAATAGGTATCTAAGAGCAGAATGGTCGGTATAGACCACCGTTTTAGCTAGAACGAGATATGAACGAAATTTGTCAAAAGCAAAGGCAATAGCAAGGAGTTCTTTTTTAGTAGTTGTGTAATTCGTTTGTGCTCCTTGTAACGTCTTACTAGCGTAATAGATAGGTTGAAATCGCTTTTCAATTCTTTGACCTAAAACGGCTCCCATTGCAAAATCACTTGCATCGTACATGAGTTCAAATGGTAGATTCCAATTTGGAGTTATCATGATCGGTGCATTAGTGAGTTTTTCTTTAAAAATATTAAAAGATTTGATGCATTCATCTGAAAAGATGAATGGAGCATCCTTTTCTAGGAGTTTATTCATAGGAGTGGCAATTTTAGAAAAATCTTTTATGAAACGTCGGTAAAAACCGGCATGCCCTAGAAAACTCCTAACTCCTCTAACATTGGTGGGATGTGGAAGTTTAGCAATTACATCTACTTTAGCTCTATCCACTTCAATTCCTTCCTTTGAAATTTTATGACCAAGAACGATGCCTTCTTTAACCATGAAATGGCATTTCTCCCAATTAAGTACTAGATTTGATTGCTTGCATCTAATAAGCATTCGTTCAAGATTAATTAGACATGTTTCAAAAGTATCACCGAAGACTGAAAAGTCATCCATGAAAACTTCCATGCATTCTTCTATCATGTCGTGAAAAATCGCCATCATGCACCTTTGAAAGGTTGTAGGGGCGTTGCAAAGTCCAAATGGCATGCGTTTGTCAGCAAAAGTACCATAAGGGCACGTGAATGTGGTTTTCTCTTGGTCCTCGGGTGCGATTGGAATTTTAAAGTATCCGGAGAAACCGTCAAGAAAACAATAGTAACTATTTCCGGCTAACCTTTTCAATATTTGATCAATGAAAGGTAAGGGAAAGTGATCTTTTCTGGTGGAGTCATTTAATTTTCTATAATCAATACAGACACGCCATCCTGTTACTGTCCTAGTAGGAATAAGCTCATCTTTTTCATTTGTGATGACAGTCATGCCACCCTTCTTAGGTACGCATTGAACAGGGCTTACCCATGGACTATCAGAGATTTGATAAATTAAACCTGCATCTAGCAGTTTAATAATTTCTTTCTTAACAACATCTTGCATGTTTGGATTTAGTCTTCATTGGCGTTGCACATATGTTTTATGATCTTCTTCCATAAGGATTTTATGTGTGCAATACGAAGGACTTATGCCTTTGATGTCATGAATCTTCCATGCAATAGCTGGTTTATGAGCTTTTAGCACAGAAATGAGTTGAGATTTTTCATTTTTCGTAAGAGAAGACGAGATTATTACAGGTAATTCGGATTCACCATGTAAATAAGCATATTCTAAATGGTTTGGAAGTGGCTTTAACTCTAATACCGGTGGTTCTTCTATCGATGATTTGTATCGATATCTGTCTTCCTCTTTTAGTACTTGAAGTTCTTCTGTTGTTGGTTCGTATTCATTAGCCATAAGTGTAGCTAATATTTCAGCTTCATCAATTGGTTCTGTTCCTTCTCCTAAAGAATATTCTCCTGTTCCTTGTAATTCGGTAAATTCTTTTAACAATTCTGCATGTGAATCTATAGTTTGAATATAATAACATGTATCATCTGCAGATTGCGGTTGTTGCATGGCTCTATCAACAGAAAAGGTAACACTCTCGTCCTCTATACTTAGGGTCAGTTTCTTACCGAACACGTCTATTATTGCTTTAGCCGTGTTTAAGAATGGTCTTCCTAATATGAGAGGAACTCGAGAATCTTCTTCCATGTCCAGAATAACAAAGTCTACAGGAAATATTAAAGTACCAACTTTAACTAACATGTTCTCCATTATCCCTCTAGGATATTTTACTTATCGGTCTACTAGTTGTATGCTTATTCGTGTTGGTTTCAATTCTCTGAGGTCTAGTTTAGCGTATAGTGAATACGGCATTAAATTTATACTAGCACCTAAATCTGCCAATGCTTCTATTGAACTAAGACTACCCAGAAAACATGGAATTGTGAAACTTCCTGGATCTGATAATTTTTCTGGTAGTTTATTCAACAGCACTGCAGAACAATTAGCATTCATTGTAACTGATGTGCAAGAAGTGTCGTATAAATTGTCGTATAAAATAATATGGAAAAATACCGATTAAAGATTTCTACACACTAACGGGCAGTGTACCCGATCGTGTAGTAGTATAGTAACTGGTTTAGTTCCGTGTATCGTTCCAAGGACAGTTGTATTAGCCAAACTAGAATTATAAACTATATTATGATTAACTAAGTAAATGAAACTTAAAGGTACAAGTTTTATGTTTTGGTGGCCATTTAACGATTTAGCCAAATCAGAGAAGGTTAAATGTAAAAACAATATTTTTGGTCTTTTAAATTTATAAGATGAAAATAAATGCAAAGAAAGCAAGTAAGATAGTTTTGATTTAAATCAAAGAGATGAAATGTTCATCTAGATATTTTACCCTCGGTATTGGATGTAAGTTTTGATATTAAGGCCTGATTGAATAATTATGTGTGTAAGTTATCTAATAGGTTCACTAAGAGTTCTCTTGAATAAACACGCAAACACAATCACAAGATCAAGGGTTCCCTTTTCACTATGGTTCTTGTATTTGTAATCAAATAACTATTATAAGCATGCTAATCACCTAAATCGACCCGCCAAGAGTTCTCTTTAGCGAGTACTCAAACTAGAATTACTAAGTGAGGGTTCCCTATTACTTAGACCTTTTCGTTTGTGACTAGTTGATTAGCTAGATCAAAGACTTGAATAATAATTGTCTTTGCGTTCGCTCTACACAATTCATTCCTATTTTGTTTAACCATTTTAATCTAGTTTACCCCCTTGGTCCGGTTTAGTAAACAATCAATCTAAGACAAGTTGATTGTAAATCAATATGATACATCAACAAGAGTTCTCTTTATCAACAACATATCAATTAACTAGATACAAATGATTTTAACAGCAATAAGCATGGTTCTTAATTCAAGCTTTAATCTATCACACATAATACATTCAATCAATAAGATTACATCCAATACCTTGGTTATTAATCTAGACAAACATTATAGAAACTAGCCAACAATCATGGTAACAGACAACATAACAATCAGATTAACAACTGAAATCATTGTTTTAGAACAAGGAATAACCTACAAGAACAAGGAGTTCTTGGATGATGAAGGTGATAATGCTAAAAACGAACATATATTTCATAGCATTATTCCTCAAGAAAGACAAGCTTTTAGTTGCAATGGTTCTATTTACAAGTGATATTCGTTTAAATAATAAAAGGTGAAGACAGAAGACAGATTCGACGATTTGAAGACGCAAACGACCAAAAAGCTCAAAAGAACAAAAGACAATCAAAAAGGTTCCAATTATTGATAAGAAACGTCTCGAAATCACAAGAGTACAAGATTCAAAACACAAAGTACAAGATATTAAATTGTACGCGAGGACGTTCGAAAATCCGGAACCGGGACCAGAGTCAACTCTTAACGCTCGACGCAACGGACTAAAAATTACAAGTTAACTATATATATAAATATAATATAATATATAATTAATTATATTAATTATATATATATTATATATATATATTAAAAACCGTCGGCAGCAGGAAACTCCAAGGGTGTGAGCTGTAAATATATCTCCGCGACTCGCGGAGTTTTAAGGGCATTTTGCCGCGAGTCGCGGAGCCCCAATTTTCAACCCTGGCTATAAAGCAACCCGAATTCTGATCAAAATCATCATATCTTTTTTTTCTTCCTCTTCATAAGTAATATATATTTATATTTATAATTTATATTTTAATTTTAATTATAATTCTAATAATAAGGGTATGTTAGCGAATGTTGTAAGGGTGTAAGTCGAAATTCTGTCCGTGTAACGCTACGCTATTTTTAATCATTGTAAGTTATGTTCAACCTTTTTATATTAATGTCTCGTAGCTAAGTTATTATTATGCTTATTTAAAACGAAGTAATCATGATGTTGGGCTAATTACTAAAATTGGGTAATTGGGCTTTGTACCATAATTGGGGTTTGGACAAAAGAACGACACTTGTGGAAACTAGACTATGGGCTATTAATGGGCTTTATATTTGTTTAACTAAATGAAAGTTTGTTAATGTTAATATAAAGATTTACAATTGGGCGTCCCTATAAACTACCATATACACTCAATCGGACACGATGGGCGGGGTATTTATATGTACGAATAATCGTTCATTTAACCGGACACGGGAATGGATTAATAGCCACTAGAATAATCAAAACAGGGGTGAAATTACATTCAAGGGTAATTGGTGTAATTGTTAACAAAGTAGTAAAACCTTGGTTTACACGCAGTCGATAACCTGGTGTATTCATTAAACAAAGTATTAAAACCTTGTTACAATTCGAATCCCCAATTAGTTGGAATATTTATCTTCGGGTATAATAATAATTTGACAAGGACACTTGCAATTTATATTTATGACTGATGGACTGTTATGGACAAAAACCAGACGGACATATTGAATAATCCAGGACAAAGGACAATTAACCCATGGGCATAAAACTAAAATCAACACGTCAAACATCATGATTACGGAAGTTTAAATAAGCATAATTCTTTTATTTCATATTTTATTTCTTTTATTTTATATTTAATTGCACTTCTAATTATCGCACTTTTATTGTTATTTAATCGCACTTTTAATTATCGTACTTTTAATTATCGCAATTTTATTTTATCGCATTTTTATTATTCGCAATTTCATTATCGTTATTTACTTTACGCTTTAATTTAAAGTCTTGTATTTATTTTATATTTTACATTAGGTTTTAACTGCGACTAAAGTTTTAAAATCGACAAACCGGTCATTAAACGGTAAAAACCCCCCTTTATAATAATAATATTACTTATATATATATTTGTATTTTTATAAAATTAAACTAATATAGCGTTGAGCTTTGTTTAAAGATTTCCCTGTGGAACGAACCGGACTTACTAAAAACTACACTACTGTACGATTAGGTACACTGCCTATAAGTGTTGTAGCAAGGTTTAAGTATATCCATTCTATAAATAAATAAATATCTTGTGTAAAATTGTATCGTATTTAATAGTATTTTCTAGTAAAATATAAACTATTTTATATACACCTCGCGAAACATCAGAAGGTTTTGATCTTTGATGTCTTGATGTTGAGCCTCTTCCAAGAGCTTGGAGTTCTCCAATTTTGCTCCTAAAAATCGTCTCTGTACTCTCTGGTTCGTAAGTTATGAAACAGTCCCTCAAAACAGTAGTTTTAAAGTGGAGAAAGTAGGTAAAAAGCACAAAAGTCGGCTGAAACCTACTACGGGACGGCGTCCAAAAAGGCTGGATGGCATCCCGTCCTTAAGAGCTAGACGGTATCTTCAAATCCAGGACGGCGTCCTGTTTCAAGAGGCTGGACGGCGTCCTATAACCCCGGACGGCGTCCAGATATGCTGAAATCCACTGTTTCGCTTTCTTTTCAATCCTCTTTTATTTGGACGAAGCCTAACACCTTGGAAGCTTTGTTTTACCATTTTAGAGCACTAAATAGACCTTAAGTCGTATCGGGATCAACCAATGTCATAAATCATCAAAACTCTTTGTAAATCACTCTTCCGATACAAATTTGCGCATCTTGGATTATCACTTGTAGAAACGCCTTCATTATCCTCGATTCTAGAGCATTTTACACGATATTGCGATAGATATATATGATGTTATTGAGCAATATCAAAACACCCCACACTTAAACCTTGCTTATCCTCAAGCAATTCTTTCTTTACAAAGTAGAACAATATCAAACATAATCACACAATATAGATTACAAACATTACATGAATCACTCGAAGCACACGAAACACACACGTTGATATGAAACACAACTCACGCTATATACACAATGGAAACACACGCTTTAAGTATAGCATACTTTTATTGAAATCACACGCACGCTATATACACAATGGAAACACACACACACATTTTTGGGAGATTAGAGCCAAGTATCCGAAAAATTTGACCCTAGGGAAATCAGGATCTTATGAAAACGTTTTATGGTTTTGAAAATATCATGCTAGTTTTTAATACTATGCACGTTTTCCGATTTTGATCGGATTTTCTGAATTTTTAAAAATGAGTGAGGGTTTCCCGCTATTGGTCAAGCCAATCCCTCCCACAGTACCTAACATTACGAGATGTCAGTAGAAAATAATGTGCTTTAGGAGGATACACATTACGTCCGGACATCATTGACAATTATAAGGTAATCATCTAATCCGTTAAATCAATCATGAAGATTGAGGTTTATCGGTCTTAAAAGCTGATATTTTACCTTTCTGGAGGTTATCCTTCCGGGGATCTGATAAATCACTAACATTTTGTGTATACATGGTGCCCCCCCGTTTTACTAGTTAATCTCCCTCATTGAGATAAACTTTGACTACCAGTTTCCCTGTTTGACGTTGAGGCCTGGTAGATTTCCAGTCGATGTCAGTAATGACTTTTCAAGAGTTTTTGTCACCCTACAACTGGTCTGGACTACATCTTCTGAATTGAATCAGTAAGTGTGTCATTCAGAAGACTTTACTTCCTTGAGGATGGAAAAGATACATCCTATTGGTCACGCTATACAACATTGTCCTTGTTAGGAGAAACAATGAGGACCGTCCTTAGGGTTTTCGATCTGGCGCGAGATCCGGTTTCCGACCACGCTATACAATCACCGCTCTCTCACGGTTTACACTCGTTTTGGTACAAGTGACCTACAAGTTAGCTTACTAAACTAGTAGGATTTTCATTCAAATAATTGAATGATAGTGCAACTTCAAAGACTATTAATAATTTAAAATGTAAACCAACATTTATTTTCTAGATTTTAAGATCATAATGCGTATAACATGGTTTTTGGACTTTTAATCGTTTTTAAGGCTACTTGAAAATTTTAAAATTTTTATAATAAACGCCTTAATTTTAGTGAAACGAGTTCCCGATAAATTTCTATTCCCCACCCCACACTTGAGATCATGCAAGGCCCTCATTGCATGAAATCAGAAAAAGGATTAAATTTAGAGGGTAAAGCGATAGGGTGATTGTAGAAATTTTCAATTTTTAACCTGCAAATCGTGGAACATGTAGACGGATGCCGCTGAACTTACTGCCAGCATAAGAGCATCGTCCATTCCGCGATTATCATCATACATACATCATAATATCAAATGTCGCTGAACTTAATGCCAGTCTTTGAAGTTCAATCACGCTGCACAAATTAACAAACCACACAATTTATAATAAAAAGAATGGTGTTTTTACAACCACAACCGTTCATAAATCCACACAATTAGCCAGTTATTACAAACCAAATATTGTCTAAAATCACACCACACAAATTAAATTGTCTCAAAACAAAGTACAAAATGATCAAAGGCACGCAGGCCTAGTTATCATACGGCCAAAAATAATTACCCGAACCATCTCTGTACGGGCGTCCCTGTGGATATTCCTGCTCAAATCTGTTCCGAGCATCCTGCAACGCAGCGGTAGAGTTATAAATCGGATGAGGGGGAGGTGGATGTTCAGGATCCGTGTAGTATTGGGGTGTCAGACGTGTCGTTCCATAGTACTGCTCGGGGTTGGAATAAAACAACTCTGAGTTATGGTTATTCCAATCAATACCATAACTGTTCCATCCCGTATTGTGTACTTGAGCAATCTGGCGTTGCTCCATTCGTTACTGACTATCCCACATTTGGTTGTTGTGCGTCCTTTGTTCGTTCGGGCTCAACCTCATGTTATTAACACTACCAACCAAACTGTCCCAACTTGATTGGGATGGATGCCACGGAACCTGATCACCAACGTTAGTCTGTGCCTCCATTTCCGCCTCTTCTTCCTGCTGCTGTTCTTGCTGCACGCCACTGCCACTTGCGCCACCTGCCTCAAAAGGTACCAAATGCCCATTTCTATCTTTCATAAGAATTTCAGCATTAATATAAGAAACCTTTTTTAATGGTTTCATGACGTTCGTACACTCCTGTAATCTGTTGAAATCTATGTTAAAATGTCGAGCAATTCGGGTGATGTAGTGGCCTCCCAGAAGTGGCTTCTGTTGCCGTGTCTCGGTAGCAATGGCCAGGAAATAATTACCGATCAACCCAGGAATGTCGGTATAGCAACCCCGCTTTATTTGGTCCATAATCCATAAATCCAACGTTTTCACTTTCTCGTGACCCTCAACCCTCGCATTAAAAGTGCATGCGATAAGTCTATGAAGCAGTTTATCATCCCGGGCTGCGATTTCGTTGTACCTGTGCCTGCTTGATCTAAACTGTGCAGCCGCATTCGGCCTACAAATCCTTCGCCAATAAGAAACATCACTAAATTCATGCCGGCCAACATAATCGGAGGCCCGCAAGTATTCACCTAACTGGGTATCGGTGAGTTCCTCAAAAATACCCAAAACTCGGCATAGCTCAAAAATACTTATACCCCTGTACTCACCCCCTAAACGAAATTGAAGAAAGTCATTTGACAAATAATCGCTGACATTGTTAAACCGCACAGTTGAGTAGAATTCTTTAAGCAGCACCGGATAAATTGGTTCGTTGATGCTGAAAACTTGCTCCCAAGCGTGGGTGACTACTCTACCGTAGGGGATGGCGAGTAAGTTAGAAACATGGCGGCGCATACCCGCCTCTTCCAATGGGCCCCAGATAAAATACCAAGTGGCATTAATAGGCCTACGGTTTATCGTCTCAAATGTTTCTGTGTAGTCTTCGTCGTTTTGAACCTGTGTCAACCAAACTCGAGGATCATTTCGATCCTCCTCTTCTTCTTCTCCTGACGATGATGATGAATGATGTTGCTGTTGTGGTGGTGGTTGTCGTGGTGGAGCCAAACCTGCTGTCCTTCCTCTCTTTGCCGGTCCTCCTCGGCTTGAATGTCCCTGCAAAACATTAACACCAAACCAAAAGAACATAGAAACCGTTGTGTTAATGTTAGCTAAAACATAACCGAGTAGCAAGAGAACTTAATCATTCCATTTCAAGTTCATAAGTATTATGACTCATTTAAGCAAAAGCGTATGTTCACAATTTTAAACCAAAGTCAACTATAGTCAACATAAACCCGTTAATAACTTTTCAAAAATGAAAATCACAACTTCACAATGTAGCATCAACTTATGACTCAAGGATTCAAGCATGTTGTGTTATAGGTCATAACATTTAAATTTGCATTCTAATGATATTCATCACAAATCATAACACATTTTTCGCAATTTTAGTTCAAATGACCTATTATAACATCATACATTATGGCATTTCATTCCATCAATTTACTTCAACAGGCCCATACAAATGAAAATCAAGCATACATACTTCATAAGTTCATTACAATTCAACAATATGCTAAAAATTCAAGAACATTCAAAAATGACCCGGCCAATTTGACATCAATATCACCAACACAATTAAATACTTCACAAGATTCATTAACATCATACACAAACTCAACATCATGAACTAATCACCCTAAATTCGGATTCAAATTCAACAAACTCTAAAATCATGAACAAACCCTTAAAAGCATGTAATCTTTGCAAAATAAACACATTATGGGCAATTAAACTACTAAGGCATGTTAATCTTAACAATAATCATGCAAATCAAACACCCCACACTTATCCTTCACCAATTTATAGATATAAACATACAATTTAAGTAATTGATAAAGAAAAGTGTAAAAATGGAGTATCCATACCCTAGAAAACATGATTTGAAGCTTGGATTTGAAGAAGAAATCGCGAAATTGAGGTAGAAATTAGGGTTTTTGGAGAGTGTTTCGTGTTTGGCAGAGAGAAATGGATAAAAATGTGTTTTTGTGGTTAAGAAATGGGTTGGATAGGTATTTAAAACGTATTTTTTTTTTCTGAGTCAGTCACTCTAGACGGCGTCCAGAAAGGAGGACGGCGTCCAAGGTTTCATTTTGGGACGGCGTCTAGCAAAAGAGGACGGTGTCCAGGTCTTTAAATGGGGACGGCGTCCAGGAAAATGGGACGGCGTCCCATTGCACTAAAACTCACTGACCTGTTTTTCTGAGTCGCGCGTGTTTAAAGGCCAAACGTAAATCATTTTGTACCAAACTAAAATTTATCGTGCACACATTTCAAACCTATTTACAATTGTGAACCATTTTTTAACGAGTCGTTCACCAAACTCGTCCCCATTTTGATTTATGCTTTGTTCTTGAAGTTGAGGCAAACCTCATCCTCAATTTCTAGGGGACCATCAACATAGTATTTGACCCGGTGGCCATTCACTTTAAAAGTATCACCCTTCCAGTTCACCATTTCAATTGTACCATAAGGGTACACCTTTCTAACCACAAATGGTCCCGTCCATCGGGACTTAAGCTTTCCTGGTGATAACTTGAAACGGGAATTGTAAACAAGGACACGATCTCCTTCCATGAATTCTTTTGGATGTTTCAATCTTTTGTCGTGCCATTGTTTGGTTTTTTCTTTGTAAATTAGAGAGTTGTCATAGGCTTCGAGCCTCAACTCGTCTAATTCGTTTAGTTGGGTCAAACGTAACCGACCCGCTTCTTGGTAATCCAAATTGCATGCCCTTAGCGCCCAATGCGCTTTGTGTTCAATCTCCAACGGGAGATGGCATGCTTTTCCGTATACCATACGGAAAGGAGTTGTTCCAATTGGTGTTTTGTAGGCCGTGCGAAAGGCCCATAATGCATCGTTTAACTTGATTGACCACTCTTTTGGATTTGCACCAACGGTCTTTTCAAGTATGCGTTTTAATGACCGGTTGGTGTTTTCTACTTGCCCACTTGTCTGGGGATGATAGGATGTTGAAATTTTATGGATTACTCCATATCTCTTCAACACCTTTTCCAATTGCTTATTGCAAAAGTGGGTGCCCCGGTCACTTATAAGAGCTTTTGGCGTGCCAAACCTAGAGAAAAGTTCCATCAAAAAGTTTACCACAACTTGGCCATCATTTGTTGGTAGAGGTTTTGCCTCCGCCCATTTGGAAACATAATCTATGGCAACAAGTATGTATAGGTAAGAATGAGATTTTGGAAAGGGCCCCATAAAGTCAATTCCCCAAACATCGAATACCTCACATACTTGGATGCTTTGTTGAGGCATTTCATCCCGTTTAGTGATTTGACCGGCCCGTTGGCACGCGTCACAAGCCTTACAAACAGTGTAGGCATCTTTGAATATTGTAGGCCAATAGAAACCGGCCTCGTAAACTTTCCTCCCCGTGATTTGGGGACCAAAGTGCCCACCTGTTGGACCAAGGTGACAGTCAAGCAGAATTTCGGTGCATTCTTTCCCCAAAACACACCGATGAATAATTCCATCCGCACATCGCCTAAATAGATAAGGGTCTTCCCAAAAATAGTATTTTAGGTCACTAAAGAATTTCTTTCTTTTCTGATGTGACCAACCTGTTTCTAGGTACCCCCCAACAATATAATTGGCGAAGTCAACATACCACGGATCTTCCACCTTCTCTACTCTCATTAGGTATTCACCGGGAAAATCATCTTTAATACTCGATTCATGGAGTACTTCAAGATTGGGATTTTCAAATCTAGAAAGATGGTCCGCCGCGAGATTTTCAGCACCTTTCTTGTCCTTAATCTCGATATCAAATTCTTGCAAAAGCAAGACCCATCTTAGCAATCGAGGTTTTGCTTCCGGCTTAGAGAAAAGGTATTTCAATGCCGAATGATCTGTGAAGACAATTGTCTTCGATTGGACAAGATAAGATCAGAATTTGTCAAAGGAAAAGACGATCGCAAGGAGCTCTTTTTCGATTGTTGTGTAGTTTAATTGGGCTCCTTGTAAAGTCTTGCTCGCATAATAAATGGGTTGAAAACGTTTCTCAACCCGTTGGTCCAAAACTGAACCAACCGCAAAATCCGATGCATCGCACATTAGCTCGAATGGTAATGATCAATTTGGATCCGATGCATCTTTTTCAAGAAGTTTATTTAATGGCGTTGCAATTTTTGAAAAATCCTTAACAAATCGCCGGTAAAACCCGGCATGCCCAAGAAAACTTCTCACACCCTTTACGTTTGAAGGAGGTGGAAGGTTGGCAATGACGTCAACCTTTGCTGGATCCACCTGAATACCAATACTTGAGATTTTGTGCCCTAAGACAATGCCTTCTTTAACCATAAAGTGGCATTTCTCCCAATTTAGCACTAAGTTTGACTTCTCACACCTGATTAGCATTTTCTCCAAATTTAGAAGGCATGAATCGAAAGTGTCACCGAAGACTGAAAAATTGTCCATGAACACTTCCATGCAATCCTCAATCATATTGTGGAAAATGGCCATCATACACCTTTGGAATGTCGCGGGAGCATTACATAGACCAAAGGGCATTCGGCGATATGAGAAGGTGCCATAGGGACACGTGAAGGTAGTCTTTTCTTGATCTTCGGGGGAGATGGGAATTTGAAAGTACCCCGAAAAACCATCTAGGAAACAATAAAAGCTATTTCCTGCTAGTCTTTCTAACATTTGATCAATAAATGGTAGCAGAAAATGGTCTTTTCTCGTAGCTTCGTTTAACTTTCGATAATCTATACAAACTCGCCATCCCGTAACAGTTCGTGTCGTGATAAGCTCGTCCTTATCATTTGTGGTAACAGTTATACCACCCTTTTTAGGAACACAATGAATCGGGCTTATCCACGGACTGTCTGAGATTGGGTAGATTAGACCTGCATCTAGCAATTTAATGATTTCGTTCTTGACAACATCTTGCATATGAGGATTTAGCCTTCTTTGACGTTGCACCACGGGTTTGGAATTTTCTTCCATTAAGATCTTGTGCGTGCAATAAGAAGGACTAATTCCTTTTATATCATGGATTTTCCATGCAATGGCCGGTTTGTGGGCCTGTAACAAGGAAACAAGACGTTCTTTTTCATGTTTAGAAAGAAGTGAGGAAATAATTACCGGAAGCTTCGAATCTTCCTGAAGGAAAGCGTACTCAAGATGATCAGGGAGCGGTTTAAGCTCCAAAATTGGAGGTTCCTCAATTAAGGATCTACTCCGGTACTCGCTATCCTTGCTCAGTTTTTCTATTTCTTCCTCAGTTGGTTCATACTCATTTGCCATCAAAAAGGTGGCCATCACATCCATTTCTTCTTCAGTAAATTCGTCATCTCCACTTGCCAAATCGTATACACCTGTTTCGTCCGATTCGGGAGATTCTTGCAAGAACTCATAATGCGAATCTATGCTTTGCATAAAATAACAAGTATCATCTGAAGATTCAGGATATTTCAATGACTTGTCAATTGCAAAAGTCGCACTAGCTTCACCAATTCTAAGGGTTAACTGTTGGTCATAAACATCAATGACACATCTAGCAGTATTCAAAAATGGCCTACCCAAAATAATTGGTATTCTTTCATCAACTTCCATGTCTAAAACCACAAAGTCAGCCGAAAAAATCAGATTCCCGGTCTTAACCAATAAATTCTCTATTATTCCTCGAGGAAATTTTATAGAGTGATCAGCTAGTTGAATAGCCATTCGTGTGGTCTTGAGTTCCCCAGGGGCTAATTTAAGGTAAATCGAATAGGGCATTAAATTAATACTAGCCCCCAAATCGGCTAATGCCCTCATACAGTCAAGGTCACCCATTAGACATGGAATAGTGAAACTACCCAGATGTTGAAGCTTTTCGGGAAGTGTATTGGACACCAGCGCTGAACATCTAGCATTTAAAGTGACCGATGAAACGCTTTCCATCTTCTTGCGGTTAGTAAGTAAGTCTTTTAAGAACTTAGCATACTTGGGCATACCTGAGATCACATCAATAAAAGGCATATTTATGTTTATTTGTTTAAACATATCTAGAAATTTTAACCTTTCGGCTTCGAGCCTTTCTTGTTGTTGTTTTCTCGGGTATGGGAGCGGTGGTTGATATGGTTTCACTACGGGTTTTTCCCGTTCTTCCTTTTCAACCACTTTTTCCGGCTCCTTAACCGGTTCATCATTTTGGTTCAACAGAACACTGAAATCAGAATTTTTGGGCGTTTTTGGAGCATCGTATGCTAAACCACTCTGTGTGGTGATAACATTGGCGTGCTCATTTTGAGGGTTCTTATTGGTATCGCCCGGTAAACTACCTGGTTTTCTCTCACTCAGCAAATTAGCTAACCCACTCATTTGTTTTTCAAAATTTTGAATTGAGGCTTGTTGGTTTCTAAACTGATGTTCGTTTTTCTCGTTGGTTTGGTTTATGTTTGTGATGCAATTAACTTTTCCAACATACTCTCCAAATTTGACTTTTTCTCTTCCTGTTGGGGTTTTTGATAAAAACCCGGAGTTTGTTGTTGGAACCCACTACTTGACCCTTGTTGGTAATTAGAATTTTGACCTTGAGGGTTGTAGGGGTTGTTAAAGTTCCGGTTAAATTGGGCTCTTCCTTGAAATTGATTATTATTTCTTTGGCTTATGAAAGCCACTTCTTCTTTTTGAGCCATGGTTAAACCGGCATCACAATCTTTTCCTAAGTGGAGACCACCACAGTATTCACAACCTACTTTCATACTATGGATTTCCTTGGTGATTTTGTCCATGTTTCGGACAACACCGTCTATTTTCACACTTAGGGAGCCTAAGTCATCATAAGCACCGGCGCTTTAGACTTGAGCATTACGAGTAATTGGGCGTTCTTGATGCCACTCATGAGAATAATCAGCTAGTTTCTCGATTATCTCATAAGCCTCTTGCTCGGTTTTGTCCATAAGCGAACCACCGGCCGCTTGATCAATGGAAATTCGGGTTGCAACATCACAACCCTTGTAAAAGATTTGGACCTTTTGAAAGGTATCCAAACCATGGTTTGGACAACCTCTTAGCATTTTGAAAAATCGATTCCATGCTTCGTACAAGGTTTCCATTGGCTTTTGACAGAATTGGGTAATTTCGTGTTGGAGTCTCGCGGACTTAGAAGCTGGAAAATATTTCTTAAGAAAATTTTTCCAACATACCATCCCACGTTTCTATCGTAGCCTCGGCTAATGAATCTAACCAACTTCGTGCTTCCCCATGAAGTGTCCATGGGAAAAGGCTTAAAAATATGGCCTGGTCAGTTTTTGGTTTAAGTTTGAAAAGAAGACATATCTCTTGAAAGAGACGAATATGTTCATTTGCATCTTCATTTGGACCACCACCAAATTGGCACCTGTTATTAATCATTTGAAGAATAGGTCCTTTAATTTCAAAAGCTACCTCACCAGTAGGCGGAGTAATAGCACTACCTTGTCCGGTCCGGGTTGCTTTCATCCTTGCTGCCATTGATTGGCGCGGTACCAACGGTCTTTCTCCTTCCATTTCAAAATTTGGAGGTTGAACGGGTTTACCAAAGTCTGAATATCGAGGCTTGGTTTTACTTGATTTTGAATCAAAGGTTTCTTGCTTTGATTAAGATTCAAAAATGTCAAGTACTTCTTTTGGAATTCTACCAAGCTTTCTATCAGGTTCTGTAAGTGGTGTAAGCAATGGAGAATCTGAATTTCGGGTATGTGGCATATGCAACCTATAATCTGTCAATCACATAACTAACAAAAACTATTAAACATACCGATTCTACAAAATTAAAATCAAAGACTATTAATAATTTAAAAATAATTAAGAAACTACTTAATCACAAATTAGTTAATAATTCTATTTTGACACAAAACTGTCCCCGGCAGCGACGCCAAAAACTTGATGTGCAAGAAGTGTCGTATAAATTGTCGTATAAAATAATATGGAAAAATACCGATTAAAGATTTCTACACACTAACGGGCAGTGTACCCGATCGTGTAGTAGTATAGTAACTGGTTTAGTTCCGTGTATCGTTCCAAGGACAGTTGTATTAGCCAAACTAGAATTATAAACTATATTATGATTAACTAAGTAAATGAAACTTAAAGGTACAAGTTTTATGTTTTGGTGGCCATTTAACGATTTAGCCAAATCAGAGAAGGTTAAATGTAAAAACAATATTTTTGGTCTTTTAAATTTATAAGATGAAAATAAATGCAAAGAAAGCAAGTAAGATAGTTTTAATTTAAATCAAAGAGATGAAATGTTCATCTAGATATTTTACCCTCGGTATTGGATGTAAGTTTTGATATTAAGGCCTGATTGAATAATTATGTGTGTAAGTTATCTAATAGGTTCACTAAGAGTTCTCTTGAATAAACACGCAAACACAATCACAAGATCAAGGGTTCCCTTTTCACTATGGTTCTTGTATTTGTAATCAAATAACTATTATAAGCATGCTAATCACCTAAATCAACCCGCCAAGAGTTCTCTTTAGCGAGTACTCAAACTAGAATTACTAAGTGAGGGTTCCCTATTACTTAGACCTTTTCGTTTGTGACTAGTTGATTAGCTAGATCAAAGACTTGAATAATAATTGTCTTTGCGTTCGCTCTACACAATTCATTCCTATTTTGTTTAACCATTTTAATCTAGTTTACCCCCTTGGTCCGGTTTAGTAAACAATCAATCTAAGACAAGTTGATTGTAAATCAATATGATACATCAACAAGAGTTCTCTTTATCAACAACATATCAATTAACTAGATACAAATGATTTTAACAGCAATAAGCATGGTTCTTAATTCAAGCTTTAATCTATCACACATAATACATTCAATCAATAAGATTACATCCAATACCTTGGTTATTAATCTAGACAAACATTATAGAAACTAGCCAACAATCATGGTAACAGACAACATAACAATCAGATTAACAACTGAAATCATTGTTTTAGAACAAGGAATAACCTACAAGAACAAGGAGTTCTTGGATGATGAAGGTTTTGATCTTTGATGTCTTGATGTTGAGCCTCTTCCAAGAGCTTGGAGTTCTCCAATTTTGCTCCTAAAAATCGTCTCTGTACTCTCTGGTTCGTAAGTTATGAAACAGTCCCTCAAAACAGTAGTTTTAAAGTGGAGAAAGTAGGTAAAAAGCACAAAAGTCGGCTGAAACCTACTACGGGACGGCGTCCAAAAAGGCTGGACGGCGTCCCGTCCTTAAGAGCTAGACGGCGTCTTCAAATCCAGGATGGCGTCCTGTTTCAAGAGGCTGGACGGCGTCCTATAACCCCGGACGGCGTCCAGATATGCTGAAATCCACTGTTTCGCTTTCTTTTCAATCCTCTTTTATTTGGACGAAGCCTAACACCTTGGAAGCTTTGTTTTACCATTTTAGAGCACTAAATAGACCTTAATTCGTATCGGGATCAACCAATATCATAAATCATCAAAACTCTTTGTAAATCACTCTTCCGATACAAATTTGCGCATCTTGGATTATTACTTGTAGAAACGCCTTCATTATCCTCGATTCTAGAGCATTTTACACGATATTGCGATAGATATATATGATGTTATTGAGCAATATCAGTAACAACCGAGAGTTCTTCCATTTTTCTTCTATTTGTGATTAGATCTTTCAAGAATTTAGCATATCTTGGCATTCCTGATATCACATCAATGAAAGGAAGATTGACATTTATTTGTTTAAACATATCCAAAAATTTGGATTGCTCGGCTTCAAGTCTTTCTTTTCTCATTTTACTCGGGTAAGGAAGCGGTGTTTGGTATGGTTTAACATAAGGCTTTGCCTTAAATGTGTTATCTTCATTAATCTTTTTAACTACCGGTTCTGTTTCCTTCTCTTGCTCAGGCTGTGGTGCCTGTGTAGTAGGAATAGAGTCATCAGAATTTACAGGTATTTTAGGTGGTTTAAGTGTAATACCACTTCTTGTGGTAATGGCTTTAGCTGTTTCATTTTGGGGGTTAGCATTTGTATCGCTAGGTAGACTCCCCGGTTTTCTTTCACCTATCAACCTTGCTAGGTTGCTCACTTCTTGTTTCAGATTTTAAATAGAAGCTTGTTGATTTCTAAATGCTTGAGCATTTTGTTCATTAGTTTTTTTCTGAGATGTGAAAAATTGCGTTTGAGATTCAACTAGCTTTGACATCATATCTTCTAAATTTGGCTTTTTATCATCGGTTTGTGGTGGTTTATTTGGAAAAATAGATCTTTGCTGGTTGTAAGTATTGTTAGATACTTGTTGATTGCTAGGACCTTGTTGGTTGTTGTATAGAACATTTCGGTTATAATTCTGATTTTGATTATAGTTTAGTCTTGGCGGTTGATAATTATTCTGATAATTATTTCCAGGACTTTGGTTCATGTATGAAACATTCTCTCTTTGTTCCATTGTTTGTTCAATACTAAGACAATCTTTTGTCAAATGTGGTCCTCCACACTGCTCACAAATAATTTGTATTGCGTGAATATCTTTAGTCATCTTTTCTATTCGTCTCTCGAAAGCATCTAGCTTTGCGGAAATGGAATCAAAGTCATGGCTAGAATCGGCTCTAGCCGCTTTAGATGAACGGAAGATATCTTTTTCTTGATGCCACTCATGTGAGTGGGATGATGTGTTATCAATAATTTTTTGAGCTTCAGTTGCAGTTTTCTTCATAATGGATCCACCAGCTGCTGTGTCGATGTCTTTTCTTGTAGCAACATCGCATCCTTGGTAGAATATTTGCACTATTTGATAAGTGTCTAAACCATGTTGAGGACATCCTCTCAACAACTTTCTGAATCTTGTCCACGCCTCATATAGAGTTTCATTTGGCTTTTGCGTGAACGTAACAATTTCTCCTTGAAGTCTCACGGCTTTAGATGCCGAAAAGATTCTTTTAAGAAATTTCTTAACTAAAACATCCCATGTGTCAATTGCCCCTTCAGGTAACGATTCTAACCAATCTTTGGCTTCTCCCTTTAAAGTCCAGGAAAATAACATGAAATAGATATGTTCATCCTCAACTTCTCTGATTTTAAATAGAGTACAAATCCTATTAAAGGTTCGAAGATGTTCGTTTGGATCTTCTTTTGACGTACCACTAAATTGGCATTGATTAGTTACCATGTGTAGGATTTATCCTTTGATTTCATAATCTGGTGCATTAATGTCTGGTTGAGTAATGGCATGACCTTGACCCGTGCGTGTAGCTCTCATTCGATCTTCCATACTTAGAGGTTCCTGACTTTCCATGATTGAATTTGTTGAATCTGAATCACTAGAGGATTCTGATTTAATGGTTTCTTCCTCGACAATCTCTGGTTGAATGATTTGTGGTTTAGGAGGAATGATTAGTGGTTCAGGATCTCTGAATTGTCCTTGAATATCCTCCGGGTTCTCAATTGTGAGGTCGGGTTCAAAAAATGGATTATCGGAAATTTGAATTGGAGTACTTGGTCAACTTGACGATGATTCTAAAGAAAAATCAACGGCGACGATATTGGCTAGATGTCTTGATCGAGTTACAGGTGGTGAACGTATGAAAGGTGATGAACGTTTTGCTCGGTGCATTCACTGAATATCCTATTAGTTATAAAGATAAAAATTGTTAAAGTTATCAAATTAATAGAGTTTTCTGATTTTGCCCACGTTTCGAATAGCCAATAGATGTAGCAGGTAGCCAGGACCCTTCACAACTCGCCACTAACAAATCCGACTATTACTACGAACCAGAAAATTTTAGATGTCTATCAATTTAACCACTTAAAATAGTTTTCGTCGAAATTTAAAGAAAATAAAGAAAATTCTATGTCCTAAAAACTAGAGCGTAGAAATGAGAAAGAAAAAGAGTGCGTCGAAAAACGTCGAAAAATAAAAGGTCAAAAAATAATAATAAGAAAGTAAAGCGTCGAAACTTAAAAGTCTAGAAACTAAAGACTAAAAATTGCGTCTAAAGGTATTAAAGCTTAAAGAAATTCTAAACGGAAAACGGCAATTACTTAAAAAGGCACTTTTAATCTATTAAATATTAAAGTGATAAGCGATATCGTAAAATTCTAAAGCATCTAAATCTTATTCTAAAGAAAAAGCACTTAAGGGATTTTACGGCAAAACCTTAAATATCTAGAAATACTATGGCAAAATACTAAGCTTAAAATTAGTTACGAACGATAAATTACAAATTACGAATTAAAAGATTAAAATAGACAATTTATAAAAAGATATAAAAAATGATAAAATTACTTATTTTTATAAAAATATTATTTTTATATTATTATTTTATAAAAATATTAATTTATATATTAATAAAACTATATAAAACTTAAAAATACAAAATGAAAAACTAAAACTAAACTAAATATTAAAAAACTAAACCCTAATTACTAATTAATTAATAATAATTATTATTAAACCCTAACCCTAATTCGTACGTCAGAGGTACCAGGTCTGGCACATCACTTCATGCGATCGCATGAGGTTTGTGATCGAATTCCATGCGTTCGCATGGAGTTGGTTACCAGGCCGGATTGATTGGGCTGCTACAGTACTCGGCCCGCATACTTTTAATTTATTTTTTTCTGATTTTTAATTTATAGAAATAAAATAATTTAAATAAAACTTATAAATTAAAAAAAATTTACTTATTATTTTTTATAAATTTTAACAATAAATAAGAATATAAACTTTTTTTAATTTAACTAAACTTTAAAAATATAGATATATATATTTTTCTTTTTCTTGTTTTTATATTTTTGTTTTTAATATTTAAAACTTATGTAAATATATTTTTACAAAAATAGCTTAAAAACTAAATTTTTTTATTATAGCGTTCTATGGCTTTCCCGGCAGCGGCGCCAAAAATACTTGATGCGTGCGAGATGTAGTACAAAATAGATTATATTTTACTACAAAATACTATTAAATACGATACAATTTTACACAAGTTATTTATTTATTAATTGAATTGATATAACTAAACCTTGCTACATGTGATGACCCGGGAATTTTTGACCAAATTTAAACTTAATCTTATATGATTTCGACACGATAAGCAAAGTCTATTGAACTGAGTCTCATAATGTTTGAACTATTTCTATGAATGCATTTGACTTTGACCATCTCCGACGATTCACGAACGATTAACTTGTAAATAAATATGTAATATATATATATATATATATATATATATATATATATATATATATATATATAAGTTTATATAATAAATTGAAATATTAAAATACAATTCAGTCAATTGAGTTAATTATGTAAAATATTACACAAGATAAAAAGTTATTATTTAAAATGAAGCTGTATGTAAATATATATATAATTTCTATGTATAAATATTAGTATATTGTGATATATATATAAAATGTATAAATAATAATTACTCAATAAAAGTTATTATATAATATAAGTAATAATACATATATGATATAAAGGTAAATATAGTTGTATAATAATATCATCATTATTTTCGATATCAATACTAGCATTATTAATATTATTTTAAATATATATAAGCGATAGATATAAATTTGATATATATATATAAATTGTTATAGTAATGTATTACTAATATTATTATTGTTATTAGTATTATTATAATTAACATCATTGTTAACATCTCTATTATTAAAAAGTTATTATCATTATTCTAAATATTAATATTATTATTAACAGTGTTATTTTTTTTAACATTGTAATATTATTATTAATAATGTATTTATAGTCTTAAATTAGTAATAAAATTACTGAATATATATAAATCAATTAAAAATCTAGTTGTTATCTATCCCTATCCTGTATACGAATCCAACTTCTGTCGACCTTTATCACTAATGAACAATTCGATTACTGCTCCTATTATTTGATTATCAACATTATATGATCATATGTTCTCTAACAGTTCGAAAAAAAAACAGAAAACAAAAGGAAGAACCATTCGACCCTGCTATTGACTCAAAATTCCAAAATCATAAATTCAAATGAAATTTCAGATTCTATAAATGTCATCGGGTTAGGAATCAACTGTTCGATCTATGTGTAAGTTTCCATATTCCAATTCCTTCTATAAATTTAGAATTTACGAGTCAAAGATTAATTTCTAAAAAGTCAAACTTTTCGTTCATTGAGAAATTCATTGTTGTTTTGGAGGTTATAATTAAATTAATGATCCAGAAACTTTCTAATCAGGATTTAGAGTATAATTCATGTTATAAGTTTGGGCTAAAAACATATGGAATTCAAAAATCAAAATTGAAGTTATATTTTTTTTCCCTCTCGGTACAACACAGACTATGGTCTGTTTTATTTATTTATTTTTTGTTTGTTAATTTAAATCAAATAATTGAACGTTTCTTTATAGTCACAAGTCCTAAGTTATTTTTTTTATTTCACTGTAAGTATGAGGATTACATCCTCTGGTCGACAGATTGTAGGAGAAGGAAGGCATAATTATACGAGTTTAATAATTTCAGTGGTGTTATAAATCAGAAAAAGCGAGTTAGATCAGTGGGTTAGGAGTGGTGTTGATTAATGAGGGGTCTGCGATATGAATCTAGGCTGCTGCAGCCTTAATTTTTTTTGTAATCCATAAACAACTTACATTTGGGCTTCTCCTTTCCTGATTGGGCTTCTGCTTATAGTTGGGCCATGCTTCTATTATTGGGCCGAGACCCATTTAATACTCCCTGGTGAAAACGAGTTATATAAATAGATAAGGGGTTTGTATTATAATTGATAAACAGAAAAAGAAGAATGGTTATGAGAGGTGTGGGTTTAGCGGGAGGTCACATGTTCGAGTCCAGTTCATGGCCTTTTTTTTAAGGAAGCTATTAAGGTAGTTATCACCATTTTTATTATTATTATTATTATTATTATTATTATTATTATTATTATTATTATTATTATTATTATTATTATTATTATTATTATTATTATTAATATTGTTATTATCATTATTATTAGTTGTGGTTATTATTTTTATGATAATTGTTGTTACTTCTAAAATGTTAGAAGTATTATTATTATTAATCACATTAAGAGTTATTATAATTGTAATTATTAAAATAAGTATTATAGTTACAATTACAATTAGGGTTTTTATTATTTAATATTGTTATTACTAACATTATTATCCTTACTATTAATATCATTATGTAGTATCATTATAAATACTAACATTAATAATAAAAAGGATTGTTGTTATTATTATTATGAAAAATAAGTATTATGTATGTTTTTTATCAACAGTATTATTTTCGTTATTATTATTATCAAACTTTTCGTTTCATTTAAAAACTACAGTTATTAGCATTATTATTAATAAAGTTATTATTATAATTAATAAATTATTATTTTTATCAAAAAAACTATCTTTTCAAATAGATACATATTTTATACATAAATATACTCTTTACATACTATAATTATAATAAAACTTCATATAACTATATATATCAAATTTATTAAGATTATTTATATAAATATTTACAAATGACAAACTATCGACTTTAAATGTAACACTAAATAATTACCTATATATAAATATGGACATATTAATATTACTATACAAATCAACTATACATAATATATAAATTAAAATATAATAAAAATATTTATTCGATTACTTATATATATATATATTAATGAATATACAAATGATATAGGTTCGTGAATCTGAGGCCAACCCTATACTTGTTCAAATGTCGTCATATGTATTTTTACTACAAAATACAGTACTGTGAGTTTCATTACTCCCTTTTTAAATGCTTTTGCAATATATATTTTTGGGACTGAGAATACATGCACTGCTTTTATAAATGATTTACAAAATAGACACAAGTACGTGAAACTACATTCTATGGTTGAATTATCGAAATTGAATATGCCCCTTTTTATTAAGTCTGGTAATCTAAGAATTAGGGAACAGACACCCTAATTGATGCGAATCCTAAAGATAGATCTATTGGGCCTAACAAACCCCATCCAAAGTATCGGATGCTTTAGTATTTCAAAATTTAAATCATATCCGAAGGGTGTCCCGGAATGATAGGGGATATTCTTATATGCATATTGTTAATGTCGGTTACCAGGTGTTCAATCCATATGAATGATATTTTTGTCTCTATGCATGGGACGTTTATTTATGAGAATTGGAAATATGAAATCTTGTGGTCTATTAAAGTTATGAAATGTTTGTTTATGATAAACTAATGAACTCACCAACCTTTTGGTTGACACTTTAAAACATGTTTATTCTCAGGTATGAAAGAAATCTTCTGCTGTGCTTTTGCTCATCTTAGAGATATTAATTGGAGTCATTCATGACATATTTCAAAAGACGTTGCATTCGAGTCGTTGAGTTCATCAAGATTATTATTAAGTCAATTATAGTAACATATATTATGAAATGGTATGCATGTCGTCAACCTTAGATGTAATGAAAGATTATCTTTTCAAAAACGAATGCAATGTTTGTAAAATGTATCATATAGAGGTCAAGTACCTCGCGATGTAATCAACTGTTGTGAATCGTTTATAATCGATATGGACTTCGTCTGGATGGATTAGGACGGGTCTCTACAGTTGGTATCAGAGCGGTGGTCTTAGCGAACCAGGTCTTGCATTAGTATGTCTAACTAGTAGTTGTTAGGATGCATTAGTGAGTCTGGACTTCGACCGTGTCTGCATGTCAAAAGTTTTGTTTATCATTTTTGTCGAAAAATTACATGTTTATCACTTTTAGTCTAGACACATCATACTGCAATGATTGCATGAATAGTGTATAGACCAAATTCATATCTTAGCGTATCTGCTAATTCACATCTTAGCGTATCTGTTATCGTTACCTTTGTCTGACAGATTCCGTAGATTCTTTCGTAACTTATGGGATTTTAGTATTATATATGCATATGTAAATTATGTATTGCAGGGTAATAATCTATATCCTATAATCTATTTCTTATCGAAAATCCTTCATCTGATCGTACGAGATGAATCCCTCAATCAGATCGAGTCCCTCAGATTCCGATAGCTATTTCGATAGTTATTCCGACAACTATTTCGACATGAACGTTCACCTAAGCTCCGGAAGAAGTGTCACCAGAATGAATCAGCCAATCATTCATCCCCAATTCATCTGATGAGTTCGTAGTCGATTTAATCAATGAAGATGAGAATAAGTCAATCCTTTTCACCAACTGAATTTACCTCTTGGCAAAGAACCTGAAGCACTCACCGGCGAACCAATTCGAAACACCATATTCACCCTCATTTCCTGGATATCCCGCCATGATTATATACTATCTCAATTTCTGAATCTTATTCATCCGCTCGTTCCAACCCCCAATCATCCCGGAATAATAGAATAAGTCAACGAACTTCGCACTCGAGTAATCAATTTGGTGAATATGGTGCAAAATTTACCAGCTTCAACAACATCACCGGCACCAACAATACCATCAGTAACATCACCAGTACCATCAACAATCTATGCCTCAACATCTCATTCTGTACCTCGAGTATAATCATCGCTCTACGTATCGTTCTACATCAATTATCTTCGTTCTTCATGATGATTATGTAATCTCTAATATTTTAGAGATTATGTATTCTAGTTCTAACGGTAAATCAAATGAGTTAATGTTATATTAAATCATTAAATCCATAATTACATCTGAAGAAAATATATATGTATATATGTTTTCATAAAGATTGTAATTAAAAATTCTTTTGTACAGATTGTTAATGGTGAAAATATTTTAACGGGTAGGTAATACCCGAGGAATATTTAGATTTCACATTAATAAGTTACATTGTACATTCTTCGACTTTAATTCAACGATCATTTACTATCCTACTTACAACCACCGATATACGTATCCGTTCACCACAGAATAATTATTTTCATTCAATTTCATAATTGGATTTTGACCTATCAGAATCCAACAAGTGGCATAATGAAGAAAACATTTGACAAAATAAAATTTGTTAGAAACAAACAAATTAACTATGAGAAATTTTGTTAAGAATTCACGCTAACTGTTCCTAGCTAATTGTTCCTAGCTAACTGATTACAATTTATTTATCGCAATTTAATTATCGCAATTTACATTCTCGCAATGTTATTTATAGTTATTTAATTTCTGTTATTTATTATTTACGCACTTTAAATATCGGGACACGTATACAAGGTTTTGACATATCATATCGATGCATTTATATATATTATGTGGAATAACCATAGACACTCTATATGCAGTAATGAACGAGTTCTCTATACAGGGTTGATGTTGATTCTACAATAATATATATAATTTGAGTTGTGATCGAGTCTGAGACATGTACACGGGTCACGATACTTATTAATTAATTTGAATATTATATATGAATTATTGAATTGCTAACTGTGGACTATCAACTATGGACTGCCAACATTGGACAATTAAAATGAATTAAAATATTGTTTATAACATATGAAACTAAACAATTCTTCAAGTTTGCAACTTGATTTCATCTTAAACCTCATTTGTATCTTGACGATTATAATCTGCGTTCAAACATTTCATGATTCTTGAAAACACCTCAATCGAGAGGATAAACCAACCGCACTTCATCTACGGAAGAAAAGATCGATGCATATAGTTATGCACCTGAAAACACTCGGAACCTGTGAAAACGTTTAACACGTGTCTGTTCTAGCTCCTTTGGCATTGTTATTACCGAAAATAACATTTCAACCCCTTTTTCCAATTATCCAATTTTGTCATAGCTTCAGCAAATCAATTTCGACTTCCATTCGAATTAGTCTTATTATAACCTCGATATATAAGTTTGCATGTCATCATCATTACCGGGGAACCGTTTATAATCCACCACATTAGCAGTAAACTTACCGATAACTTCAGTGATCTTTGACTTTCCGAAGGATCATTATATTCATTAAAACCCAATCATATACTCATCGACATCTTGTAACGAGAATTGCGATACCAATTACCGGGAATCAGCAGTTAGTAGTAAGAATCACGCGACGTTTCTACATCAACAGTTATATGTATACATATAACATCTATCTCCTAAAATTATGATCTTCAATTTCGAAATTCTGAAAAGCACCCAGTCTGCGAATTAATACTCTGAATTTTGAAAAGTTGAATGAAGCAACAAAAACTGTAAACGACCTCAACAGCCAAAAGTTGATGATAAAAAAATTGTATGTTGGCAAAGCTCAGAAAAAGTTTGAAACTGAAAAACTGATTGAGCAAACTACGAAGGAGTCTCTGAACAAATCACAAGGACTAAACTTGTACATTAAGAATCCTGATGATTCTGTTTCTGATGAAATCTTTAGCGAATTCCTTGCTTCTGACTCCAAACTCTTGCGGACAAATTTTCTTCACCATCCTTCGATATTAGAAATTCCAAGATATCATCGTATTTTTCATTATAAATATCCTCCATATTTCTGAAGATATTTTTATAACTATTCTTATCTGAAATCATTAATCTCTTCGTACTATCAGTATTACATCATATAGAAACTGTTAGTTTCTGTATTCTGTAAACTTTCGAGCTTAAAATATGAATGTTATTGAAGTAATGTTGGGAACTGATGCATGAGTTAGTATAATATAATGACACTTGATCAACGTGATTATATTACAGTAAGTCATGCTGAGTTTCTAATGGGACATGATGATTCACAGATCATAACGTCATCATGTGCCATGTTACATGACACCTTCATTCTGCTTAACTTCTGAACATATCAAGAAAGTATATTCTTGATATTTCTATTCTCAATGATTCTAATAATTTGACAAATCAAATCTTGCGGTAACGTTCTTTCTTGTTTATAACATTAAGTTCATTCGAAACTCCATGCTTACGAATTCTGAACCGTTACTCGCTTTACTAGAGGTCGGGAGGATAATAAAAAGGCAAAGGGCTCCAAAATATAAGAGAAAATATATAGCCCAATAACAACACGGAGGTTACAAACCATGGATATTAATAGGAATAGCAAAATAAAGACACGGCATAATTAAGAATAGTATCACCCCAGGGTAAAAGTAAAAGTAAACAAATTTTTCAGGTGGAAGATTGAAAAGAAGAATGACAGATATGAAGGTTAGGAAAGTATCAAGGATTAGAACTAGACTAAGCATTTTCACAATCTTTTGGATGTATGAACTAAGAAAGAAAATATAGGAATGGTGAGAATAATGGAACGGAGGAGTTTAATTTATAATGGAAATATCAGACAGAGTAATCGAGGCAGATCACCGTATTTAATTTTAGAGAACTTAATATCCTTATTCGCCGAAGAATCAAATCTCTTAGATTTCGAAGATTTTCTTTAAATTCCTTGAATTCCGGAAATCAATCATAACTACGTCATCGGTTAAAACGATTTTTACATTTACTCATTTCACCCTCTTGCGATAGCTTCACTTATACTTTTCTTGTAATCAATTTGTTTTATCTATATTACTCAATGATGATAAAACTCTATTATCACCTCATATTCGTCATGAAAACATTTTTATTATTAGCCATGACCACCTCACTCAAATTTCGGGACGAAATTTCTTTAACGGGTAGGTACTGTGATGACCCGGGAATTTTTGACCAAAATTAAACTTAATCTTATATGATTTCGACACGATAAGCAAAGTCTATTGAACTGAGTCTCATAATGTTTGAACTATTTCTATGAATGCATTTGACTTTGACCATCTCTGACGATTCACGAACGATTAACTTGTAAATAAATATGTAATATATATATATATATATATATATATATATATATATATATATATATATATATATATATATATATATATATATATATATATATTTAAGTTTATATAATAAATTGAAAAATTAAAATACAATTCAGTCAATTGAGTTAATTATGTAAAATATTACACAAGATAAAAAGTTATTATTTAAAATGAAGCTATATGTAAATATATATATAA
The DNA here is from genome assembly GCF_046630445.1 of Rutidosis leptorrhynchoides. Lineage (NCBI taxonomy): Eukaryota > Viridiplantae > Streptophyta > Magnoliopsida > Asterales > Asteraceae > Rutidosis > Rutidosis leptorrhynchoides. Next base: position 95,993,160 of record NC_092340.1, on the reverse strand, counting down.
TTTCTATGTATAAATATTAGTATATTGTGATATATATATAAAATGTATAAATAATAATTACTCAATAAAAGTTATTATATAATATAAGTAATAATACATATATGATATAAAGGTAAATATAGTTGTATAATAATATCGTCATTATTTTCGATATCAATACTAGCAGTATTAATATTATTTTAAATATATATATAAGCGATAGATATAAATTTGATATATATATATATAAATTGTTATAGTATTGTATTACTAATATTATTATTGTTATTAGTATTATTATAATTAACATCATTGTTAACATCTCTATTATTAAAAAGTTATTATCATTATTCTAAATATTAATATTATTATTAACAGTGTTATTTTTTTTTAACATTGTAATATTATTATTAATAATGTATTTATAGTCTTAAATTAGTAATAAAATTACTGAATATATATAAATCAATTAAAAATCTAGTTGTTATCTATCCCTATCAAGTAGAGATTTGATTCTCCTTCTTCTGTATACGAATCCAACTTCTGTCGACCTTTATCACTAATGAACAATTCGATTACTGCTCCTATTATTTGATTAATAACATTATATGATCATATGTTCTCTAACAGTTCAAAAAAAAAAACAGAAAACAAAAGGAAGAACCATTCGGCCCTGCTATTGACTCAAAATTCCAAAATCATAAATTCAAATGAAATTTCAGATTCTATAAATGTCATCGGGTTAGGAATCAACTGTTCGATCTATGTGTAAGTTTCCATATTCCAATTCCTTCTATAAATTTAGAATTTACGAGTCAAAGATTAATTTCTAAAAAGTCAAACTTTTCGTTCATTGAGAAATTCGTTGTTGTTTTGGAGGTTCTGATTAAATTAATTATCCAGAAACTTTCTAATCAGGATTTAGAGTATAATTCATGTTATAAGTTTGGGCTAAAAACATATGGAATTCAAAAATCAAAATTGAAGTTATATTTTTTTTCCTCTCGGTACAACACAGACTACGGTCTGTTTTATTTTTTATTTTTTTTTGTTAATTTAAATCAAATAATTGAACGTTTCTTTATAGTCACAAGTCCTAAATTATTTTTTTTATTTCACTGTAAGCATGAGGATTACATCCTCTGGTTGACAGATTGTAGGAGAAGGAAGTTATAATTATACGAGTTTAATAATTTCGGTGGTGTTATAAATCAGAAAAAGCGAGTTAGATCAGTGGGTTAGGAGTGGTGTTGATTAACGAGGGGTCTGCGGTTCGAATCTAGGCTGCTGCAGCCTTAATTTTTTTTGTAATCCATAAACAACTTACGTTTGGGCTTCTCCTTTCCTGATTGGGCTTCTGCTTATAGTTGGGCCGTGCTTCTATTCTTGGGCCGAGACCCATTTAATACTCCCTGGTGAAGACGAGTTATATAAATAGATAAGGGGTTCGTATTATAATTGATAAACAGAAATAGAAGAATGGTTATGAGAGGTGTGGGTTTAGCGGGAGGTCACATGTTCGAGTCCAGTTCATGGCCTTTTTTTTAAGGAAGCTATTAAGGTAGTTATCACCATTATTATTATTATTATTATTATTATTATTATTATTATTATTATTATTATTATTATTATTATTATTATTATTATTATTATTATTATTATTATTAATATTGTTATTATCATTATTATTAGTTGTGGTTATTATTATTATTATGATAATTGTTGTTACTCCTAAAATGTTAGAAGTATTATTATTATTAATCACATTAAGAGTTATTATAATTGTAATTATTAAAATAAGTATTATAGTTACAATTACAATTAGGGTTTTTATTATTTAATATTGTTATTACTAACATTATTATCCTTACTATTAATATGATTATGTAGTATCATTATAAATACTAACATTAATAATAAAAAGGATTGTTGTTATTATTATTATGAAAAATAAGTATTATGTATTTTTTTATCAATGGTATTATTTTCGTTATTATTATTATCAAACTTTTCGTTTCATTTAAAAACTACAGTTATTAGAATTATTATTAATAAAGTTATTATTATAATTAATAAATCATTATTTTTATCAAAAAAACTATCTTTTCAAATAGATACATATTTTATACATAAATATACTCTTTACATACTATAATTATAATAAAACTTCATATAACTATATATATATCAAATTTATTAAGATTATTTATATAAATATTTACAAATGACAAACTATCGACTTTAAATGTAACACTAAATAATTACGTATATATAAATATGGACATATTAATATTACTATACAAATCAACTATACATAATATATAAATTAAAATATAATAAAAATATTTATTCGATTACTATTATATATATATTAATGAATATACAAATGATATAGGTTCGTGAATCTGAGGCCAACCCTATACTTGTTCAAATGTCGTCATATGTATTTTTACTACAAAATACAGTACTGTGAGTTTCATTACTCCCTTTTTAAATGCTTTTGCAATATATATTTTTGGGACTGAGAATACATGCACTGCTTTTATAAATGATTTACAAAATAGACACAAGTACGTGAAACTACATTCTATGGTTGAATTATCGAAATCGAATATGCCCATTTTTATTAAGTCTGGTAATCTAAGAATTAGGGAACAGACACCCTAATTGACGCGAATCCTAAAGATAGATCTATTGGGTCTAACAAACCCCATCCAAAGTACCGGATACTTTAGTATTTCAAAATTTATATCATATCCGAAGGGTGTCCCGGAATGATAGGGGATATTCTTATATGCATATTGTTAATGTCGGTTACCAGGTGTTCAATCCATATGAATGATATTTTTGTCTCTATGCATGGGACGTTTATTTATGAGAATTGGAAATATGAAATCTTGTGGTCTATTAAAGTTACGAAATGTTTATTTTTGATAAACTAATAAACTCACCAACCTTTTGGTTGACATTTTAAAGCATGTTTATTCTCAGGTATGAAAGAAATCTTCCGTTGTGCTTTTGCCCATCTTAGAGATATTAATTGGAGTCATTCATGACATATTTCAAAAGACATTGCATTCGAGTCGTTGAGTTCATCAAGATTATTATTAAGTCAATTATAGTAAGATATATTAAGAAATGGTATGCATATCGTCAACCTTAGATGTAATGAAAGATTATCTTTTCTACCTCGCGATGTAATCAACTGTTGTGAATCGTTTATAATCGATATCGACTTCGTCCGGATGGATTAGGACGGGTCTCTACACTACAACACTTATAGGCAGTGTACTTAATCGTAGAGTAGTGTAGTTTTTAGTAAGTCCGGTTCGTTCCACAGGGAGCTGGCTAAGTTTAACGCTATATATATTTTAAACACTATATTTGTATATATATATATATATATATATATATATATATATATATATATATATATATATATATATATATATATATATATATATATATATATATAGTAGTATTATTATTATTATAAAAGGGGGATTTTACCGTTTAGTGACCGGTTTGTCGATTTTACGTCTTAAGTCACAATTAAAACCTTACGTAAAATATTAAATATAAATACAACTTAATTTCAAGCGTAAAGTAAATGACGATAAATAAAAGTGCGATAATTTAAAAGTGCGATAATTTAAAGTGCGATAATTTAAATGACAGTAAATAAAAGAGCGATGAGATATAAAATAAAGGAATTATGCTTATTTAAACTTCCGTAATCATGATGTTTGGCATGTTGATTTTAATTTATTACCAAGGGTTAATTGTCCTTTGTCCTGGATTATTTGATACGTCCATCTGGTTTTTGTCCATAATAGTCCATCGGTCATAAATATAAAGTGCGAGTGTCCTCGTCAAATTACCCTTATACCCGAAGTCAAATATTCCAACTAATTGGGGACTTAAACTGTAACAAGGTCTTAATACTTTGTTAATGATTACACCAGGTTATCGACTGCGTGTAACCCAAGGTTTTAATACGTTGTTAACAATTACACCAAGTGTCCTTGTATGTAATCCACCCCTGTTTTAATGAGTCAATTGATTATTAATCCATTCCCGTGTCCGGTTAAATGAACAATTATTAGTATTTATAAATATCCCTCCCATCGTATCCGATCGAGTGTATGTGGTTATTTATAGATACGTCAAATTGTAAATCTCTATATTAAATTAACGAACTATCATTCAGTTAAACAAATATAAAGCCCATTAATAGCTCATAGTCTAATTTCCACAAGTGTCGGTCGTTTGTCCAAACCCCAATTATGGTCCTAAGCCCAATAACCCAGTCTTAATATTTAGTCCAACACCACGATTACTTCGGCTTAAATAAACATAATAATAACTTAGCTACGAGACATTAATTTAAAAAGGTTGAACATAACTTACAATGAGTATTAATCGCGTAGTATTACACGGACAGAGTTTCGATTTACAAAACCGTAAAACATCCGACACTATAACCTTATTATTATTAACTTAATATTAAAATTATAATTATAAAATATAAATATAAATATATTGAGAGAGAGTGAATATCAGTTGATGAAGGTGTACTCCTCTCGTCCGGATTTCGTTCCAATTTATAGACCTGGCCATTACTTTACTGCCATGCGATCATATGGTTTTTGTGCTTCCAGGCCATGCGATCGCATGGATCCCTTTTAAAGCTCAGGTTCTTTTGTTTTCTTATTTGCCGACGGTTTTTAATTATATAATATAATATATATAATTTTATATAATTATATATATATTATATTATATTCATGTGCATAGTTGACTTGTACTTTCAGTTCCGTTGAGTCGCGCGTTGATAGTTGGTTCATGTCCCGGTACCGGATTTTCGAACGTCCTTTCGTACGATTTAATATCTTGTACTTTGCGTTTTGCGGCTTGTACTCTTGTAATTTTTAGACATTTCTCACCAATAATTTGAACCACTTGGATTGTACTTTGTACTTTTTAGCGTTTTGGTCGTTTGCGTCTTTAAATCGTCGAATCTGTCTTTTGTCTTCACCTTTTATTATTTAAACGAATATCACTTGTAAATAGAACAATTGCAACTAAAAACTTGTCTTTCTTGAAGGATAATGCTATGAAATATATGTTCGTTTTTATCATTATCAGCATATAATTAGTTACTTTTGCTGAATGCTTTTTGGCCTTTATTGATTCAAATTAAGATGTATTATCTACCTCTTTAGGCAAAGAAGTTGCGATGCGAAACATTGCTTGAGCTTGAACCCTTAAAGTTACTTGCTTTTGTAACTTTGAAATTGAACCTGTTAATACTAATCTTGATTTAGGTTGATCCAGTCCAAAACAGGCCCAACTTTACTGACCCAAGTTTCATGGGTGGCCTAATCTTTCTACACGTTGACGAGGTTCCAAAATTTAATCAAATCAATGAATCATGAATTTAGTGGAATAAAATCCTCCCACTATCAACTTTAGTTTATTGATTTTATAGGGTTATCCTTGAATAAACTAGCTGAAGTTAGAATTGAAAGTTGGAGCTTGTAGTTAGGCTAATAGCTAAATTTTTATTTTTAATTTATTTATAACTATATATTTGTTTTTTTTTTCCGTTAACATGTTACCCTTTTTGGATTATAAAACATGATAAACATCCAATGCCAAGTATGGAGTGAACAAAAGGGGGAAAAAAATAATAATAATAATATATGTATATTGGGTAAAAAATTAATTGATCTATGAATAGCACATATATTATACTTTACTTTTTGACAATAGCACAAAAAAAATCCCAGTTGAAGCACAGCTTCATTTTTCTTTTTGGGAGTGAATGTATAGGCATTTCAACTTAAATTTGTTAGTGTCTCAAGTTTGTCGTTTGTATGCCACAAGGCTCATTGTAAGTGCAGCTTACTTTTTAATTTTTTTTTTATTTTTTTTTAATTTTTAATTTTTTTATTTTTTTTTTATTTGAGTCTTAGATAACTTTCGACAACTCAAAAATTCATTTAAATACCATCACTGTTACTTCTTACCTATAACGTACAATAGAATGGAAGAAAGAAAAAACCACAAAATGTAAATGCAATAGACAGATTGAGCTGTGCAAGTGAAGTGGCCAAATAGTTTTATACTATAAGTAACCGACCCGTTTTTTCATTCATTTTTTTTTTCATCATACCCCTGAACAAGGCATGGAAATGTATACATTTTGCAAAAAAAAAAAAAAAAAAAAAAAAAAAAAATTTACTTTACTGATTGTATTCAAAAGTTTCCTGTTGACCTCATATTGAAATTTGTTGTTTCATATGAACATGTGTAAATATGTGCAAATGCAAATATAAAACTCATTGGCCACTTCACTTGAACACCTTTTGTTGGTGTTCTTTTACTCTATATATAGATAACAATTATAGTGTGTATCAATTTAAGTAAGTTGTGGTGGACTATTATTATGAAGATTACCTTTGGTACACTTTGAAATTAGAGGTTTTGATACGTTATTAACGGCTATATAAAACTTTGTTTCTTCTTCTATGATTTTCTCAGAAAAGCCAAGGAAAAGAGGAAAAGCTATTATCCAGGTTAAATATTAAACTTTACCATACTTATTTCATTTTAAATTTATCCTGTACTCATTTTTTATAGTGTATGGGTTTCTTTGTTGATATGTAGGCAGAATACCTGATAGTGCAAACACTCAAAGTGGAATAATATCTACCCCAAAAGTGTATAATAATGAATCAAGGTATATGTTTTCGATAGTTTGTGAAAATTTTCCCATATCTCTATTCAATTAGCGATTACTTTAGGATCTTTTCATATGTTATGCGCTTATTACATATTCGTTTTCTCTGTTTGTTTATAATAGTTATTTTGACGATTACATCTCTATGGATATAGTTTATGATGGAACTTTCACTTCTAATTGGAGGTGGTATGTGAATGGCAAAAAAAAAAATCATACAAGGTATGTGAATCTACAATTTTCTTCTTAGAATGCTTGCGCGATCTACTTCAAGAGACAATACCATATGCATACACTTCGGTTTTATATTTTGATGAAGAGGAGGGAAGATTCAAGTTTCTTTATGTTGATGAACAGTTTGATGCAATTAAAAATCGAGCCGCACGAAGGAATTCAAAGATTAGGTTGTATCTACTTCATGAAGACGAATTGAGACGAAGATCCATTTGGTGATGAATTTTTCTTTTGATCGTTTGAGGTTTTTCATATCATCGATCGGTAATTGTGTTGTAAAATGTTCTAGGATATTTATATATTAGGCTCCATTATCAGTAGGGACAAACCACTCTGTTTTAGTATGTGATACCGTTGACAAAACTCAAATTTTGGTAGATATTATAGTGTTGAGATGGGGAATCAGGTATGAACAAAGTCTTAGATGACCGATGTATCAGGTAAGCTTTTAAGGAACGGTTAACCCGAAGGGGTGATTTGTTCGAGAAATTGAAAAAGGTATGCCTACATCTTTATGAAAAATGTGCTATCATGGGATGGTTGTACTGAAAATACCCATTCACATATTTTGTACAGTACCTTGGTTGTATGTCTATACATAAAATTCGTATTTGACATTTTGACTATATGTTTATTATGATCTTTTGTAAATTTCATTTGCCTTTTTCTGATTAGAAACTAATGATTACATGGTGCTAATAGGTATTCGGAAGATCAATAGGGATTCTGATTGTAAACAACGATAAGAAACTTGGAAGATCAACAAAGAAAATCCTACAAAGATGTGTTGCAGCATTTGTAGTTTTTCATCATTGATCACTCACCATCTCAAGGTAATGATAGGTATGATCCGAGTGCGCTACTAGGAATCATGAAGTGGTCTAAATGTGTCTTCTCTAATCTTACTATCCAGCTTAGCTTCTTAGTTTATAACAAATGTCATTAGTCAAAAAAATTATTCACTATCATTTTTGGCTACGAGTTGTATTTCAACTATTTAATATTTTATTGTTTCGTTGAATAATAAATTTGGTAAACGCACAAGAAAAGTATTATCCCCGCCGCAACGCGCGAGTTTAATCAACTAGTCATATATATAATTATTAAGGGTAAAATAGATAATCGGGTGTATATATAGATAATAAATAAATAAATAATAAATATAAGTAATAAATAATAATAATAATAATAATAATAATAATAATAATAATAATAATAATAATAATAATAATAATAATAATAATAATAATAATAATAATAATAATATAATAACAGATACAAAATTATTTTTTGCGTAACGGTTTTGTTTTTTTCCCAAAAACGAACTTGATATTTAAGGAAGAAACTTTCATCCAAAGACGAAAACAAACTAAACAAGAAAAAATACATGAAACAAGGGGCAAAAACATAACCAACAAAACGAAAATCAAAATAACACTCTCAAGTCTCAACCAACACCCAAACATAACTAACTAACAAAACTAAACAAAGTCAACCAAACCTACAAAGCAAGACTAAAACGAGACAAGCGGCACTAAACAAAAGACTAACAACCTAGCATCTTAGAGGACCATCATCATCGACATACCGTTCGATTAACAAACCGAGATTCTCGGCTGCCGCACTAGCTTTTTTACTCTCATAATCAGTTTCATAAGTTACTTCATTTGACAAAGCAGACAACCTTGCCTGCAAAAGGATAATTTCATGTTATCCTCGAATGACGAGGAAACCTTCTTTTTGCCCGCACTATCAGTCGCCGTCGCCTCCTTGGATTTAGACACCTTCTTCAAAAGTGGTTTTGGATTGAGAACCACATCCATTGAGTCCTTAAACGAAAGCGATGTTTCCTTATGGGCACGAATGTCATTCCTATATTTTTCAAAACAAAGACAATCCTTTTCCAAACCTGAACCTAAACTGGAATATGTGGTGAAAGATCAAAAGATCCATTCTGCATCTAGTATTATAATATCAATCGGCCCGTTAGCTGGTATTTGTTTAGTCATTCACACATCTTGTTCCTTTGGGGAGGGTACTCCGAGTTGTGGGTACCTCGTAGGACCTCGACCCGCCTGAACTGAAACTCCTGCCCATCGAACCATCTACATTAGGGACTGTCCCTTAAGATACATGGCTTTTATTGATTCACCATATATACTGTAATTAAAAAAATATATACATAACTACTACTAATAAATATTTTTGTCTGTTTTCTCCTATTCACATTCTTTTCTTCTCAGTTAGTTTCATAGTTTTTCAGGTCATGGTCAGCGGTGGTTCACATTCTTACGCCATTTTGGTTTCCTTCTCGGTTTGGAGGTTCTGTCTATTGGTATGTGGTGTTGAGTTAGAGGTTATGGTGTACGGAGGCTCTGGTTTGGAGGTTATGACTGCTAGTTTCTTGTTTGGTCAACATGGGGTGATTCCCATGGAATAAGTGGTTTTGATTTGAATGTTTTCGGCAATGAGTTCTATAGTTTTGTGCTTGTTTTAGGAGTGTACCGAAGTTTGATTCAATGTTGCAATGTATGTTGCAATTTGATCCTGTAAACCTATCTTGTATGTACGTTCGTTTCAGATGGTAGGACATGTAATTTGTTTTAAATTATCCAATTTATTTTTATATTTCTATTTTTTGGCAAAAAAAAAGTATCCAAAGCATTTCAAGAAACGTCAGTCGCGATCGTAAGATTATGAAAATAAGCATGATTTAAATGGTAAACAAAAACGTCGGTATTTGTGATAAACTATCTTCAGTTTAAGTGTCGCATTGACTTGCAGACAACGATAGCAAGTTATTAGTTATAAAAGAAAACAACAAACAAAGTTACCAACTATACGATAACTAAAGCACTAAAGGAGACTTTAAATATACAGCCAAGCTTTTCTTCAGGCTATGCTGAATCTAGTCTTCTAGCTAGAAAACGCGAAGCTGCGCAAGAAATGTAACACAAAGTTCCATGAACAAAAATTGAGGTCCATTTACCCTTTGTAGGTCAAGCAGATACTTTTCCTCGCGAGTTTTGTAAAGCTATAAGATAAGAACACACACACATTATAACACATTCAGTAGAAACGTAACACGCGCATAAATTATTCACGGATAGGTGAAAAATCATGTACCTGGACTTCAAATTTGACCACATTAGGCGGGCTACAGGTGTTATCGGCATCTATTATAGTCGACTCATCTCCAAAATAAAGACTACGCATACCATTGTTTATAGTAGTACGTTCATGCTGACTAGGATCCCATCTGCATTTCATGTTGTAGTGTCCTATCTTCTTCCAGCATACTTTTAGTTCATGCAGAACTTTCAGAACTTCTGTTAGTATCTCACGAGGATGGGCCCGAGACTGTCGATATGGACCATAAGAAAAGCTTTCAGTAACTTTGACTTTTCAAAGCAAGAACACCACAGCAAGCTTCTATTATTTGTTATATTGATCTAATATAATATACTATAACCCACTCAATATATTGTCATTCTATGTGTTAAATTGTGCCATTTGACACCGTTCATAACCAGGGGCATTTTCGTAATTATTCCGGGTTTTCTTTAAATAAATTTGGCATTTTTTGTTTTTTTTGTTTTTCGGCTTAATTTTTCTAAAAGACTTCTTTCCTTAAACTTAATTTTATCCGTTTTTTTGAACTTTTCATCTAATATAATAAAAGGTTTGTACCAATTGATGATTTGCATACTTTAATTATAAACTACTTAAACAGTGCTTAATTTATAGGAGTATAGTGAGATTATGTATTGCAGCAAACGATTTTCCTACACAACGAGCTTAAACTTTTGTAAAGTATTTTTTTTATTTTTTATAAATTTCATGTAATACATAACATATTATATATACTAACGATTGAATTGGATATGATAATAAAGAAGGTAAGATTACCTGCAGTCCAAGAGCCCATTTCCTCTACACCTGGGTTCTCATATTTGCTCCTTGATAATTAACGTATCCAGCTGGACATTGTGCTGCAGCTGAAGCGGCAGTCTCATTTTCATTTATACAGTTGTAACCCACCTACGTTCGTAAGACCTAATGTAAGGAGTACCGAACATTGATAACAACCAAAACAGAAAAAGATAACACCGAAAAAGACAATCTAACCACATGTTTCTGGAATTCGGCTCCAAAATAACTGTTTGACGAACGGAATTTATTATCCAATAACAAGAAAATAACATCATGAAAAATTTGCATTAATAGTCCTTGTGGTTTACATGAAATTACACCGATCGTCCTTTTAATAGAAATAATGTGACAATCCCTCCGTTTTCATGAAATTACACCAGTTGTCCTTATCTTCTGAAAATTACACCGCCCAGACTTATATAAAACTATACGTTGATGGTCCCTCCTATTAATGCACATTTTGAATAAGCCGGGCACCATCAACGCACATTATTAAACAACTCATGGTCGATCGGTGTAATTTTCAAAAGATAAGGACGACTGATGTGAATTCATTAAAATCGCATGGACGGCCGCTGTAATTTTCAAAAGATAAGGACGGTTGGTGTAATTTCATGTAAAACACAAAGATTATTGGTATAATTTACTCAAATAATAATTTTGATAAAGAATTCAAATTACCTCATTTTGCACTCGGTTGCGAAGTGACTCAACAAGACCGTCCCTATCAAATCCCATCTTAATAACTTTTGTAAGAATATCCTCATCGATCTGCAACCCAAAAAGTAAATAAAACGAAAAAGTAAATAAATACGCTGAGTCGTTTGTTGTGATTTTCACAAAATAAAGAGCAGATCTTAATCACCTTATTTAGTTGTCTCATTGAATCTGGTGGAGGGACAGCTATGTAACAAGGCAAATGGGCTTGAAACCACGGGTGCATACGAATCTCGGGAATTGTTATCCGCTTCAGCGGGTCAGAAACGAGCAACCTACGGATAAAATCTCAAGCCCCGGGTGATAAATGGCTAGGAAGTGTGTATATTTCACCCTTAGAAACAAACCAACATGATTCACAATTCACAAATAAGCATTAGTTGGTGTCCAAATAAGGAACCACTCTAATGAAATTAAAATTACAATAAATAATTACAGTTTATATTTAATTAAAAGGTGCACCTTGATTTTATTAAAAAGGTTAGGAATGTTTTCATCATCAAAAGGAAGGGTGCCACATAGACAAGCATACACGATTACACCGCAGCTCCATACATCTACCTCAGGTCCAGCATACAGATTCCCAGATATAACCTATTTATTTATAAAAAAAAAACATATAAAAGATTTTATTTTCTTTTAATTAAAACCCTAGTTAAATTTTTTGTGTGAAACTCATTATTGTCATTTGATACCTCAGGGGCTACATAATTTGGACTCCCACAACTAGTTTTGAGAAAATGACCATCACGGATGATATTACTTAAACCAAAATCGACAATTTTAACGTTGCATTTGGCATCTAACAGCACATTTTCGGGTTTAAGGTCTCTGTGTACCACCATATTCCGGTGGCAGTACTCCACACCAGAAATTATCTGCTGAAATAAATTGCGAGCCTCATCCTCGTGTAAGCGTCCCTTTTCCACGATGTAATCGAACAACTCACCGGATTTAACGTACTCCATAATAACATAAATATCTGATGGTGTTTCTATAACTTCATAAAGGCGGATAATATGCGGATGCATTAACAATTTCAATATCTTAATCTCTCTTATAACTGCAAAAACTTAATATATATTAAACTAATACCTATGTATACATACTTTAAGCAAATTGAGAATTGTTCATACCTTTTTTCTTCAGACTCCATGTTTTTGATCTTGCTGCGATTAAGGATCTTTATAGCTACTTTGTGTCCTGTTAATGTATGCTCTGCAATTTTCACTTTCCCAGATGCACCAATACGAGTGTTTTCCCGAGTTTATAGTTGCGTAAAAACATTTCCGCACGACCTGACCCGTCCATAGCTTATCCTGAGACAATGGTTAACTTAACAAAATAAATAAATACTCATTCCAAACTTGACTTCAAATTGAGGTTTGCAAGTGTACTAAATCAAGATGAAAATCATGTTATCAAAGATGAAAATCATGTTATCAACATACATCGAGTAGCTACAATATTCATACCAGTTATGCAACTCACTAATAATAAAAAAATAAAAATTCGTGTGTTTGTCAGACAACCATTTAGCCATGCCAGGAACCATATAACATGGACTGGCAACGATCCTCTACTGAGCCGTGGTCTAATACCTATGTATACATACTTTAAGCAAATTGAGAATTGTTCATACCTTTTTTCTTCAGACTCCATGTTTTTGATCTTGCTGCGATTAAGGATCTTTATAGCTACTTTGTGTCCTGTTAATGTATGCTCTGCAATTTTCACTTTCCCAGATGCACCAATACGAGTGTTTTCCCGAGTTTATAGTTGCGTAAAAACATTTCCGCACGACCTGACCCGTCCATAGCTTATCCTGAGACAATGGTTAACTTAACAAAATAAATAAATACTCATTCCAAACTTGACTTCAGATTGAGGTTTGCAAGTGTACTAAATCAAGATGAAAATCATGTTATCAAAGATGAAAATCATGTTATCAACATACATCGAGTAGCTGCAATATTCATACCAGTTATGCAACTCACTAATAATAAAAAATAAAAATTCGTGTGTTTGTCAAACAACCATTTAGCCATGCCAGGAACTATATAACATGGACTGGCAACGATCCTCTACTGAGCCATGGTCTAGACCATAAGACACTGTTAATCACGCTCCGGCTAAATGGTCTTGTTTCATCAACCAAACATAGGTTTCTGTCTTCTTAGGAGTCAATAATACAGAGATACGAGCCTATAGAACAGATCCTGTTCAAGTAAGGTCGTGATGGTCCTCTTGTCCAGGCTTATTAAATAGCTAGTTTCATTTCAGTTTCTAGGCGATGTGGGAACAAACAGAGTCAGGGGCTTAGTTATTTGATTCTTTTGTAACAACATAAAAAATTATTAAAGCAAGATTTCTCCTAAAACCCATAAAAATTCAATTATTTTGGTGAACAGAAAAATTCTTTTGACATCACAGTTGAAACAATTATTGAAAAAGAAATAATTTTCAGATATTAACCGCAGAATTGAAATTGAAATTGAAATTGAAATTGAAATTTAAAATTAAACAAAACATAAAATACTAGAATTAGAAACAGAGCTATGTGATCATATTAGTATTTAGAAAATCGTACATGCATGTGCATAATTAGTGCAAAAAGGAAGAATTAATGAAAATTTAGAGATTAGACTAACCGAATGAAGTCAAATCATGTAAAGTTATCGTTTTTCCTGATTAGGACTGGTGGTAGCGAAATTGTGACAAAAGGTACTATGTAAGATCAATTGCACATAATTAATCGAATGAATTGAGGTTTAATTTGTCAAATCAACCAGCATGTATATGTATATATAGCTGCATATAAGTTTAAAAAAAGGGATATTAATTTTTATAAGTATAATAATTAAATTAAATTAAAGGTACTGAGTGTGTGCTGAGGGTTTGAGGAAAGATGGGTTGATGATGGAAACAATGGAAAGAAAGGTTTATGTGTTAAGAAAAATGTGAATTGCCACGAAACTACAAGTCGTGAATAAAAAGGTTTTATTATTTATTTATTTAATATTTATTCATGATTCTTATTATTTTTTTTATTTTTTAGAACTGCCAAAATATATTAATCAACAACGAGCTATCCTAGCAATTAATTAGAGTAGACCCACGCAACAATTAAAACGGTATAAAACGCCACTCGTTCCAGTTTATTCTCTTTAACTCTACTCTTATACCAACTAAAATAAAAAAGACAAATAGAGTAAAATAAAATACAACAATTCAACGAACGAGTATGAAAGAGCCGACTGTTCCTATATCTCCATAAATGACAAATTGTAGTAGCAAATATGACATACAATCTGGATTTCTTGTCTTCGGATTCCCATCAAACTTCAAACCAAGCTATCCAATCCGTTCATTCCGTAAATCGCGGTAGTGACATGTCGATCAAAACTCTCATTCTTCTCCATAATTCTGATGCCAAGTCGCACTGGAATATTAAGTGATGACTTGATTCTATTGCGAGTCCACATGAAACATATCTGATTGAATTAATATCTAATCCACTACGGGATAGGTTTAAACGAGTTGGTAACCTATCAAGCGTCAATCTCCAAATAAAAACGTTGATTTTATGAGGAACCTGCTTAAACCACATCGTGTATATGTGTGATGTAGGTAGTTTTGCTCGTCAATGTTAGTCCTACTGACCGAATAGTCACACTCATCAGAAAGGGACCAAACCCATGAATCAGCCTTGTCTCTTAGCACAACATCACTAACCTTTGCGTATAGATCATGAACGTAGGCCTCGTTTCGAGCACCAATGTCACTACGGTTCCATGCCCAAGTCCATGTACCATTAATGAATCTCCGAACAATATGCATCTACCTCAAGTCGAAACAACCTCTTGAACCTGTCTTTTAACGCGCCATCACCTAACCAATTTTCCTTCCAAAAACGGATATTAGAACCATTACTAATCTTCTTGCGTAGAACATCAGAAGGAATGATTGACATTTTAGCCTTGTTGAATTCGCTAACAATGGGAGCCCAAATACCGCCTCCATTCGAGCATGAATCTAACCCACCCGAATCACCACGTATAGCTTTAGCCCCTCTAACCCATAATGTGTTTGGTGAGGACTTGAATCTCCACACCCATTTAAAAATAAGGCTAAAGTTTAAAGATCGTAAAATCCCAATATCGAGACCTGATTTCTCATGAGAAGCTAACGTGAAATCCCAACTAATCCAATGCATCTTCTTATTATCCTTTGTAATACCCAGAAAAAATTGATCCCTTAGTCATTCCAACTCGTTGATGATTAATTCAGGACATTTGAACAAAGACAAATAGTAATTGCCCAAACACCCCTATACCGCCTTCACAAGTGTAAGACGACCCCCAATAGGAAGTAGATTCGCTTTTCAAGCCGATAATTTTTTATTAAATCAATTTTTGACAGTATTCCAAGAAGCTAATTTTTTCATATTAGCGCCCACGGGTAAACCAAGATATTCAAATGGAAACGTACCTTTGGAACACCCTAGATCCCACACATAATTATCAACTTCCGAATCTGGTACTCAAACATCCAACAAATGTGATTTAGCCACGTTAATTTTTAAACCCATATACTTATGGAATTCGTTCAGTACATGTAAGAAGTTTAATAACTCTCTTTATTCCAATCTAACACTAAAATCGCATCATCCGCATAAAAAAATGCAAGATTTTAATTTAAGGAGATCCAAATACCACACCTGTGATCCCACCCGTATCTACTTTCTCTTTCAAACATAAGTGTAATCCCTCCATGATCAGGAGAAATAGAAAAGGACTCAATGGATCCCCTTGCCAAAGGCCACCATGTAATTTAAATTCAGTTGTTGGGCTACCATTCACAAGAACCGAAGTGCGTGTAGAATAAAGACACATACCTATCTATCCCCGCCACGTGCTATCAAAACCCAAAGTCATATGCATATGATCCAAAAACTCCCAACTAACAGTATCGTACGCTTATTATTAATTCTATTGTCTTAACACAAGAAAAACATAAGAGCCTCTTTTCCATTTGTCTCTTAATATAAATGTAACGACCCGACTTTTTTGACTTGTACTTATACTTATTATTTTCACGAAACTGCGTATTTTGTGCGTACTGAGCTATATTCTGGGATCTTTATTTATGTTAATTACTTTCGTTAATACCTTACAGCATTATATTAAGTGTTTAATCACTTAACTTGATCCCCGAATGCTTTTACGACCGTTAGTGTAACTTGTCGTTTTTGAACGAGCTATGTACTTTGTACACGTTAAACTTTTGTCATAATTGAAATATTATGACTACGTAATACTAATTGTTATTTTCTAATGACAATTACTTGGCTCATTGGTTGCTTAATTAAGCTTAGTAATTTACTAATGCACACTAGTTAGTCTTATTGGACTTTTTACCTTCATGGACTTAGACACACCCTACTCTAGTTAATGGACCATTAAATTAGCCCAACTTTAATGGATTTATGATCAATTAAGATGTAGGACAAAAACCCATTAAGATGAGCCAACATACTAGCATTTTTGTTAACCATTACTACATATGTTGCATGGGATCCCAACAACAAGCACCACCTTTAGACCACCACCATGCAAAAACCAAAAAGTTGTCCCCTTGTCCCCCCTCTAAACCTACGGCCTTAAGCACCCTCCACCACTATAAATACCAAGCCTCATTCTTCCATTTCACACTTGATCTCATTCTCATTTTACACACACACTTGCTCTCTAATTTTCTCTCTAGTCTTTCTCACACTAAAATTGTAAGTTGTTGAATTTTATTTCTTCTTCTTTAATTTCAACATCATCATCATCATCATCATCATCATCAAAGGATCAAGCTTTTTAGCTTTTTGATCTTGTTATATCTTGTAGATTCAAACTTTAATTTGAATCCTTCAAGAACATGAAAGATTCAAGCTTTTTAGCTTTGAATCTTCATTACTTTGTTGGATCTAAGTTTTGAAGCTTAAGATCACTTTATTTTATTAAAAGATCAAAACTTGTGTTTATGATCTTCATGTAACTTGTAGATCTAGCTTTTTGCTTTAAGGATCTTTAAGAACATTAAAGATCCAAGCTTTCTAGATTAGGGTTTCATTATTTTGTCTAGATCTAAGCTTTTTAAGTTTATGATCTCATTACTTTTACTAGATCTTAGCTTTCTAGCTTATGGTCTCATTAATCTTGTGAAAATCTAAGCTTTCTAGCTTATGGTTTCTTAACACTTGAGATATAAGTTATTATTGTAGATCTCACTTACTTGAAACCTTTTTATGATTTTTATGGTGATAAAAATCAAGTCTTCATCATCTCATATGATGAAGATGCATAAACTTGTGTCAAATGAACAAAGGTTGAAGCTTTATTGTGTTTATACAATAAAGAGACAACTTTGATGTTCAAAACTTATAAAAAGTTAGCTTTTACTTTTAGTTGTGTGTTGATGGTTAAAAATTGGTCATAATGATGCTAAAACATCAAAGATTTTTACACTTGAGGCTTATACGCATCAAGGATGAGAACCGTGATGAGCATCAAACACCAAGAAACCCACCGGAGCACTTGTTTACTGTTTTTCAGGGTCTGATCAGACTCCTGGGGCTTATGGAAAGTTGATTTCCAGATAGTTCAGTTCGAGTAGATATTTTCTTTTAAGACTCGCCTAAATCCAATATACGGTTTAGGATTTTTAGCCTTCCGAAAATCACTACGCCTTTGTAACGACGTGCTGAAAATTCTGACCTACTCGCGCTTGAACCTTCGCCACGGTCAAAAGACATCGAGTTAGGATCTAAAAATTGGACAGCGGTAAGAGGACTCACAAACGGAACCTTGGCCACTGGCCACACGTCATTTCAGTTTGTACAGAGGTCGTAGCTGCTGTCCGAAATCAGCCCTTTTTTTCGATCTCTATTCTCGTTGAAAACCTTACTTTATCTTTTACGTATGATGATAACGATGATGATAATGATGATACTTAAGACTTAACTTACGTACTTTTAAACCTTTTGGGACGATTTACTGACTTAACAACCATTGACTTAGGTTGATGACCTTTTGGATCGACCAAATTACTTGTTTGGACCGACTTACTACTTGCTTACATTTTCGTATCAATTTTACCGCACATTCACTGTGAGTTATAGCTCCCTTTTTACTTTAACTGTTGTTGGGACTGAGAATACATGCACTTTTTATGTTTTACATACTAGACACGAGTACTTAAACTTTATATATTTGTGGGTGACATAACGGCACAAAGATTCCCCTTAGCTCGGTAACGTTAACTATTGGTTTATGAGCCAGTAGACGCGAATCTTAGATATGGATCTATAGGGTTTGACATCCCCACTCGGGCTAGTCGCGCTAGCATTTAACGGGTGTTTAATACTTCTAGAACATACGCACTCGCCAAGTGTACTTTTAGGGGGTGATATTTATATTACTTTGTTAAGTTAGTTAATGGGTGCCCACGGATAAGCATATACTTTATCATTCGGATTTGAGATACTGTTTTGAATACGAAATCTCGTGGTCTACATTACTTTGCTGCGCACATTAAAACTATAGCTCACCAACATTCGTGTTGACTTTTTAAGCATGTATTTCTCAGGTGCTTAGCCGTTGTTGCTTCCGCTGTTAGACTTGCTGTTATAGTCTTGGTGCTATAGACTTGCTGTTACAGACTGGCTGTGTTAGACCGATGCATTGTTTAGAGATGTCTCAATCATGGAACTTTCACTTTGCATTCACAACTTATGTTACATTTGCACAATGGCTTTGCAATGACCTTTGTGTCACCTACTTATGTTAATGCTCTCTATTCGTAGAAGCACATTATCTTTTGTAAAACATTTGACCTTGGTAAAGACGTCATCCTTTGTAAAACATTTGACGTTGGTAAAAAAGTTACCTTTTCATGAATGCAAAACTTGTTTTAAAACAGCATATAGTGTTGTAACCGTGTAAAGATTCTGTTGTTGATGATCCGTACACGTTGATTTTGTACGGGGCATCACATTTGGTATCAGAGCATTGGTTGTAGGGAATTAGGTTGCATTAGTGTGTCTTGACCGAGTCAAGTAGGATTCACTAATAGGACTAAGCTACAACTTGCTCGTTTACTTGTTTCTGCGAAACTGCTGCATGCTACTGTTATATATTACTGCATGTTACTGCTTATTACTACTGTATGTTACCGGTTACCTGATACTACTGCATGACACTACTATCCACTACAGTTTTGTGTACTGCAATAGACTACCTAGGTTATTGTTGATGCCGTTTCTTGCTACATGTCTGCTATTCATTGTACCGACTTGAAAAATTTATCTTTCCTAGTTCAGATGTTTTTCTGAACCCTTTTCCCACTCGTCTGATGAAATGTCCCGTTCATATTGATTATAAACTTTCCATATTAATTGATTTCGTCGCGAGATTTTGACCTCTATATGAGACGTTTTTCAAAGACTGCATTCATTTTTAAAACAACCATAACCTTTATTTTATCGATAAAGGTTTAAAAAGCATTACGTAGATTATCAAATAATGATAATCTAAAATATACCGTTTACACACGACCATTACATAATAGTTTACAATAAGAATATATTACATCAAAAATAAGTTTCTTGAATGCAGTTTTTACATAATATCATACAAGCATGAATTCCAAATCTTATCCTTATTTTAGTATGCAACAGCGGAAGCTCTTAATAATCACCTGAGAATAAACATGCTTAAAACGTCAACAAAAATGTTGGTGAGTTATAGGTTTAACCTATATATTATCAAATCATAATAATAGACCACAAGATTTCATATTTCAATATACATCCCATATATAGAGATAAAATTCATTCATATGGTGAACACCTGGTAACCGACATTAACAAGATGCATATAAGAATATCCCCTATCATTTCGGGAAATCCTTCGGACATGATAAAAACAACATCGAAGTACTAAAGCATCCGGTACTTTGGATGGGGTTCGTTAGGCCCGATAGATCTATCTTTAGGATTCGCGTCAATTAGTAGATCGGTTTACTAATTCTTAGGTTACCAAGCAAAAGGGGCATATTCGGCTTCGATCATTCACCCATATAATGTAGTTTCAATTACTTGTGTCTATTTCGTAAAACATTTATAAAACTGCATGTATTCTCATCCCAAAATATTAGATTTTAAAAATGGGACTATAACTCACTTTCACATATTTTTACTTCATCGGGAAGTAAGACTTGGCCACTGGTCAATTCACGAACCTATAACAAATATGTACATATATATCAAAGTATGTTCAAAATATATTTACAATATTTTTAATACGTTTTACTGTTTTAAATTTATTAAGTCAGCTGTCCTTGTTAGTAACCTACAACTAGTTGTCCACAGTTAGATGTACAGAAATAAATCGATATATATTATCTTGAATCAATCCACGACCCAGTGTATACATGTCTCAGGCTAGATCACAACTCAAAGTATATATATTTATTTTTGGAATCAACCTCAACCCTGTATAGCTAACTCCAACATTACTGCATATAGTGTGTCTATGGTTGTTCCAAATAATATATATAATGGGTCGATATGATATGTCAAAACATTTGCATACGTGTCTATGGTATCCCAAGATTACATAATATATTAGAATACATATATAATACAATATAAGTTAGCTAGGATATGATTTGTATAGAATTTTTACAATATTTCCCGTAGCTACAACAATCAAAAAATATCCAACCTTGTTTTACCCATAACTTCTTCGTTTTAAATCCGATTTGAGTGAATCAAATTGCTATGGTTTCATATTGAACTCTATTTTATGAATCTAAACATAAAAAGTATAGTTTTATAGTCGGAAATATAAGTTACAAGTCATTTTTGTAAAGGTAGTCATTTCAGTCGAAAGAACGACGTCTAGATGATCATTTTGGAAAACATACTTCCACTTTGAGTTTAACCATGATTTTTGGATATAGTTTCATGTTCATAAGAAAAATTATTTTCCCAGAAGAACAACTTTTAAATCAAAGTTTATCATAGTTTTTAATTAACTAACCCAAAACAGCTCGCGGTGTTACTACGACGGCGTATATCCGATTTTACGGTGTTTTTCGTGTTTTCCGGTTTTAAATCATTAAGTTAGCATATCATATAGATATAGAACATGTGTTTAATTGATTTTAAAAGTCAAGTTAGAAGGATTAACTTTTGTTTGCGAACAAGTTTAGAATTAACTAAACTATGTTCTAGTGATTTCAAGTTTAAACCTTCGAATAAGGTAGTTTTATATATATGAATCGAATGATGTTATGAACATCATTACTACCTCAGGTTTTGTGGATAAACCTACTGGAAATGAGAAAAATAGATCTAGCTTCAAAGGATCCTTGGATGGCTTGAAAGTTCTTGAAGCAGAATCATGACACGAAAACAAGTTCAAGTAAGATTTCCACTCGAAATAAGATCGTTATAGTTATAGAAATTGAATCAAAGTTTGAATATGAGTATTACCTTGTATTAGAAAGATATCTTACTATAAATAAGAAAGATTTCTTGAGGTTGGATGATCACTTTACAAGATTGGAAGTAAGCTAGCAAACTTGGAAGTATTCTTGATTTTATGAAACTAGAACTTGTAGAATTTATGAAGAACACTTAGAACTTGAAGATGGAACTTGATAATGTTAAATACGAACATATATTTCATAGCATTATCTCTCAAGAAAGACAAGCTTTTAGTTGCAATTGTTCTATTTACAAGTGATATTTGTTTAAATAATAAAAGGTGAAGACAAAAGATAGATTCGACGAATTGAAGATGCAAACGACCAAAAAACTCAAAAGTACAAAGTACAATCAAAGTGGTTCAAATTATTGATGAGAAACGTCTCAAAATTACAAGAGTATGAGCCGCAAAATGCAAAATACAAGATATTAAATTGTACGAAAAGGCGTTCGAAAATTCGGAACCGAGACCAAATTCAACTCTCAATGTGCGACGCAACGGAGCTAAAATTACAAGTAAACTATGCACATAAATATAATATAATATTTAAATAATTCTTAAAATTATTTATATATTATATTTATTTATTAAACCGTCGGCAAGAAGTAAACAAAATCATGTGAGCTGGAAAAGCAGGCCATGCGATCGCATGGCCTGGAAGTGCATTTTCCATGTGATCGCATGGGCCACTTTTTCTGGCCACACCCCTATAAATTCGCAGTTTGGTGATCGAACAAAATCATCTTTTTCTCTTCTTATCTCTCACTCGTATTATATATATATATTATAATTTTAATTTTAATTTTAATTTTAATTTTAATAATAAGGGTATGTTAGCGAATGTTGTAAGGGTGTAAGTCGAAATTCTGTCCGTGTAACGCTACGCTATTTTTAATCATTGTAAGTTATGTTCAACCTTTTTAAATTAATGTCTCGTAGCTAAGTTATTATTATGCTTATTTAAGCCGAAGTAATCGTGATGTTGGGCTAAATATTAAAATTGGGTAATTGGGCTTTGGACCATAATTGGGGTTTGGATAAAATAACGACACTTGTGGAAATTAGACTATGGGCTATTAATGGGGTTTATATTAACTTAACGATACCTCGTTAATTTAATATAAAGGTTATAATTTGACGTATCTATAAATAACCACATACGCTTAATCGGGTACGGTGGGTGGGATATCTATAAATACCAATCATTGTTCATTTTACCGGACACGGAACTGGATTAATAGTTAATTGACTTGTTGAAACAGGGGTGGATTACATTCAAGGGTAATTGGTGTAATTGTTAACAAAGTAGTAAAACCTTGGACTACACGCAGTCGATAACCTGGTGTATTCATTAAACAAAGTATTAAGACCTTGTTACAATTCGAATCCCCAATTAGTCGCAATATTTGACTTCGGGAATAAGAATAATTTGGCGAAGACTTCCGCATTTTATGATTATGACTGATGGACTATTATGGATAAATCCGTATGGACATATTGAATAATCCAGGACAAAGGACAATTAACCCATGGTACTAAACTAAAAACAACACGTCGAACATCATGATTACGGAAGTTTAAATAAGCATAATTCCTTTATTTCATATTTAATTGCACTTTTAATTATCGCACTTTTATTTACTGTCATTTTATTTAATTGCACTTTTAATTATCGTACTTTTTAATTATCGCAATTTTATTTATCGCACTTTTATTTATCACAATTTCATTATCGTTATTTACTTTACGCTTAAAATTAAGTTATATTTATTTTTAATATTTTACATTAGGTTTTAACTGCGACTTAAGTTTTAAAATCGACAAACTGGTCATTAAATGGTAAAAACCCCCTTTTATAATAATAATACTACTTATATTTATATTTATATTTATACAAATATAGTTTTTAGAAATATAGCGTTAAACTTGGCGAGTTCCCTGTGGACGAACCGGACTTACTAAAAACTACACTACTGTACGATTAGGTGCACTGCCTATAAGTGTTGTAGCAAAGTTTAGGTATATCCACTTTATAAATAAATAAATAACTTGCGTAAAATTGTATCGTATTTAATAGTATTTCCTTGTAAAAATATAACTATTTTGTATACACCTCTACGCACATCAAGTATTTTTGGCGCCGATGCCTGGGAAATAACATCGCCGAAAGCGCAACGCTATAAAAAAAAATAAAAATTTATTAAGTTCTTTGTATAAAAATATACGTTTTAAATATTAAAAATACAAAAATATAAAAACAAAAACAAAATCTATATATTTGTTTTTAAGAGTTGTTAAATATATATATAAAGTTAAAAAGTATTTTTATTTTAGTTTTTAAAATTAAATTTTTATTTAAGTTATATATATATTTTATATAATCTAAAAACAAAAAAAACAAATGGGATTGAATTTAAAGTTAATTGTCACAGAGTTAAACATTACATACATGGTCCGATGGAAGTTGACAATGAAGTCAATCATAATTTCACCACCCAAGAAAACCCTCAGAATGAAAACATAAATATGTTATCAACAACATATGAAAAATCAAAATTGAAAAATGGGGAGGATTCAAATTGGAGTGATAAAGAAGAATTTCTATACAAACCTCCCATTCCAAGAAATGAAGAAAAAGAAGTTCAAATAGAAGTGAAAGAACCAAGAAAAGAACACCCGAAAAAGGTTAACAAACCAACTCGACTTACTAAAGTAGGAGACCCGGGCGAATTTATCATTTCTTGCTTGCTTAATGATGGTGCTATATATAATGGACTCGCAGATTTAGGAGCAAGTGAAAATATTATGCCTCTTTCCTTATACAAAAGATTAGGTATGGGAAAATTAAAACCAACCAAAATAGGTGTTCAATCATTTGACCTAACCATTAAACACCCGGTTGGAATAGCAAATAATTTACTTGTTAAAGTGAGAAGTTTGACCTTTGTTGCAAACTTCATAGTTATTAATATGGAGGAAAACCTTGATATTCCTCTAATTTTAGGTCGCCCATTTTTAGCAACCACCGAAGCATTCATTGATGTAAGAGAAGGTAGAATGACACTTAGGGATGGTGATAAATCGGTCACCTTTGTGAACCGAAAGTCTAGATCTCCACCAACCAAAACTGTTAAACCAATAAAAACGCATAAGTGTGGGGAAGATGAAGAAACACTTAATGATGATCTGATCACAAAGAACCCCGTTGATGATACGAAATTAGATGAACCCGTTTTTAACAGTTCAACGAAGAAACTTTATAAACGTATTCACGATGCTAGGATTACGGGAAACTTTAAGTTATGTAACCGATTAGTATCCAATTTATCGCAAAAAGAAAAGGCGATGTTAGTTGAATTCATAAAAGTTACGGAGGAAATCAACAAATGGATTGAAGCAAAAGTCAGAGATATACAAGTTGTTGATGAACCAATTGATAATGAAGTTAATCACAAATTCGATACCACAGCTAACTAAGTGTGGGAAGTTCGAATCTTTTTAGGGTAATATGTATTTCTGTTAGAGTTAGATATTCTGTTTTCGTGTAGTTTTCGAGAATGGAATTCGAATGGTCTTTCCCTAGCAGACCCTAAAGAACTAGTCTTCTCCCCCCATTCTGTATTTTTATTTTTTTTTAGGTTTTACGAGATGAAGAATTCCTTTGATCTGAACCATGGTCTAATGCTACATGCTATGATTACTAAACGTAATAATGACACACTTTCGAGTGAACTGGTATCATTCATAAGAGCCAAAATGGGCGGAGTAAGAAAAGAACTCAGAAAAGATAATCATAAGATACATTTTGGTAAAGGAAAATCAAAATTCACAACAAAAAGAAGAGCACGACACCTTGAAAGATGTTACAAATGCGAAAAATGGTCACACGAAGGTAAATGTTCAAATAATCAAACATATTCAAACACCGAATTTGTTACTCTATGCAGAGAAGGACCATTCATATGTTTAGAAGAAAAGATATTGAAGATTCGAGGTTATGCTTACGTAGCTATGGAGAACCAAATCACACGACTCTCCTATAAGTCGGCTAAAGCAGGTCTCTGAGAATTCTTTCTCATAGGTAAGTATGTACAGTTTTTATTTTTATTTTTATTTTTATTGATTTTAACCTTTTGATAATAAACGCTGAATCATTCGCTATAAAGTATTAAATTGGTATTCAATAAAATTAGGTATGCGTAACCGAAATTATTGATATCATACAAAAAAATTTATTACATCACTGCGAAATTTACCGTTTATTCTTAAGGTATAAATATCTTTAATCAATCAACCCAAAATAGTTCAGAAATTCATCAGGAGTAAAACTAGGTCGTTGAACCAAAATTACTTTACCGAAAAGAGGGGCGTATATTTTTGATAATATTTGATTGATTAAAGTGGGATAAAAGACCAAAAAGATTTTTAATTTTATTTTTACTTTGTTTTTAAAATTAATATTATATTATTATTGTAAACTTTTTAAAATCAATATATTTAAGTTTGTACATATTTGAAAAATTAATATTTTTAATATAAGTTTGTATGTATAAAAACAAAAATATAATATAAAATTGGTGTGAATTTTTAATTTTAATAATATGAGTTTTTAATTTTATGCATTTTAAATTTAAGTTTGGTGTGAATTTAAAAAAAAAATTTACTTTATTTCATTAAGTTAAAAATATGATTTTTAAAATTCGTCGTGAGTTGAAAACTAGGTCGTTGAACTGAAATTGCTCTACCCAAGGGAAGGACGAGAACTTTTATTATCATTATTTTTAATCTTATTGAATTAAAGTAAGCCAAAAACATTTAAAAACCCCAAAAAAAAAAAACTTTACTTTTAAAACCGCGCTTAAAACGTGACAAATTTTTAAAATTTTGTCGAGGGACGGACTAGGACAATGATCCGAAACGCCCTCCTCCTAAAAAGAAACAAAATTTTTAAAATTTAATTAATTATATGTTTTATTAGTAATGGTTTTTATTTAAAAAAAAAAAGAAACAGACCCCATGCGATCGCATGGGGTTCCTTCACAAAAACCATGCGATCGCATGGGGACCGAAATCAGGTCAGGAATAAAAAGGCCACGAGCTGTTCTATCTTCACCACTCCAAACCTAAACACATACGAACATACACACACAAACACCACTAATTTCATCAATTTTTCACCAAAATCAACCAAATTTCTCGCTATAATCCGCTCTAATCATGAATTTGATCAGAAGTTTATCAAGAAGGGTAACAATTACACCCCTAAACCTCTTTAAATTTGATTTTTAGTGTTCTTGAGCTATAATATTCCTAATTTGATGCCTACGTAGTATTTCCGATGCATCCGATAGTACAACACCCAACGATTCATGAAGAACAGTTGCATCCTAATCTGAGGTTTGATCGGAGTTGGAGAGATTACCCATCATATCAAAGTAACAAATTCAAACTGGTAACTAAAAATGTAGAAGTGCCAAGGGTAATCGATTGAGAGCCTTTGGAAAGGGTCCAACTTGCTAACTCAGTTAGACAGCATCTGATCCAAAGGTATGGCAGCTCTTCTTTTCCCGATTGGGAACGTTTATTCACCATTCGTAGGCCTGTATATAAGGAATGGTGCGTTGAGCTGATGAGTACTATTTCACTTAATGCGGATGTAGTTAGATTAGATGATAGAAGTTTTCTTAGATTTATATTTGGCCGTAGGATGTACAGGATGTCCATGCTGGACATGGCCAGGGCTTTACAGATATATACGCCCGCTGAATTACTACTACCTAATTGTATGAATTTGATTTATCATGGTGAAATGGTAGATAGGAATTTTGATGCTAACGCCGTCTGAGGCGTATGTCAGATTATAATGTTTTTGGGCGGGCAGGAACACATACCTACTTACATATTCACAGAGCCGAGCTTCGTATAATTCATAGATTTCTGGCTAACTCGATTTCACAGAGAGGTCACAACAAGGAGAAAATGACCTTACATGATTTATTCTACCTTAAGTGTATTCGAGACCCAAGAGGCTTTGTTAATATCCCTTACTGTGTTGGTTTTTATTTATCTAAGATAGTGGAATTAATACAGGAAGGGGGAATAATAGGAGGAGGTATTTTTGTTACTCTCATTGGAGAGTATTTGGGTGTAGATAGGGATCAAGGGGGTCCACTTATGGTATGTAGGGAACAGGATGATACCTTAGGATTAAAGGTCTATCAGGGAGCTAAGGTATTGTAAAGCAGACGCAATCAGGCAGTACCCTATGTTGGTCGTCATCCACAGGTAGAGAGAGGTTCAGATGAGGAAATGGAGGAAGCAGATGACATCAGGGATGTCATTAGGGAGGCTATGACTGACGTCTACCAGTGTATAGATGAGGTAGAAATGACAAACCAGGATAGACATAATCGATACGAGCAGTGGCAGGCCCGGAATGAGTACGAGCATTCTAGGCAACGACAGCATGATAGATGGGACTATCATCAGCGTCAGATCATGAGTCGGCTATCACCTCAGGATCACTACGTACCGACCCGACCTGCTTACTATCCTCCACACCAGCTCGAGATGAGACCACCATATACTCTCTACGACCCTAACCAGGCCTACCAGTACACCTATCACCAACCATGGAACCCGACCGATGACATGAACTGGAACCCCTATCCAGATTGATATAGTTTCCGTTGGTGATTTTTATGATTTTTATTTTTTTATTATTTCTATTTATTTATGTTTAAACATATAATATTATGATATTTTTTTTGTAATGTTTAATATTTTTATTATGTTGTACAAATATTTCATATTTAATTTGAAAGTGAGATTTTAAGTCCCATTTCAAATTACCATGCATGTTTATATTTGTGTTGTATGTATTTTATTTCATATACACAACAGGGTAAAACAGCGCATTTTCAAAGACTGGCATTAAGTTCAGCAAAAGCTACTAATTTTGACGACAAAACGAAAAACAAATGTGATGTAACAACAAGACGGAATGAACAAATGATGTGCACCATTTATCATTCAGCAAACAAACGCCAATATGTTTGGAAACTTTGGTAAAATTTAATCATTTTTCTACGCTAATCACCCTCAATAATTTAAATTGTTACTGATTTATTGCAAATGAGGGCATTGCAAGATCTTAAGTGTGGGAAGGGGTTAAATTCTTTTGGATTTTTAAAATTTTTAACTTATACACTTGGTTACCATTAAAAATACTAGTAACGCAGTAGTTGTATTAGAATCTAGTGCTCTCTGATAATAAAGAATAGCCCTAGTCTTATATACTGACTACCCAATTCTAGTAAAAATTTTCAAAATTTTTAAATAAATGAATTCAAAATCATGTTTATACATATTTATGAACGGTAAAACTAGGTGTTAACACCGAAATTATTGTTACCTCGGAAAGGACATAAATTGAGAAACAACCCAAAATGTTAGAATTCATTTAAAATGGAATAGAGGACAATAAAAAGGCAAAGAAAGGAAAATAAAAGCCAAGTGTGAGAAAAATTTACCAAGTTATTTAAAACATATATCACATATTTTTGTACAAATAACTGAAGATACTTTTGTTTTGGACAATTTTATCAGTTTTACCCAATTTCTTATAATATATTTGAAAGAAAGATGGATCTACACGATGAATCAATTCCATCATTAAAAGAAAGTAAAGTCTTCCGAAAAAGACACGTGCTTCTTGATTTAGGTCAGGAATTTGTCGTCCAGACCAGTTGTAGAGTCTACGAAAAACCTTGAAAAGTTTTCTCGAAAATCAGCTGGAAATCCACGGACCTCAGCATCAAACAGGTTTGTTAAGTGGTCAGACTTATCCTAACCATGAGAGGATCTGTCTCGTAAAATGGGGAGGGCGCCGTGCAAATTAGCTTGATAAGACTAATGAATCAGATCCCCAGAAAGGATAATCTCCTTAAAGATCAAAAATCAGCTTTTAAGCCTGATATTACTCAATTCTTGAGATTGACCTTAAAGATTGAGAATTACAAACTCATGGAATTCGATGATATCTAAACTCGAGCTTGAACGAGAAAATATTTTGATCAAATTATAAACCGATTTGTTTTCTGAAAACCCATTTTCAATGCGTTCATTACCATTGAACGTAAAATCCTAGGAATTCACCTGGAATTCATTAGGTCACCTGAACTAAATCGGGTGTCAACCGTAAGAACGGTGGTTGCATAGCATGGTCGAAGACAGGACCTTATGCCAGACCGAAAAACTATAGGGTGAGCATTACTATTGCTCCTACAAATGATAGTAATTGCATCCGACACGATATAGACCATAATTAAAAGCATGTCATGGGACATTGCCTTAACAGTTGCTTGTTCAACGCTTTCCTTTACAACCGGACGGTAGTTTACCGAAAGGTAATATACGGAGCAAGTAAACTGGACGTGTTGCTTTCCCAATACAAGGTTAGCAAGTGGGTGACACAAAACCATAAATTTTGAGCTAAAATTTTCAAATCTAAAACCCACCAAACCCACAAAAACATTTTGCAAACACCGGTGAAGGGTTATTCTGGAAAACTTATCTAGGGTAAAAGCTAGATTGAATTTTCAAAAGATCAAATGTTTTCATAAAGATCCAATTTCCTAAAGGATCTAAATTTTCATAGTCATGTGGGACTGTAAACCACATCGTTAATACCATTGTTCATACCGCCGTATAAAAATCACTGATGTACAAAGTGTGAAGAATAAAGAAGTGATTCTAGTATTTTTATTTCAAGACTATATTGCTTGAGGACAAGCAATGCTCAAATGTGGGAATATTTGATAATGTTAAATACGAACATATATTTCATAGCATTATCCCTCAAGAAAGACAAGCTTTTAGTTGCAATTGTTCTATTTACAAGTGATATTTGTTTAAATAATAAAAGGTGAAGACAAAAGACAGATTCGACGAATTGAAGACGCAAACGACCAAAAAGCTCAAAAGTACAAAGTACAATCAAAGTGGTTCAATTTATTGATGAGAAACGTCTCAAAATTACAAGAGTACGAGCCGCAAAACGCAAAATACAAGATATTAAATTGTACGAAAAGGCGTTCGAAAATCCGGAACCGGGACCAAAGTCAACTCTCAACGCGCGATGCAACAGAGCAAAAATTACAAGTCAACTATGCACATAAATATAATATAATATTTAAATAATTCTTAAAATTATTTATATATAATATTTTTTTATTAAACCGTCGGCAAGAAGTAAACAAAATCATGTGAGCTGGAAAAGCAGGCCATGCGATCGCATGGCCTGGAAGTGCATTTTCCATGCGATCGCATGGGCCACTTTTTCTGGCCACACCCCTATAAATTCGCAGTTTGGTGATCGAACAAAATCATCTTTTTCTCTTCTTATCTCTCACTCGTATTATATATATATATATATATATATATATATATATATATATATATATATATATATATATATTATAATTTTAATTTTAATTTTAATTTTAATTTTAATAATAAGGGTATGTTAGCGAATGTTGTAAGGGTGTAAGTCGAAATTCTGTCCGTGTAACGCTACGCTATTTTTAATCATTGTAAGTTATGTTCAACCTTTTTAAATTAATGTCTCGTAGATAAGTTATTATTATGCTTATTTAAGCCGAAGTAATCGTGATGTTGGGCTAAATATTAAAATTGGGTAATTGGGCTTTGGACCATAATTGGGGTTTGGATAAAATAACGACACTTGTGGAAATTATACTATGGGCTATTAATGGGTTTTATATTAACTTAACGATACCTCGTTAATTTAATATAAAGGTTATAATTTGACGTATCTATAAATAACCACATACGCTAAATCGGGTACGGTGGGCGGGATATCTATAAATACCAATCATTGTTCATTTTACCGGACACGAAAGTGGATTAATAGTTAATAGACTTGTTGAAACAGGGGTGGATTTCATTCAAGGGTAATTGGTGTAATTGTTAACAAAGTAGTAAAACCTTGGACTACACGCAGTCGATAATCTGGTGTATTCATTAAACAAAGTATTAAGACCTTGTTACAATTCGAATCCCCAATTAGTTGGAATATTTGACTTCAGGAATAAGAATAATTTGACGAAGACTTCCGCATTTTATGATTATGACTGATGGACTATTATGGATAAATCTGTATGGACATATTGAATAATCCAGGACAAAGGACAATTAACCCATGGTACTAAACTAAAAACAACACGTCGAACATCATGATTACGAAAGTTTAAATAAGCATAATTCCTTTATTTCATATTTAATTGCACTTTTAATTATCGCACTTTTATTTACTGTCATTTTATTTAATTGCATTTTAATTATCGTACTTTTTAATTATCGCAATTTTATTTATCGCACTTTTATTTATCACAATTTCATTATCGTTATTTACTTTACGCTTAAATTTAAGTTATATTTATTTTTAATATTTTACATTAGGTTTTAACTGCGACTTAAGTTTTAAAATCGACAAACCGGTTATTAAACAGTAAAAACCCCCTTTTATAATAATAATACTACTTATATTTATATTTATATTTATACAAATATAGTTTTTAAAAATATAGCGTTAAACTTGGCGAGTTCCCTGTGGACGAACCGGACTTACTAAAAACTACACTACTGTACGATTAGGTGCACTGCCTATAAGTGTTGTAGCAAGGTTTAGGTATATCCACTCTATAAATAAATAAATAACTTGTGTAAAATTGTATCATATTTAATAGTATTTCCTTGTAAAAATATAACTATTTTGTATACACCTCTACGCACATCAAGTATTTTTGGCACCGATGCCGGGGAAATAACATCGCCGAAAGCGCAACGCTATATAAAAAAAAAATTTATTAAGTTCTTTGTATAAAAATATACGTTTTAAATACTAAAAATACAAAAATATAAAAAGAAAAACAAAATCTATATATTTGTTTTTAAGAGTTGTTAAATATATATAAAGTTAAAAAGTATTTTTATTTTAGTTTTTATAATTAAATTTTTATTTAAGTTATATATATTTTTTATATAATCTAAAAACAAAAAAAAATATATAAAATTGTACGAGGCCCGGTACTATAGCAGCCCAACCTGGCCCGAAACCCTACTCCATGCGACCGCATGGATTTTTAACTCCAATCTCATGCAATCGCATGACTGGTTCTGACACGCCAGGTTTGACTTCCAACGGCATTAATTACGGAGTAATTATAATTATTATTAATTAAAAACCCTAATTAGGGTTAGTGTATTTAATTATTTAGTTTTAGTTTTAGATTTAATTAATTTGTATTATTTAGTTTTAATTAGTTTTAATAAATTATAAACTTAATACTTTTATAAAATAAATAATATAAAATTAATATTTTTATAAAAATTGTACTTTTTGCAACTTTAAGTTTATTTTTATATTTTGTAACTTTTTATTTGTTTTAGCGTAATATTTTTATTTTTCGTTCATATTTAGTTTTAAGTCATAGTTTTTGCCATAGTTATTTTTATTTCTAGATTTTTAGGCTTTGCCGTAAAATTTCTCAAGTGCTTTTTCTTTAGACTAAGATTTAGGTGCTTTAGAATTTTGCGACGCCGTTTTTTTTATTTATTTTAGTACTTTTTAAGTTTATACCGTTTTGGATATAGAATTCCTTTTAAGCTTTAATACCTTTAGACGTAACTTTTAATCCTTAGTTTTTAGACTTTTAAGTTTCGACGCGCTACGTTCTTTTTATTATTTTTCGACCATTTATTTTTCGACGTTTTTCGACGCGATCTTTTTCTTTCTTAGTTCTCGCCGCTCAAATTTTTAGGACATAGAATTTTCTATTTCTTCTCTAAAATTTCTTTAAATTTCAACGAAAAATTATTTTAAGTGGTTAAATTAATAGACATCCAAAATTTTCTGGTTCGTAGTAATAGTTGGATTTGTTAGTGGCGAGTTGTGGGCTTCCGATTTAAAGGGTCCTGGCTACCTGCTGCATCTATTGGCTATTCAAAACGTGGGTAAAAATCAGAAAAGTCTATTAATTTGATAACTTATATAATTTTTATCTTTTATAACTAATAGGATATTCAGTGAATGCACCGAGCAAAACGTTCACCACCTTTCGTACGTTCACCACCTGTAACTAGATCAAGACATCTAGCCAATATTGTCGCCGTTGATTTTTCTTTAGAATCGTCATCAAGTCAACCAAGTACTCCAATTCAAATTTCCGATAATCTATTTTTTGAACCCGACCTCACAATTGAGAATCCGAAGGATATTCAGGGACAATTCACAGATCCTGAACCATTAATCTTTCCTCTGGAACCACCAATCATTCAAACAGAGACTGTAGAGGAACAACCCATTAAATTAGAATCCTCTAGTGATTCAGATTCAACAAATTCAATCATGAAAAATTTGGAACCTCTAAGTATGGAAGACCGAATGCGAGCTAAACGCACTGGCCAAGGTCACGCAATTACTCAACCAGACATTAATGCGCCAGATTATGAAATCAAAGGACAAATCCTAAACATGGTAACTAATCAATGCCAATTTAGTGGTGCGCCGAAGGAAGATCCAAATGAACATCTTCGTACCTTTAATAGGATCTGTACTTTATTCAAAATAAGAGAAGTGGAGGATGAACAGATATATCTCATGTTATTTCCCTGGACTTTAAAGGGAGAAGCCAAAGATTGGTTAGAATCGTTACCTGAACGGGCGATTGATACATGGGACGTTTTAGTTGAAAAATTTCTTAAACAATTCTTTCCGGCATCTAAAGCCGTCGGACTTCAAGGAGAAATTGTTACGTTCACACAAAAGCCAAATGAAACTCTATATGAGGCGTGGACAAGATTTGGAAAGTTATTGAGAGGATGTCCGCAACATGGTTTAGACACTTGTCAAATCGTACAAATATTCTATGAAGGATGCGACATCACTACAAGAAAAGACATAGATATAACAGCTGGTGGTTCCATTATGAAGAAAACTGCAACTGATGCTTATAAAATCATTGATAACACTGCTTCCCACTCACATGAGTGGCACCAAGAAAAAGATATCGTTAGATCATCTAAAGCATCTAGAGCCGATTCTAGCCATGACTTTGATTCCATTTCTGCAAAGATAGATACTGTTGAGAGACGAATGGAAAAGATGACTAAAGATATTCACTCAATACGAATTAGTTGTGAGCAGTGTGGTGGACCACATTTGACAAAAGATTGTCTCAGTATTGAACCAACAATGGAACAAAGAGAGAATGTTTCATACATGAACCAAAGGCCTGGAAATAATTATCAGAATAATTATCAACCGCCAAGACCAATCTACAATCAAAACCAGAATTATAATCGAAATGTTCCATACAACAACCAACAAGGTCCTAGCAATCAACAAGTATCCAATAATACTTACAATCAGGAAAGACCTATTTTTCAAAATAAACCACCACAAACCGATGATAAAAAGCCAAATTTAGAAGACATGATGTCGAAGCTAGTTGAATCTCAAACGCAGTTTTTCACATCTCAGAAACAAACCAATGAACAAAATGCCCAAACATTTAGAAATCAACAAGCTTCTATTCAAAATTTGGAACAAGAAGTAAGCAACCTAGCAAGGTTGATAGGTGAAAGAAAACCGGGAAGTCTACCTAGTGATACAAATGCTAACCTCTGGAATGAAACAGCTAAAGCCATTACCACAAGAAGTGGTATTACACTTAAACCACCTGAAATGCCTGTAATTTCTGATGACGCTATTCCTACTCCACAAGAATCATAGTCTGAGCAAGATAAGGAAACAGAACCGGTAGTTGAAAAGGTTAATGAAGATAACACAATTAAGGCTAAACTTTATGTTAAACCATATCAACCACCACTTCCTTACCCAAGTAAAATGAGAAAAGAGAGACTTGAAGCCAAGCAATCCAAATTCTTGGATATGTTTAAACAAATAAATGTAAATCTTCCTTTCATTGATGTAATTTAAGGAATGCCAAGATATGCTAAATTCTTGAAAGATCTAACTACAAATAGAAAGAAAATGGAAGAACACTCGGCTGTTACAATGAATGCTAATTGCTCTGCAGTGCTGTTGAATAAGATACCAGAAAAATTATCTGATCCTGGAAGTTTCACAATTCCATGTTTTCTGGGTAGTCTTAGCTCAATAGAAGCATTGGCAGACTTAGGTGCTAGTATAAATTTAATGCCGTATTCACCATACGCTAAACTAGACCTTGGAGAATTGAAACCAACAAGAATAAGTATACAACTAGCAGATCGATCAGTAAAATATCCTAGAGGGATAATGGAAAACATGCTAGTTAAAGATGGTACTTTAGTATTTCCAGTAGATTTTGTTATTCTGGATATGGAAGAAGATTCTCGAGTTACTCTCATATTAGGAAGACCATTCTTAAACACGGCTAAAGCAATAATAGACGTGTTCGGTAAGAAACTGACCTTAAGTATAGAGGACGAGAGTGTTACCTTTTCAGTTGATAGAGCAATGCAACAACCGCAATCTGCAGATGATACATGTTATTATATTCAAACTATAGATTCACATGCAGAATTGTTAGAAGAATTTTCAGAATTACAAGGAACAGGAGAATGTTCTTTAGGAGAAGGAACTGAACCAATTGATGAAACTGAAATGTTAGCTACACTTATGGCTAATGGATATGAACCAACAACGGAAGAAATTCAAATGCTAAAAGAAGAACCACCTACATTAGAGTTAAAGCCACTTTCAAACCATTTGGAATACGCTTATTTACATGGTGAATCTGAATTACATGTAATAATATCGTCTTCTCTTACTGAAAATGAAAAATCTCAACTTATTTCTGTGCTAAAAGCTCATAAAACAGCTATTGCATGGAAGATTCATGATATTAAAGGCATAAGTCCTTCGTATTGCACACATAAAATCCTTATGGAAGAAGGTCATAAAATGTATGTGCAACGTCAACGAAGACTAAATCCTAATATGCAAGATGTTGTTAAGAAAGAAATTATTAAACTGCTTGATGCAGGTTTAATTTATCCAATCTCTGATAGTCCATGGGTAAGCTAAGTTCAATGTGTACCTAAGAAGGGTGGCATGACTGTCATCACAAATGAAAAAAATGAGCTTATTCCTACTAGGACTGTAACAGGATGGCGTGTTTGTATTGATTATAGAAAATTAAATGACGCCACCAGAAAAGATCACTTTCCCTTACCTTTCATTGATCAAATGTTGGAAAGATTAGCCGGGAATAGTTACTATTGTTTTCTCGATGGTTTTTCCGGATATTTTCAAATCTCGATAGCACCCGAGGATCAAGAGAAAACTACATTCACGTGCCCTTATGGTACTTTTGCTTATAAACGCATGCCATTTGGACTTTTCAACGCCCCTGCAACCTTTCAAAGGTGCATGATGGCAATTTTTCACGACATGATAGAAGAATGCATGGAAGTTTTCATGGATGACTTTTCAGTCTTCGGTGATACATTTGAATCATGTTTAGTTAATCTTGAACGAATGCTTATTAGATGCGAACAATCAAATCTAGTACTTAATTGGAAGAAATGCCATTTCATGGTTAAAGAAGGCATCGTTCTTGGTCATAAAATTTCAAAGGAAGGAACTGAAGTAGATAGAGCTAAAGTAGATGTAATTGCTAAACTTCTACATCCCACCAATGTTAGAGGAGTTAGGAGTTTTCTAGGGCATGCCGGTTTTTACCGACGTTTCATAAAAGATTTTTCTAAAATTGCCACTCCTATGAATAAACTCCTAGAAAAGGATGCTCCATTCATCTTTTCAGATGAATGCATCAAATCTTTTAATATTCTTAAAGAAAAACTTACTAATGCGCCGATTATGATAACTCCAAATTGGAATCTACCGTTTGAACTTATGTGCGATGCAAGTGATTTTGCAATGGGAGCCGTTTTAGGACAAAGGATTGAAAAATGATTTCAACCTATTTATTATGCTAGTAAGACGTTACAAGGAGAACAAACGAATTACACAACTACTGAAAAAGAACTCCTTGTTATTGTCTTTGCTTTTGACAAATTTCGTTCATATCTCGTTCTAGCAAAAACGGTGGTCTATACTGACCATTCTGCTCTTAGATACCTATTTTCGAAACAAGATGCCAAACCAAGATTAATCCGTTGGATCTTACTCTTACAAGAGTTCGATATTGAAATCCGAGATAAAAAGGGAGCAGAAAATCTCGCCGCTGATCATCTTTCTCGTCTTGAAAATTCTGAATTAGAAGTTCTAAATGAATCGGCCATACAAGACAACTTTCCTGATGAATATCTATTGAAGATAGATTATAATGAAATTAAATGGTTTGCAGACTATGCAAACTACTTAGTATGTGGATTCCCTGAAAAAGGATTATCGTACCAAAAACGAAAGAAATTCTTTAGTGATATAAAACACTATTTCTGGGAAGATCCACATTTATTTAAAAGTTGTCCTGATGGAATAATACGCCGATGTGTATTCGGAGATGAAGCTAGTTAAATCTTAAACCATTGTCACACAGGACCAACAGGAGGGCATTATGGGCCTCAACTTACAGCAAGAAAAGTTTACGATGCTGGATTCTATTGGCCTACAATTTTCAAAGACGCACACCTCCTTTGCAAATCCTGTGATGCATGTCAAAGGGCCGGAAAAATAAGTCAACGTGATGAAATGCCACAAAATGTCATTCAAGTATGTGAAGTATTTGACATTTGGGGTATTGACTTTATGGGTCCATTTCCAAAATCTCATAATAATCTCTACATTCTCGTTGCCATTGATTATGTATCTAAATGGGCGGAAGCACAAGCTCTCCCGACTAACGATGCACGAGTTGTAGTCAACTTTTTAAAACGTCTTTTTGCAAGGTTCGGAACACCGAAAGCTTTAATAAGTGATCGGGGTACTCATTTTTGTAATAATCAACTTGAGAAAGTTCTCAAAAGATATGGAGTAACTCATAAAATCTCAACCGCTTATCATCTACAAACAAGTGGACAAGTTGAAAATACCAACCGAGCTTTAAAACGTATTCTAGAGAAAACCGTAGGATCAAATCCGAAGGAATGGTCCATGAAATTAGAGGATGCACTCTGGGCTTTTAGAACAGCCTACAAAACTCCAATTGGAACCACACCTTTTAGACTCGTTTACAGAAAAGCATGTCATCTTCCAGTAGAAATTGAACATAAAGCATTTTGGGCTTTGAAGACATGTAATCTTTATTTACATGAAGCTGGACGTCTACGATTAAGTCAAATAAACGAATTAGAAGAATTAAGACATGAAGCATATGAAAATTCGTTAATCTATAAGGAAAGAACGAAGAAATGGCATGATAAAAGAATCAGAAGTTCAAAAGAATTTAAGGAAGGAGACAGAGTTCTTCTTTTCAATTCACGATTCAAGCTATTTCCTGGAAAATTGAAATCAAGATGGTCTGGACCATTCATAGTCAAAAGAGTTTTCCCATACGGAACAGTAGAACTAATAAATTCAAATGGGATTGAATTTAAAGTTAATGGTCACAGAGTTAAACATTACATACATGGTCCGATGGAAGTTGACAATGAAGTCAATCATAATTTCACCACCCAAGAAAACCCTCAGAATGAAAACATAAATATGTTATCAACAACATATGAAAAATCAAAATTGAAAAATGGGGAGGATTCAAATTGGAGTGATGAAGAAGAATTTCTATACAAACCTCCCATTCCAAGAAATGAAGAAAAAGAAGTTCAAATAGAAGTGAAAGAACCAAGAAAAGAACACCCGAAAAAGGTTAACAAACCAACTCGACTTACTAAAGTAGGAGACCCGGGCGAATTTATCATTTCTTGCTTGCTTAATGATGGTGCTATATATAATGGACTCGTAGATTTAGGAGCAAATGCAAATATTATGCCTCTTTCCTTATACAAAAGATTTGGTATGGGAAAATTAAAACCAACCAAAATAGGTGTTCAATCATTTGACCTAACCATTAAACACCCGGTTGGAATAGCAAATAATTTACTTGTTAAAGTGGGAAGTTTGACCTTTGTTGCAAACTTCATAGTTATTAATATGGAGGAAAACCTTGATATTCCTCTAATTTTAGGTCGCCCATTTTTAGCAACCACCGAAGCATTCATTGATGTAAGAGAAGGTAGAATGACACTTAGGAATGGTGATAAATCGGTCACCTTTGTGAACTGAAAGTCTAGATCTCTACCAACCAAAACTGTTAAACCAATAAAAATGCATAAGTGTGGGGAAGATGAAGAAACACTTAATGATGATCCGATCACAAAGAACCCCGTTGATGATACGAAATTAGATGAACCCGTTTTTAACAGTTCAACGAAGAAACTTTATAAACGGATTCACGATGCTAGGATTAAGGGAAACTTTAAGTTATGTAACCGATTAGTATCCAATTTATCGCCAAAAGAAAAGGCGATATTAGTAGAATTTGTGAAAGTTACGGAGGAAATCAACAAATGGATTGAAGCAAAAGTTAGAGATATACAAGTTGTTGATGAACCAATTGACAATGAAGTTAATCACAAATTCGATACCACAGCTAACTAAGTGTGGGGAGTTCGAATCTTTTTAGGGTAATATGTATTTCTGTTAGAGTTAGATATTCTGTTTTCGTGTAGTTTTCGAGAATGGAATCCGAATGGTCTTTCCCTAGCAGACCCTAAAGAACTAGTTTTCTCCCCCCATTCTGAATTTTTATTTTTTTTAGGTTTTACGAGATGAAGAATTCCTTTGATCTGAACCATGGTCTAATGCTACATGCTATGATTACTAAACGTAATAATGACACACTTCCTAGTGAACTGGTATCATTCATAAGAGCCAAAATGGACGGAGTAAGAAAAGAACTCAGAAAAGATCATCATAAGATACATTTTGGTAAAGGAAAATCAAAATCCGCAACAAAAAGAAGAGCACGACACCTTGAAAGATGTTACAAATGCGGAAAATGGTCACACGAAGGTAAATGTTCAAATAATCAAACATATTCAAACACTGAATTTGTTACTCTATGCAGAGAAGGATCATTCATATGTTTAGAAGAAAAGATATTGAAGATTCGAGGTTATGCTTATGTAGCCATGGAGAACTAAATCACACGTCTCTCCTATGAGTCGGCTAAAGCAGGTCTCTGAGAATTCTTTCTCATAGGTAAGTATGTACAGTTTTTATTTTTATTTTTATTTTTATTGATTTTAACCTTTTGATAATAAACGCTGAATCGTTCGCTATAAAGTATTAAATTGGTATTCAATAAAATTAGGTATGCGTAACCGAAATTATTGATATCATACAAAAAAATTTATTACATCACTGCGAAATTTACCGTTTATTCTTAAGGTATAAATATCTTTAATCAATCAACCCAAAATATTTCAGAAATTCGTCAGGAGTAAAACTAGGTCGTTGAACCGAAATTACTTTACCGAAAAGAGGGGCGTATATTTTTGATAATATTTGATTGATTAAAGTGGGATAAAAGACCAAAAAGATTTTTAATTTTATTTTTACTTTGTTTTTAAAATTAATATTAAATTATTATTGTAAACTTTTTAAAATCAATATATTTAAGTTTGTACATATTTGAAAAATTAATATTTTTAATATAAGTTTGTATGTATAAAAACAAAAATATAATATAAAATTGGTGTGAATTTTTAATTTTTTGCATTTTAAATTTAAGTTTGGTGTGAATTTAAAAAAAAAATTACTTTATTTCATTAAGTTAAAAATATGATTTTTAAAATTCGTCGTGAGTTGAAAACTAGGTCGTTGAACTGAAATTGCTCTACCCAAGGGAAGGACGAGAACTTTTATTATCATTATTTTTAATCTTATTGAATTAAAGTAAGCCAAAAACATTAAAAAACCCCAAAAAAAAAAAAAACTTTACTTTTAAAACCGCGCTTAAAACGTGACAAATTTTTAAAATTTTGTCGAGGGACGGACTAGGACAACGATCCGAAACGCCCTCCTCCTAAAAAGAAACAAAATTTTTAAAATTTAATTAATTATATGTTTTATTAT
This sequence comes from Rutidosis leptorrhynchoides, assembly GCF_046630445.1. Lineage (NCBI taxonomy): Eukaryota > Viridiplantae > Streptophyta > Magnoliopsida > Asterales > Asteraceae > Rutidosis > Rutidosis leptorrhynchoides. Next base: position 95,950,880 of record NC_092340.1, on the reverse strand, counting down.
TAATGGTTTTTATTTTAAAAAAAAAAAGAAACAGACCCCATGCGATCGCATGGGGTTCCTTCACAAAAACCATGCGATCGCATGGGGACCGAAATCAGGTCAGGAACAAAAAGGCCACGAGCTGTTCTGTCTTCACCACTCCAAACCCAAACATATACGAACATACACACACAAACACCCCTAATTTCATTAATTTTTCACCAAAATCAACCAAATTTCTCGCTATAATCCGCTTTAATCATGAATTTGATAAGAAGTTTATCAAGAAGGGTAACAATTACACCCCTAAACCTCTTTAAATTTGATTTTTAGTGTTCTTGAGCTATAATATTCCTAATTTGATTTTGTTAATTTCTAGTGTAATTAGAGTTAAATTGTTAGTATATTATGCATGTATAACCTAGATTGATGCTATTTAACATGATTTGAAGCCAAAAACTTCAAATTTTTTAGGAATCTAGGGTTTGTGTTCTTGAGCAATTTGGGGCTTTTTGATATAAACAGGTTATGGCCTATTTTTGTCATGAATTATTGGTAAATTAAGTAGTGTAACATGTTTAGGTAGCTAAATGATCCAAACTTTGATCCTAAACGTGATTTTTGAGAATTAAAGTGGACTTTTTAGGTATAAAATTCATGAACTTGATTAAATTGATGTAAATGCCATTTGAAATTTGCTTAATTGCTAGTAATGGTTGTTTTAACATGTTATTTGAGTTGAATGCTTATGAACTTTGTAAATATTTTCATATATGCTTATTTGAAAAAGTGTAGAATTGTTAAAATTGTGAAAATGTGTATAAGTTTAATTTTGATTAAACATGTTATTGTAATTGTTTCAAGTTGTTATTTTGCTAACACTAATGCATATTTGGATGCACAAAATTTGTGTTTAATGTGTTTTGCAGAGATTTACTAATACTGATGGTGCATCATCATCATCTAGACAACCTGCTCCAGAAGCTGAACCAGAAATGCAATATGAACCGGAGCAACAACAGGAACAACAACAACAACCTGATCAGCACGTTCCATATTATGATCCGCAAATAGAATATATTGATGCCTACGTAGTATTTCCGATGCATCTGATAGTATAACACCCAACGATTCATGAAGAACAATTGCATCCTAATCTGAGGTTTGATCGGAGTTGGAGAGATTACCCATCATATCAAAGTAACAAATTCAAACTGGTAACTAAAAATGTAGAAGTGCCAAGGGTAATCGATTGAGAGCCTTTGGAAAGGGTCCAACTTGCTAACTCAGTTAGACAGCATCTGATCCAAAGGTATGGCAGCTCTTCTTTTCCCGATTGGGAACGTTTATTCACCATTCGTAGGCCTGTATATAAGGAATGGTGCGTTGAGCTGATGAGTACTATTTCACTTAATGCGGATGTAGTTAGATTAGATGATAGAAGTTTTCTTAGATTTATACTTGGCCGTAGGATGTACAGGATGTCCATGCTGGACATGGCCAGGGCTTTACAGATATATACGCCCGCTGAATTACTACTACCCGATTGTATGAATTTGATTTATCATGGTGAAAGGGTAGATAGGAATTTTGATGCTAACGCCGTCTGGAGGCGTATGTCAGATTATAATGTTTTTGGGCGGGCAGGAACACATACCTACTTACATATTCACAGAGCCGAGCTTCGTATAATTCATAGATTTCTGGCTAACTCGATTACACAGAGAGGTCACAACAAGGAGAAAATGACCTTACATGATTTATTCTACCTTAAGTGTATTCGAGACCCAAGAGGCTTTGTTAATATCCCTTACTGTGTTGATTTTTATTTATCTAAGATAGTGGAAGGAATACAGGAAGGGGGAATAATAGGAGGAGGTATTTTAGTTACTCTCATTGGAGAGTATTTGGGTGTAGATAGGGATCAAGGGGGTCCACTTATGGTATGTAGGAAACAGGATGATACCTTAGGATTAAAGGTCTATCAGGGTGCTAAGGTATTGAAAAGCAGACGCAATCAGGCAGTACCCGATGTTGGTCATCATCCACAGGTAGAGAGAGGTTCAGATGAGGAAATGGAGGAAGCAGATGACATCAGGGATGTCATTAGAGAGGCTATGACTGACGTCTACCAGCGTATAGATGAGGTAGAAATGACAAACCAGGATAGACATAATCGATACGAGCAGTGGCAAGCCCGGAATGAGTACGAGCATTCTAGGCAACGACAGCATGATAGATGGGACTATCATCAGCGTCAGATCATGAGTCGGCTATCACCTCAGGATCACTACGTACCGACCCGACCTACTTACTATCCTCCACACCAGCCCGAGATGAGACCACCATATACTCTCTACGACCCTAACCAGGCCTACCAGTACACCTATCACCAACCATGGAACCCGACCGACGACATGAACTGGAACCCCTATCCAGATTGATATAGTTCAAGTTGGTGATTTTTATGATTTTTATTTTTTTATTATTTCTATTTATTTATGTTTAAACATATAATATTATGATATTTTTTTTGTAATGTTTAATATTTTTATTATGTTGTAATAATATTTCATATTTAATTTGAAAGTGGGATTTTAAGTCCCATTTCAAATTACCATGCATGTTTATATTTGTATTGTATGTATTTTATTTCATATACACAACAGGGTAAAACAGTGCATTTTCAAAGACTGGCATTAAGTTCAGCAAAAGCTACTAATTTTGACGACAAAACGAAAAACAAATGTGATGTAACAACAAGACGGAATGAACAAATGATGTGCACCATTTATCATTCAGCAAACAAACGCCAATATGTTTGGAAACTTTGGTAAAATTTAATCATTTTTCTACGCTAATCACCCTCAATAATTTAAATTGTTACTGATTTATTGCAAATGAGGGCATTGCAAGATCTTAAGTGTGGGAAGGGGTTAAATTCTTTCGAATTTTTAAAATTTTTAACTTATACACTTGGTTACCATTAAAAATACTAGTAACACAGTAGTTATATTAGAATCTAGTGCTCTCTGATAATAATGAACAGCCCTAGTCTTATATACTGACTACCCAATTCTAGTAAAATTTTTCAAAATTTTCAAATAAATGAATTCAAAATCATGTTTATACATATTTATGAACGGTAAAACTAGGTGTTAACACCGAAATTATTGTTACCTCGGAAAGGACATAAATTGAGAAACAACCCAAAATGTTAGAATTCATTTAAAATGGAATAGAGGACAATAAAAAGGCAAAGAAAGGAAAATAAAAGCCAAGTGTAGGAAAAATTTACCAAGTTATTTAAAATATATATCACATATTTTTGTACAAATAACTGAAGATACTTTTGTTTTGGACAATTTTATCAGTTTTACCCAATTTCTTATAATATATTTGAAAGAAAGATGGATCTACACGATGAATCAATTCCATCATTAAAAGGAAGTAAAGTCTTTCGAAAAAGACACGCGCTTCTTGATTTAGGTCAGGAAGTTGTCGTCCAGACCAGTTGTAGAGTCTACGAAAAACCTTGAAAAGTTTTCTCGAAAATCAGCTGGAAATCCACGGACCTCATCATCAAACAGGGTCACCAAGTGGTCAGACTTATCCTAACCATGAGAGGATCTGTCTCGTAAAATGGGGAGGGCGCCGTGCAAATTAGCTTGATAAGACTAATGAATCAGATCCCCAGAAAGGATAATCTCCTTAAAGATCAAAAATCAGCTTTTAAGCCTGATATTACTCAATCCTTGAGATTGACCTTAAAGATTGAGAATTACAAACTCATGGAATTTGATGATATCTAAACTCGAGCTTGAACGAGAAAATATTTTGATCAAATTATAAACCAATTTGTTTTCTGAAAACCCATTTTCAATGCGTTCATTACCATTGAATGTAAAATCCTAGGAATTCACCTGGAATTCATTAGGTCACCTGAACTAAATCGGGTGTCAACCGTAAGAACGGTGGTTGCATAGCATGGTCGAAGACAGGACCTTGTGCCAGACCGAAAAACTATAGGGTGAGCGTTACTATTGCTCCTACAAATGATAGTAATTGCATCCGACACGATATAGACCATAATTAAAAGCATGTCATGGGACATTGCCTTAACAGTTGCTTGTTCAACGCTTTCCTTTACAACCGGACGGTAGTTTACCGAAAGGTAATATACGGAGCAAGTAAACTGGACGTGTTGTTTTCCCAATACAAGGTTAGCAAGTGGGTGACACAAAATCATAAGTTTTGAGCTAAAATTTTCAAATCTGAAACCCACCAAACCCACAAAAATATTTTGCAAACACCGGTGAAGGGTTATTCCGGAAAACTTATCTAGGGAAAAAGCTAGATTGAATTTTCAAAAGATCAAATGTTTTCATAAAGATCCAATTTCCTAAAAGATCTAAATTTTTATAGTCATGTGGGACTGTAAACCACATCGTTAATACCATTGTTCATACCGCCGTATAAAAATCACTGATGTACAAAGTGTGAAGAATAAAGAAGTGATTCTAGTATTTTTATTTCAAGACTATATTGCTTGAGGACAAGCAACGCTCAAGTGTGGGAATATTTGATAATGTTAAATACGAACATATATTTCATAGCATTATCCCTCAAGAAAGACAAGCTTTTATTTGCAATTGTTCTATTTACAAGTGATATTTGTTTAAATAATAAAAGGTGAAGACAAAAGACAGATTCGACGAATTGAAGACGCAAACGACCAAAAAGCTCAAAAGTACAAAGTACAATCAAAGTGGTTCAAATTATTGATGAGAAACGTCTCAAAATTACAAGAGTACGAGCCACAAAACGCAAAATACAAGATATTAAATTGTACGAAAAGGCGTTCGAAAATCCGGAACCGGGACCAAAGTCAACTCTCAACGCGCGACGCAACGGAGCAAAAATTACAAGTCAACTATGCACATAAATATAATATAATATTTAAATAATTCTTAAAATTATTTATATATTATATTTATTTATTAAACCGTCGGCAAGAAGTAAACAAAATCATGTGAGCTGGAAAAGCAGGCCATGCGATCGCATGGCCTGGAAGTGCATTTTCCATGCGATCGCATGGGCCACTTTTTCTGGCCACACCCCTATAAATTCGCAGTTTGGTGATCGAACAAAATCATCTTTTTCTCTTCTTATCTCTCACTCGTATTATATATATATATATATATATATATATATATATATATATTATAATTTTAATTTTAATTTTAATAATAAGGGTATGTTAGCGAATGTTGTAAGGGTGTAAGTCGAAATTCTGTCCGTGTAACGCTACGCTATTTTTAATCATTGTAAGTTATGTTCAACCTTTTTAAATTAATGTCTCGTAGCTAAGTTATTATTATGCTTATTTAAGCCGAAGTAATCGTGATGTTGGGCTAAATATTAAAATTGGTTAATTGGGCTTTGGACCATAATTGGGGTTTGGATAAAATAACGACACTTGTGGAAATTAGACTATGGGCTATTAATGGGTTTTATATTAACTTAACGATACCTCGTTAATTTAATATAAAGGTTATAATTTGACGTATCTATAAATAACCACATACGCTTAATCGGGTACGGTGGGCGGGATATCTATAAATACCAATCATTGTTCATTTTACCGGACACGGAACTGGATTAATAGTTAATAGACTTGTTGAAACAGGGGTGGATTACATTCAAGGGTAATTGGTGTAATTGTTAACAAAGTAGTAAAACCTTGGACTACACGCAGTCGATAACCTGGTGTATTCATTAAACAAAGTATTAAGACCTTGTTACAATTCGAATCCACAATTAGTTGGAATAATTGACTTCGGGAATAAGAATAATTTGACGAAGACTTCCGCATTTTATGATTATGACTGATGGACTATTATGGATAAATCCGTATGGACATATTGAATAATCTAGGATAAAGGACAATTAACCCATGGTACTAAACTAAAAACAACACGTCGAACATCATGATTACGGAAGTTTAAATAAGCATAATTCCTTTATTTCATATTTAATTGCACTTTTAATTATCGCACTTTTATTTACTGTAATTTTATTTAATTGCACTTTTAATTATCATATTTTTAATTATCGCAATTTTATTTATCGCACTTTTATTTATCACAATTTCATTATCATTATTTACTTTACGCTTAAAATTAAGTTATATTTATTTTTAATATTTTACATTAGGTTTTAACTGCGACTTAAGTTTTAAAATCGACAAACCGGTCATTAAACGGTAAAAACCCCCTTTTATAATAATAATACCACTTATATTTATATTTATATTTATACAAATATAGTTTTTAAAAATATAGCGTTAAACTTGGCGAGTTCCCTGTGGACGAACCGGACTTACTAAAAACTACCCTACTGTACGATTAGGTGCACTTCCTATAAGTTTTGTAGCAAGGTTTAGGTATATCCACTCTATAAATAAATAAATAACTTGTGTAAAATTGTATCGTATTTAATAGTATTTCCTTGTAAAAATATAACTATTTTGTATACACTTCTACGCACATTAGAACTTGAGAGAGATCAATTAGATGAAGAAAATTGAAGAATGAAAGTGTTTGTAGGTGTTTTTGGTCATTGATATATGGATTAGATATAAAGGATATGTAATTTTGTTTTTATGTAAATAAGTCATGAATGATTACTAATATTTTTGTAATTTTATGAGATATTTCATGCTAGTTGCCAAATAATGGTTCCCACATGTGTTAGTTGACTCACATGGGCTGCTAAGAGCTGATCATTGGAGTGTATATACCAATAGTACATACATCTAAAAGCTGTGTATTGTACGAGTACGAATACGGGTGCATACGAGTAGAATTGTTGATGAAACTGAACGAGGTTGTAATTGTAAGAATTTTTGTTAAGTAGAAGTATTTTGATAAGTGTCTTGAAGTCTTTCAAAAGTTTATGAATACATATTAAAACACTACATGTATATACATTTTAACTGAGTCGTTAAGTCATCGTTAGTCGTTACATGTAAATGTTGATTTGAAACCTTTAAGTTAACGTTCATGTTAAATGTTGTTAACCCAATGTTTATTATATCTAATGAGATGTTAAATTATTACATTATCATGATATTATGATATATTAATTTATCTTAGTATGATATATATACAGTTAAATGTTGTTACAACGATAATCCTTACATACATGTCTCGTTTCGAAATTATTAAGTTAGTAATCTTGTTTTTACATATGTGGTTCATTGTTAATAGACTTAATGACATGTTTAATTATCATTTATCATGATTAAACATAGTGTATTAATATCTTAATATGATTCATATGTATTTAGTAAGACGTTGTTATAACGATAATCGTTATATATATCGTTTCGAGTTTCTTAATTCAATAAACTCAATTTTATGTATATAACTCATTGTTAAAATACCTAATGAGATACTTACTTATCATAATATCATGTTAACTATATATATAATCATATATATGCCATCATATAGTTTTTACAAGTTTTAACGTTCGTGAATCACCGGTCAACTTGGGTGGTCAATTGTCTATATGAAACCTATTTCAATTAATCAAGCCTTAACGAGTTTGATTGCTTAACATGTTGGAAACACTTAATCATGTAAATATCAATTTCATTTAATATATATAAACATGGAAAAGTTCGGGTCACTATAGTACCTACCCGTTAAATAAATTTCGTCCCGAAATTTTAAGCAGTTGGAGGTGTTGACGTATCTTCTGGAAATAAGTGCGGGTATTTCTTCTTCATCTGATCTTCTTGTTCACATGTGAACTCGGGTCCTCTATGAGCATTCCATCGAACCTAAACAATTGGTATCTTGTTTTGTTTAAGTCTTTTAACCTCACAATCCATTATTTCGACGGATTCTTCGATGAATTGAAGTTTTTCGTTGATTTGGATTTCGTCTAACGGAAGAGTGAGATCTTCTTTAGCAAAATATTTCTTCAAATTCGAGACGTGGAAAGTGTTATGTACAGCTGCGAGTTGTTGAGGTAACTCAAGTCGATAAGCAATTGGTCCGACACGATCAATAATCTTGAATGGTCCAATATACCTTGGATTTAATTTCCCTCGTTTATCAAATCGAACAACGCCTTTCCAAGGTACAACCTTAAGCATGACCATCTCTCCAATTTCAAATTCTATATCTTTTCTTTTAATGTCAGCGTAGCTCTTTTGTAGACTTTGGGCGGTTTTCAACCGTTGTTGAATTTGGATGATCTTCTCGGTAGTTTCTTGTATTATCTCCGGACCCGTAATCTGCCTATCCCCCACTTCACTCCAACAAATCAGAGACCTGCACTTTCTACCATAAAGTGCTTCAAACAGCGCCATATCAATGCTTGAATGGTAGCTGTTGTTGTAGGAAAATTCTGCTAACGGTAGATGTCGATCCCAACTGTTTCCAAAATCAATAACACATGCTCGTAGCATGTCTTCAAGTGTTTGTATCGTCCTTTCGCTCTGCCCATCAGTTTGTGGATGATAGGCAGTACTCATGTCTAGACGAGTTCCTAATGCTTGCTGTAATGTCTGCCAGAATCTTGAAATAAATCTGCCATCCCTATCAGAGATAATAGAGATTGGTATTCCATGTCTGGAGATGACTTCCTTCAAATACATTCGTGCTAACTTCTCCATCTTGTCATCTTCTCTTATTGGCAGGAAGTGTGATGATTTGGTGAGACGATCAACTATTACCCAAATAGTATCAAAACCATTTGCAGTCCTTGGTAATTTAGTGATGAAATCCATGGTAATGTTTTCCCATTTCCATTCCGGGATCTCGGGTTGTTGAAGTAGACCTGATGGTTTCTGATGCTCCGCTTTGACCTTAGAACACGTCAAACATTCCCCTACGTATTTAGCAACATCGGCTTTCATACCTGGCCACCAAAAATGTTTCTTGAGATCTTTGTACATCTTTTCCGTTCCAGGATGTATTGAGTATATGGTTTTATGAGCTTCTCTAAGTACCATTTCTCTCATATCTCCAAATTTTGGTACCCAAATTCTTTCAGCCCTATACCGGGTTCCGTCTTCCCGAATATTAAGATGCTTCTCCGATCCTTTGGGTATTTCATCCTTTAAGTTTCCCTCTTTTAAAACTCCTTGTTGCGCCTCCTTTATTTGAGTAGTAAGGTTAGTGTGAATCATTATATTCATAGATTTTACTCGAATGAGTTCTCTGTCCTTTCTGCTCAAGGCGTCGGCTACCACATTTGCCTTCCCCGGGTGATAACGAATCTCAAAGTCATAATCATTCAACAATTCAATCCATCTGCGCTGCCTCATGTTCAGTTGTTTCTGATTAAATATGTGTTGAAGACTATTGTAGTCGGTATATATAATACTTTTGACCCCATATAAGTAGTGCCTCCAAGTCTTTAATGCAAAAACAACCGCGCCTAATTCCAAATCATGCGTTGTATAATTCTGCTCGTGAATCTTCAATTGTCTAGACGCATAAGCAATTACTTTCGTTCGTTGCATTAATACACAATCGAGACCTTGCTTTGAGGCGTCACAATATATCACAAAATCATCATTCCCTTCAGGTAATGACAATATAGTGCTGTAGTTAACTTTTTCTTCAACAATTGAAACGCTTTTTCTTGTTCATCCTTCCATTCAAATTTCCTCCCTTTATGCGTTAATGCAGTCAAGGGTTTTGCTATTTTGGAAAAATCTTGGATGAATCTCCTGTAATAACCAGCTACCCCTAAAAATTGGCATATGTGTTTCGGAGTTTTTAGGGTTTCCCACTTTTCAACGGTTTCAATCTTTGCTGGATCCACCTGAATACCTTCTTTGTTCACTATATGACCGAGGAATTGAACTTCTTCTAACCAAAATGCACACTTTGAGAACTTAGCGTACAGTTTTTCTTTTCTCAGCAACTCTAGCACTTTTCTCAAATGTTCTTCGTGCTCTTGATCATTCTTCAAGTAAATAAGTATGTCATCGATGAAAACAATGACAAACTTGTCAAAATATGGCCCACACACTCGGTTCATGAGGTCCATGAACACAGCTGGTGCGTTAGTCAATCCAAACGGCATAACCATAAACTTGTAATGACCGTAACGCGTCCTAAAAGTAGTCTTCGGAATATCATCCTCCTTCACCCGCATTTGATGATATCCAGAACGTAAATCAATCTTCGAATAAACAGATGAGCCTTGTAGTTGATCAAATAAGTCGTCGATTCTCGGTAGTGGGTAGCGGTTCTTGATGATAAGTTTGTTCAACTCTCGGTAGTCGATACACAACCTAAATGTACCATCTCTCTTCTTGACAAACAAAACAGGAGCTCCCCATGGTGATGTCCTTGGTCGAATGAAACCACGCTCTAAAAGTTCCTGTAACTGACTTTGTAATTCTTTCATTTCACTGGGTGCGAGTCTGTATGGAGCACGAGCTATTGGTGCAGCTCCTGGTACAAGGTCTATTTGAAATTCAACGGATCAATGTGGGGGTAATCCCGGTAATTCTTTCAGAAATACATCAGGAAATTCTTTTGCGACGGGAACATCACTGATGTTCTTTTCTTTAGGTTTAACTTCCTCGATGTGTTAATGACGTAACAACCTTTTCTTATTAGTTTTTGCGCCTTCAAACTACTAATAAGATTTAATTTCGCGTTGTTCTTTTCTCCGTACACCATTAAAGGTTTTCCTTTTTCACGCATAATGTGAAACGCATTTTTGTAACAAACGACCTCTGCTCTCACCTTTTTCAACCAGTCCATGCCAATTATTACATCAAAACTCCCTAACTCGACTGGTATTAAATCAATTTTAAACGTTTCATCACCCAGTTTAATTTCTCTCTCCCGACATATATTATCTGCTGAAATTAATTTACGATTTGCAAATTCGAGTAAAAATTTATTATCCAAAGGCGTCAATGGGCAACTTAATTTAGCACAAAATTCTCTACTCATATAGCTTCTATCCGCACCCAAATCAAATAAAACATAAGTAGATTTATCGTCAATAAGAAACGTACCCGTAACAAGCTCCGGGTCTTCCTGTGCTTCTGCCGCATTAATATTGAAAACTCTTCCATGGCCCTGCCCATTAGTATTCCCCTAATTCGGGCAATTTCTAATAATGTGGCCCGGTTTTCCACATTTATAACAAACAGCGTTGGTATTACTTGCTCTGACACTATTTGTTTCGGCATTACTTGTTCCGACATTATTTGTTCCTTTAGTTCTGTTAAACTTTGGTCCGTAGACCTCACACTTTGTCGCGCTATGACCATTTCTTTTACACCTGTTGCAAAATATCGTGCTGAACCCCTGATGATTTTCTTCACACCTATGACATGGCTGTTTTTGGTTTTTGTTGCCGTTGTTGTTATTGAGGTTGTTGTTGGGGTTGTTATTGTTGTTGAAACGATTGTTGTAGTTGTTATTGTTGTTGTTGTTGGGAAGTTTGTTGTAGTTATTGTTAGGATTGCGGTTATTGTTGCGATTGTTGTTGCGGTTGTTGGGATAGTTGTTGCGATTGTGGTTGTAATTGTTGTTGTTGTTGTACTGGTGACTCTTGTCACCGTTTTCCTCCCACTTCCTCTTGAGTTGTTTCGTGTTGGCTTCTTCGGCCACCTGCTCTTTAATTCTTCCCTCAATCTGATTTATGAGTTTATGAGCTGTTCGACTTGCCTTCTGTATATAAGCGAGCTCGTGTGAACTCACATCTTCTTGAATCCTTACTGGTAACCCTTTTACAAACCCGTCGATCTTCTCTTCTTCATCTTCGAATGCTCCCGGACACAATAGGCACAACTATGTGAATCTTCATTCATATGTGGTAACGTCGAACCCTTGTGTTCGTAACTCTCTAAGTTCTGCCTTGAGTTTATTGACTTCGTTTCTAGGACGGTACTGCTCGTTCATCAATTGCATGAATGCCGACCACGGTAGTGCGTAAGCAGCATTTTGTCCTACCTGTTCAAGATAGGTGTTCCACCACGTTAACGCAGTACCTGTGAAGGTATGCGTAGCGTACTTAACTTTGTCCTCTTCAGTACACTTACTTATGGCAAACACAGATTCGACTTTCTCGGTCCACCGTTTCAATCCAATTGTTCCTTCGGTTCCATCAAATTCCAAAGGTTTGCAGGCAGTGAATTCTTTGTAGGAGCATCCTACACGATTTCTTGCGCCGTTAGCTGCATTGCTAGATTCAGAGTTATTGTTGGTATGTAGCGCAGCCTGTACTGCGGCTATGTTTGCAGCAAGAAAGGTACGAAATTCCTCTTCGCTCATATTCATGGTGTGTCGAGTAGTCGGTGCCATTTCCTTCAAAATAGCTAACTGAATCGAGTTAATCATACAGAATATTAAGAGTAGTCAATAGTATTTCGTAGCATAATATGAACTCATTTATAAAAGCTTTTTCTTCATATTAGTGTTTTATAAGTTTAAATTCGGGTACTACCTACCCGTTAAGTTCATACTTAGTAGCTAATATACAATTCAACTACTACAATTCCATATGAAAAACTGATTATAATAATATATCACATGCAAATATTCTTCAAACTTACAACTTCGCTATATTACATATAACATGAAATATAGTACACTTTGATACAGGACAGTTTTTGAAGATAAACCTAGTTAATACGCAAGTTGTTCAGTAAAGGAAATAAAGACACATAGTTCATAAGTCCAGAAACAAGTCATGCATTCTGGTTTTACTAAGACGACTTCCCATCCTTGGTCTTGTGGAAAATAACCGTTATGACCATTGGCTAGGCATCATGTTGTAATGTCGTCAAAAGGACGAGGGTTTCGTAATGTCCAACAGCCCCGTAATAATCTAAAAACCTTGTTTCTCACCCCAACTACTGAATCCGTCACTTGTGGGAAGGTTTTATTTAAAAGTTGCAATCCGATGTTCTTTTTCTCACTTTGGTAAGAAGCGAACATCACTAACCCGTAAGCATAACATGCTTCTTTATGTTGCATGTTAGAAGCTCTTTCTAATTCATGAAATCCTATGTTGGGATAGGTTGAGTCAAAATAGGTTCTTAACCCGTAGCATAAAATTGCATTTGGGTTCCTGCATTTAATGCTTTAAAGAAAATACGGCGTAACTTACGGTCTCTACAATGTGATATACCCCACCTATCAAAGGAAAGCCTTTTATAAACTAAGGTATTTCTGGAAAGTCTTTCAAATGTTTGACAAGTTAATTTCGCCATAACTAAATGTGCTGATGAATTCTGACGGACTCTAGACAAGATTTTCTCAATTATATCCTCTGGTAGGTCTTCTAAAATATTCGGTTGTCTACCCTTAACGTCTATTTTGTTTTATACTGTAAAATAGATAAGGATTAGATTCGTAAAAGATAATTAACAAATAATACAAGCAATTTTTACATAGAACATAAAAGTACAAGCACACTACAATACATATAATATACAACATGATTACAACCCTCTAATCTGAATCACTGGTTTCTTCTTCTTCGGACTTGGCTCATTTTCCTAATTTTCTAGGAATATATAGTGTTCCTCTAATACGAGCCGTCGTTTTCTATAATGGTTTAGAAAAACCTGGTGGTTTAGAGGTTCCCGGGTCATTGTTACATTTTAGGAAATACGGATGTTGTCGATACATATAAAGTTCATCGGGGTTGGAATCGGGTTTCTCTATTTTTATACCTTTTTCCTTATTATTTTCTTTCGCTTTATTAAATTGGGTCGAGGTAATTTCTATAACATCATCGGAATCCTCATCGGGATCCGATTCATCGAAAAATTGGTAATCTTTCCAATATTTTGCTTCCTCGGCAGAGACACCATTGACCATTATTAACATTGATCCGTTGGTTGAGGATTTTCTTTTATTTAATCGATTTACTATAGGTATCAATATTTCTTCCTCCGGAACCTCTTCTTCTTCTTCTTCTGTTTCCTCCTCTTCCGATTCCTCCTCTTCTGGTTCCTCTTCTTCCGGTTCCTCCTCTTCCGGTTCCTCTTAGGGAATTTGTGAATCTTCCCAAAATATATTAGAATCTTCATTATATTTAAGTGAATCAATGGGATTTGTACTAGAGGTAGACATCTATCACACAATATCAAACACGTTAAGAGATTAATATATCACATAATACTTACATGTTAATAATATATAGTTTCCAACAAAAAAAATGTTAAGCAATCGTTTTTGAAGAAAAACACGGTCGAAGTCCAGACTCACTAATGCATCCTAACAAACTCGGTAAGACACACTAATGCAATTTTCTGGTTCTCTAAGACCAACGCTCGGATACCAACTGAAATGTCCCGTTCATATTGATTATAAACGTTCCATATTAATTGATTTCGTCGCAAGGTTTTGACCTCTATATGAGACGTTTTTCAAAGACTGCATTCATTTTTAAAACAACCATAACCTTTATTTTATCGATAAAGGTTTAAAAAGCATTACGTAGATTATCAAAAATCTAAAATATACCGTTTACACACGACCATTACATAATAAGTTTCTTGAATGCAGTTTTTACATAATATCATACAAGCATGGACTTCAAATCTTGTCCTTATTTTAGTATGCAATTGCGGAAGCTCTTAATAATCACCTGAGAATAAACATGATTAAAATGTCAACAAAAATGTTGGTGAGTTATAGGTTTAACCTATATATTATTAAATCATAATAATAGACCACAAGATTTCATATTTCAATATACATCCCAAACATAGAGATAAAATTCATTCATATGGTGAACACCTAGTAACCGACATTAACAAGATGCATATAAGAATATCCCCTATCATTTCGGGAAATCCTTCAGACATGATAAAAACAACATCGAAGTACTAAAGCATCCGGTACTTTGGATGGGGTTCGTTAGGCCCGATAGATCTATCTTTAGGATTCGCGTCAATTAGTAGATCGGTTTACTAATTCTTAGGTTACCATGCAAAAGGGGCATATTCGGCTTCAATCATTTACCCATATAATGTAGTTTCAATTACTTGTGTCTATTTCATAAAACATTTATAAAACTGCATGTATTCTCATCCCAAAATATTAGATTTTAAAAGTGGGACTATAACTCACTTTCACAGATTTTTACTTCGTCGGGAAGTAAGACTTGGCCACTGGTCGATTCACGAACCTGTAAAAAAAATATACACATATATATCAAAGTATGTTCAAAATATATTTACAATATTTTTAATACGTTTTACTGTTTTAAATTTATTAAGTCAGCTGTCCTCGTTAGTAACCTACAACTAGTTGTCCACAGTTAGATGTACAGAAATAAATCGATATATATTATCTTGAATCAATCCATGACCCAGTGTATACATGTCTCAGGCTAGATCACAACTCAAAGTATATATATTTTTGGAATCAACCTCAACCCTGTATAGCTAACTCCAACATTACTGCATATAGAGTGTCTATAGTTGTTCCAAATAATATATATACATGGGTCGATATGATATGTCAAAACATTTGTATACATGTCTATGGTATCCCAAGATTACATAATATATTAGAATACATGTATAATACAATATAAGTTAGCTAGGATATGATTTGTATAGAATTGTTACAATATTTCCCGTAGCTACAACAATCAAAAAATATCCAACCTTGTTTTACCCATAACTTCTTCGTTTTAAATCCGATTTGAGTGAATCAAATTGCTATGGTTTCATATTGAACTCTATTTTATGAATCTAAACATAAAAAGTATAGATTTATAGTCAGAAATATAAGTTACAAGTCATTTTTGTAAAGGTAGTCATTTCAGTCGAAAGAACGACGTCTAGATGACCATTTTGGAAAACATACTTCCACTTTGAGTTTAACCATGATTTTTGGATATAGTTTCATGTTCATAAGAAAAATCATTTTCCCAGAAGAACAACTTTTAAATCAAATTTTATCATAGTTTTTAATTAACTAACCCAAAACAGCCCGCGGTGTTACTACGACGGCGTATATCCGGGTTTACGGTATTTTTCGTGTTTTTCGGTTTTAAATCATTAAGTTAGCATATCATATAGATATAGAACATGTTTTTAGTTGATTTTAAAAGTCAAGTTAGAAGGATTAACTTTTGTTTGCGAACAAGTTTAGAATTAACTAAACTATGTTCTAGTGATTTCAAGTTTAAACCTTCGAATAAGGTAGTTTTATATATATGAATCGAATAATGTTATGAACATCATTACTACCTCAGGTTTTGTGGATAAACCTACTGGAAATAAGAAAAATAGATCTAGCTTCAAAGGATCCTTGGATGGCTTGAAAGTTCTTGAAGCAGAATCATGACACGAAAACAAGTTCAAGTAAGATTTTCACTCGAAATAAGATCGTTATAGTTATAGAAATTGAATCAAAGTTTGAATATGAGTATTACCTTGTATTATAAAGATATCTTACTATAAATAAGAAAGGTTTCTTGAGGTTGGATGATCACTTTACAAGATTGGAAGTAAGCTAGCAAACTTGGAAGTATTCTTGATTTTATGAAACTAGAACTTGTAGAATTTATGAAGAACACTTAGAACTTGAAGATGGAACTTGAGAGAGATCAATTAGATGAAGAAAATTGAAGAATGAAAGTGTTTGTAGGTGTTTTTGGTCGTTGGTATATGGATTAGATATAAAGGATATGTAATTTTGTTTTCATGTAAATAAGTCATGAATGATTACTAATATTTTTGTAATTTTATGAGATATTTCATGCTAGTTGCCAAATTATGGTTCCCACATGTGTTAGGTGATTCACATGGGCTGCTAAGATCTGATCATTGGAGTGTATATACCAATAGTACATACATCTAAAAGCTGTGCATTGTACGAGTACGAATACGGGTGCATACGAGTAGAATTGTTGATGAAACTGAACGAGGTTGTAATTGTAAGCATTTTTGTTAAGTAGAAGTATTTTGATAAGTGTATTGAAGTCTTTCAAAAGTGTATGAATACATATTAAAACACTACGTGTATATACATTTTAACTGAGTCGTTAAGTCATCGTTAGCCGTTACATGTAAATGTTGATTTGAAACCTTTAAGTTAACGATCATGTTAAATGTTGTTAACCCAATGTTTATTATATCTAATGAGATGTTAAATTATTACATTATCATGATATTATGATATATTAATATATCTTAGTATGATATATATACAGTTAAATGTTGTTACAACGATAATCGTTACATATATGTCTCGTTTCGAAATCATTAAGTTAGTAGTCTTGTTTTTACATATTTGGCTCATTGTTAATACACTTAATGACATGTTTACTTATCATTTATCATGATTAAACATAGTGTATTAATATCTTAATATGATTCATATGTATTTAGTAAGACGTTGTTATAACGATAATCGTTATATATATCGTTTCGAGTTTCTTAATTCAATAAACTCAATTTTATGTATATAACTCATTGTTAAAATACCTAATGAGATACTTACTTATCATAATATCATGTTAACTATATATATAATCATATATATGTCATCATATAGTTTTTACAATTTTTAACGTTCGTGAATCACCGGTCAACTTGGGTGGTCAATTGTCTATATGAAACCTATCTCAATTAATCAAGTCTTAACAAGTTTGATTGCT
Organism: Rutidosis leptorrhynchoides; assembly: GCF_046630445.1. Classification (NCBI taxonomy): domain Eukaryota; kingdom Viridiplantae; phylum Streptophyta; class Magnoliopsida; order Asterales; family Asteraceae; genus Rutidosis; species Rutidosis leptorrhynchoides. The sequence goes on along the minus strand of NC_092340.1, from coordinate 95,933,225 downwards.
TAACATGTTGGAAACACTTAATCATGTAAATATCAATTAAATTTAATATATATAAACATGGAGAAGTTCGGGTCACTACATCTAATTCTAAGGACTAGTATTGTAATCTACCTGTTACTACCGTTCTACCGTTCCAGAGATCGAAATATTACTTCACGCAATCTAGGAAGAGTACCCCTCGGATTACATGCCCACTAAAGTTGATCCTCGGAGGAGGAGATATGAGAGGACTTGTCGGAGTAACCGCACCTCGCCCCACCCCCGAGCTCACCCTAATTAGCCACGTACAACGTATGAACATTAGAAGGTTGTTCAGTTTCCGCAAGTTGACCCGTATCCCGTACGCTTTCATGACCATCACTTATCTCTTTCATTCTTCACCACTACTCGACGATCTAACAACACTTCTAGACTTAGGTCCCTAACACTCTTAGGCATTGGAGAAGTCGGGAAGGCATCTCCTTTCACAAGGTCATAGTGTCTTCCACTGATGCTCAGCCATACCCAAAGACTTGGGAGTCACCTCAAGACATATCGTATTGCTACTTGCTACACGTACAACTCGACACGAGACCCAGATTGAATTTCTAGAAAGGAACCTAACGACATTACCTGAACCCGAACATTTTGAAGAAATTTTGAGACATTTAGGCATTGATGCATGACCTACGGAACCTACGCACCCACACCGAGAAATCGTGAGATTAATTATGTAGATTTTGTTTTGAGATAGCATATATAAAGCACCGTTAGATTAAATTGAGTAGAACTTGAAGTGATCACATTACATTGACCATATAGAGTGATATTGGAATGAACATACGATTTAGTACAATATAATGACACCCGGCCAGCGTGATTATATTGAAGTAAATCATGCAGAAGTTCCAATGTTACTACATAAGGAATATGAAGTGATTCAAAGAAGATTTTGGTAGGAACCACTTGAGTATACGCATTATGGTCTGTTAGAGGTAGGGAAAGAATAACCACGTAGTTCAGATACTGTACAAAGAGGGCCTTGATTGCAGAATTGATAACCCGAAAATTTGTTATATGTAGACACCCTGGACACTTAAGGAAAAAGTTCTCAAATAGGAAAAACTTTGGACTTACTTGCAGTAGAGCAATCGTTATCTCAGCTATGGAGACACGCATGGATCCTAATTTTAGTTAGGGTACGTTTCGTCACAACGTTTTATTGTCTCGATGTTTTTTAATACTAGAGCGATAGAAACCTTATATCTAAGAACCTTAGTGTTATGACTAATAAGCCATTAACAACCATGAGAGTAAATATTCTATAGGACAAGCTAATGGTAAGCTGGCAGAGATAGAGGAATAATTTAAGGTAGTACCTTAAAATTAACAGGTGGGTCATTTGGAGACGACCTCATGTCAACAAAACTTAGAAGTTTTAAAGTAGTAGTTGGAAAGGATTAGTTACCTACGCACAAGCAGATGTTATTTGAGAAGATTGATAGAATTTTTCACGGTAGTATAATAAGATTTGGTTGGAATGAACCTTAAGATTAACCTAACACCCATCAATCTGGAAAGCTCGATGTAATAGTTGGAATGGACTGGCTTTCAAGGATGAAAGCGAAAGTTATTTATAGTGAGAAGATTATTCGTATACCTCGTGAGAATGGTGAGCCATTAATAGTTTACGGGGAGAGAAGTAGCTCGAAGCTGAACCTTATTAGTTGCATGAAGACACAAAAGGTCATGAGAAAAGGGCGTTTTGCTATTTTGACACATGTGAAGAAGTTGGAGACTGAGGAGAATATTGCTCAAGAAAGCTTGAACATTCTCGTCTCTTGATCCGAGGTTAAAGAGACCGGACTCCGATATTTCATCGGAAGAATTTAGGTACCTAGTTGTGAGGATTTACGAGACCTTATTCTAGACGAGACCCATAAGTCACGGTATTCGATTCACTCCGAAGCTGGTAAGAAGTACCACGATCTCAAGGAACAATATTGGTGGCCGAACCATAAAAGGGGCATTGCTACTTATGTTGGGAAGTGTCTGACTTGTTCCAAGGTCAAACCCGAACACCAAAAGCCATCTGGGTTACTTCAACAAACCAAAATCCTACAATGGAAATGAGAAGGAATAACAATGGATTTCATCATGAAGCTACCGAAAACGGTAGGCGGTTATGACACTATCTGGGTTATTTTTGACCGTCTCACCAAAACTGCTCACTTTCTAGTCACGAAAGAAACTGGTACAATGGACAAACTTACACAACGATACATAAAGGAAATTGTATCCCGTCACTTCAGCGATTCAAATTCTATATTAAAGACTACCCAAGAATCTTATTTGATACTCATTCTTACTCGACTCTAAATCCTAACTTATTCCGAGAGATTTCTTATTTGATGATAATCACACCATCACCCTTCTTACTTCGATAGTAGTCATACCAATTCAAAATTTTTCAAAAACAATAGGTGGTTAATTCTCATCCTCATACTCTCCCATTCGTATCTCACTTATAAGCAAAAGCTTCACACTTAAGCATTTTTTGTCAAAGGACTTATGCCCTACTAATGGTCATCAACCACATTTAAATTCAATAGTTTTCATTACCTCGTGACATTGTTGCTCAAAATTTTCAAAAATCTTTTACTCGATCCTCATCAATCTTTTTTCAACTTGTAACCTCCGATATATGAAAATTTTGTTTGCTAAAATTTTACACACACTATTTTACTGTGCGATCCTCTCAAAGTTTTATAAAAATAAATTTATTTCATTGCCATTCGTACAAATTTTAGAAATTGTATATGTTATATATAATAAAGTAAATAATTACTTATTTTTGATTAGTACATGTGAAATTTTACTTTCACTTTTACAAATCAATTCTTTTATTCAAAAGATATTTTATTTAGAATAGTACATGTTTACTAAGAACTTCGTTTCTTTTCTTACATTGTCACCTTAAACGATTTCTATAAAATTTCCGTTGCTTGTTATACAAAATTTTTCGTGTTATTCGTATCCAAGTCATCATGAAGACTTTACAACCGTCGAAATTGAGAGATTCATGTGTGTGTATGTGTGTGTGATAAAGGCACTTACTGCTACGTCATGCAGAGCCTTTGGGCATCCACTAACACTTAAACCATTCAAAATTATTACGTTACCCCAGGGATCTTATTTTCCACACCTGTTGGAGCGATGCTCTTTCTTACATAACTCTAAGTCCTGACTTATTCCAGAGGATTCGCATTTAGTGATATTAACATCATCAGTATTCCGACTTTAATATTAGCCATAATCTGTTTGGCATTTTGCAAAGTCAAGAAGCGATTAACTTCTCGTCCTCATGCTCTATCCTTCATACCTCACTTTTTAGCAACGGCTTCGCACGTGAACATTTCTGGCCCAAAGACTTATGTCCTGATAATTATCAAAACTACATTTAATTCATTAGTTTTCATTACCTAGTGACATGTCACCTGATGATTCAAAGATTTTTCACTCGATCTTTTTCAACTCGTAACCTCTGAAATACGAAAAACTATGTTTATCACAATTTTTACACGTTATTGTGCGGTACTCACGAGATTTATGGATAAATGAAAGTAATAAAATTTTTCTGTCACTTATGCGATTTATAAAATCATATATGTATGTATATAATCAAGTTAATAAATTTACCCTTACTTATTTTAGGTTAGTACATACTAAGTTATACCTTCAAATTATTTAAAAATCACTCCTTTATTGAGTTGTTTAACTTAAGTCAAATAGTTTTATGCAAAATGGTACACGTTGTACATACTTCTAAATTCACTAGGAACTTAGTTCCGTTTATATTGTCACATCAAACATTTAAAGGGTTTTCAAAACTTCCTTGGCTGGTTTTATTAAAGGTTTTCGTATTAGTCTACACCATGTATGGATCACACTTCTTCTCGTCCCCCGTTTAGGGATGAAGCTTACCATTAAGATCTTTGTTAAAAACTCTTGAGCCACTTTGGATGGCAGTTTTATAAAATTTGTTAGGAAGTCTTTGCGCTCATAAAATGTTCCTTTTTAAGGTTAGACATGGCAAAAACGCGGGCCGATAAACCAGTTATCTGAGGTACACTCAGTGGTCACCCTATTGTAGGAAGGGCACTAGGTGGGTTTCTACTCTCAATATTTCACGGCTAATCGCAAAACTCTCGTAAACATCATCTCTATGAATCAGTATGTTGAGGTACAAGAAATCATTTTTGAGATTCTTTTCACTTGGAGTAAACCATTCTTTATGACCAAGGGTTCACGTATCTTCTCATCCGCGCATCCCCTTAAGTATAAGGATAAATTCAGATCAACTCGCTCGTTGTACAAAGAGTTCACTCTCGATCAAAGATCACACCTTTCGTGCAATTTTCATCGAAAATGTAATGTAAATTAATTTAAAAATCTATGAATCTTGTTATCCTCTTGGAAGGGACTACTTAAAACATCTATAACACTAATGTGGTTACTCTATATATTTCTTCCTTCGTTGGTTGCAACTATATGTTGTTCTAGTTGATGTTAACCCTAACTTCAGCATGTAACTGACAGCACGTAGTTACATTATGGAACTGTGCTTTCATTCCATCTCAGGATAAGTTTACATGCAGTATGGTAAATTGGGTGATATCTTTCATTGTTCGTTCAGACCATCCTGAAGACATTATAAATAATTATGGCTTGCACTGCATGTAAGTCTGATTAGTCACTTTCAGTTAAAATTTCAATTCATTTGTTCAAATCAAACATTTCTTAAATATCGGGTTCTTTATGCCTACGGTCTCCTTCCGAAATTAAGGGGTTAGTAAAATCTGTGGCTAACACTATCCAGACATCAAATCACATGGTTGTGATCACCATGTTTTCCATTCTATCTGTCAGCTTTGTATTGCAACATAAGCGCTCAATGTTTTAGACGAGTTTGGTAACATTCAAGATGCATTTCATGCATCCAGCTTACTGAAGATGCCTGTAAGGCTAAAAACATCATCTTTCCTTTTATGGATATATATTCAGATGACATACTCATGTTAACAGGAAATGAAATCAATTTGTTGATCTCTAAGGTCAAGAGACTTAATTAATGGCATATACCTATTCTTACTTTTATACGCCCAAGTACCTTTCAAGGTAAATCGCTCACTTCTGAGCCCACGAGTCTCTCAGAACTTTGATACACTCCTTCTTCTTCAAATTCGGTACCGTTGTTGGTCACTCCTCAAAATTTCGGGACAAAATTTTCTTTAACAGGTGGGTAATGTAACGACCCGACCTTTTCGACTTGTACTTATCCTTATTATTTTCACGAAACTGCGTATTTTGTGCGTACAGAGCTATATTATATTCTGGGATCTTTATTTATGTTAATTACTTTCTCTAATACCTTACACCGTGATATTAAGTGTTTAATCACTTAACTTGATCCCCGAATGCTTTTACGACCGTTAGTGTCACTTGTCGTTTTTGAACGAGCTATGTACTTTGTACACGTTAAACTTTTGTCATAATTGGAATATTATAACTACTTAATACTAATTGTTATTTTCTAATGACAATTACTTTGCTTATTGGTTGCTTAATTACGCTTAGTAATTTACTAATGCACGCTAGTTAGTCTTATTGGACTTTTTACCTTCATGGACTTAGACCCACCCTACTCTAGTTCATGGACCATTAAATTAGCCCAACTTTAATTGATTTATGATCCATTAAGATGTAGGACAAAAACCCATTAAGATGAGCCAACATACTAGCATTTTTGTTAACCATTACTACAGGATCCCAACAACAAGCACCACCTTTAGACCACCACCATGCAAAAACCAAAAAGTTGTCCGGTTGTCCCCCCTCTAAACCTACGGCCTTAAGCACCCTCCACTACTATAAATACCAAGCCTCATTCTTCCATTTCACACTTGATCTCATTCTCATTTTACACATACACTTGCTCTCTAAATTTTTCTCTAGTTTTTCTCACACTAAAATTGTAAGTTCTTGAATTTTATTTCTTCTTCTTTTTCTTCTTTAATTTTGACATCATCATCATCATCATCATCAAAGGATCAAGCTTTTTAGCTTTTTGATCTTGTTATATCTTGTAGATTCAAACTTTGATTTGAATCCTTCAAGAACATGAAAGATTCAAGTTTTTTAGCTTTGAATCTTCATTACTTTGTTGGATCTAAGTTTTGAAGCTTAAGATCACTTTATTTTGTTAAAAGATCAAAACTTGTGTTTATGATCTTCATGTAACTTGTAGATCTAGCTTTTTACTTTAAGGATCTTCATGAACATTAAAGATCCAAGCTTTCTAGCTTAGGGTTTCATTATTTTGTTTAGATCTAAGCTTTTCAAGTTTATGATCTCATTACTTTTACTAGATCTTAGCTTTCTAGCTTATGGTCTCATTAATCTTGTGAAAATCCAAGCTTTCTAGCTTAGGGTTTCTTAACACTTGAGATCTAAGTTATTATTGTAGATCTCACTTACTTGGAACCTTTTTATGATTTTTATGGTGATATAAATCAAGTCTTCATCATCTCATATGATGAAGATGCATAAAATTGTGTCAAAAGGACAAATGTTGAAGCTTTATTGTGTTTATACAATAAAGAGACAACTTTGATGTTCAAAACTTATAGAAAGTTAGCTTTTACTTTTAGTTATGTGTTGATGGTTAAAACTTGGTCATAATGATGCTAAAACATCAAAGAGTTGTACACTTGATGCTTATACGCATCAAGGATGAGAACCGTGATGAGCATCAAACACCAAGAAACCCACCTGAGCACTTGTTTACTGTTTTCAGGGTCTGATCAGACTCCTGGGGCTTATGGAAAGTTGATTTCCAGATAGTTCGGTACGATTAGATGACTTTTTGTTTAAGACTCGCCTAAATCCGATATACGGTTTAGGATTTATAGCCTTCCGAAAATCACTACGCCTTTGTAATGACGTGCTGAAAATTCTGACCTACTCGCGCTTGAACCGTCACCACAGTCAAACGACACCGAGTTAGGGTCTGAAAATTGGACAGCAGTAAGAGGACTCACAAACGGAGCCTTGGCATTTCAGTTTGTATAGAGGTCGTAGTAGCTGTCTGTAACAACCCGAGTTTTTTCGTTAAAACTTCCGTTAAATACTTGACGATCGTTAGTTAAATCATACAATTTTCATACGCCAATTTTTTTCCCAGAATAGTTAACAGTGGCTACGTGAAACTTTTTCGTATTTAAGGTAATTAAATGCGTACTTGATCCTTAGTGGATTACTTGAATTAATATGTTATATTAATTAGTGAACTTAATTCGGTTGACGAATTAAACTAGAAACGATACGATTAAAGTTAATCGCCTAGAAAACTTTTCAGTTAACGGAAATCAGAAAAACGATAGAATAATTATTCTTAATAATTATTGAACTTATGAAAGAAATTTAATTTATTATTTACTTAATGAATTAAACACGGTGATTTTGTTTCAGCGACTAGTTAACGTTCCGGAGATTCGGTACGGTTAATGGCACTCGAAACGAACCACACGCGAACGAGCTTTTACACAAAACGAGCCCGAGACCCGAGCCCGAGGAAACATGGCCATGACCTCATACCTCATCATCCTTGGTCCCATGAGTAGCCAATGCATGTTGACTATTAGTTTAGGCCCATGTTTGTTGACTTTTGGTTGTTTAAGACACTAACTATATTCTCTTAATTTCTAAGTAACAAGAGAACCTGTCCCATTCTTTTTCCTATCATTCTTGCTCCATGATTGCAGCCCCATACACACCAAATAATCCCATACCTTCATCCCTACAATTCTTCATCAAGTTTTGATCTCTTGTTTTTGCTTCTTTGATCAATATTGTTGCTTGCATCGTTCTCTACGCATTTGTATAAACGATTTTGTGATCAAAGGTATAAACACATAAACTCTAATCTCTAAAATCAGATTGTTATTAAGGTTTCATGGATTAGGTTGTCTATTGCTCAAGTCTTGATGTTTGATGAATACTAGATGCGATAAATTGCTCGTCTTGATTGTTTTATGCGAAAACCGAATTTGTATTTGATTTGTACAGTAATTTTAATTTTTCAATTGTATGATATTATATTATAATTATATTCCTTGCGAAAAACTATTGATTTTAGGCTTTGGATTCGCTTGATTTCATTTCCGGATGATCAAGTTATGGCCAATTGAAATTAACGTTGTGTTTTTGTGATTGATCAGAAATCTGGGTTTGATAGACCAAGAATTTGATTGTGAAATTTATACCATTGGATAGGTAATTTAAAAACACTCAGTTTACACTAGGATATCATGTCATTTGCTTATGTAAAACCCGAGATATGCTTGAATTAGTGTAAAAGTAGTTTTATACAGCACTTGCATGAAAACGACCTTGTATGATAAAATGTGTTAGCTTCAGTGATTAAATCTTTGCATAATTGAAATCTACACAAAAAGTAATTCATCTTTCATGTAGATATCATAGGCTAATTGTATCTAGATCTTCGGCTAATCGCGTGCGAATGTGACTAGCGAAACTAGAATCGAATCTGTAAATTGCTCTCTCTTTTATACTCTGTGGATTGTGTTTATTGAATGAGCATGTAAGCTTCTGGAATATTAATTTTAACATGATATTTGACTTATTGTTAGTTTATGTCAATCTCTGAAACCTTATGCATTGGGCACAATAGGGCCATACTTTATGTAAATTCTGATTTGAGCTGAAAAACTGAATGTTCAATTTGCATGAATAAACTGTACAAATTGGCTAAACCAAAATTGCTTGATTTTTGATATGTGTTAGTTTAACTTGTTTGTGAACTATGGCCACTGGTATTGTATCGATTGCATGTTCCTAACTCCGGTTATAGCTAAAACCAAATCAGTGTGCGGTCAGAAACTGACTTGGTGAACCCCAAATGTACCCCTTCTGATTCCTGACTTTTAATTATCGTATGAGACCCTGGCAAGACTTTTTGAAATATACTTATGATCTGGAGTTTTCCATGTTTACTTGAATTTTGTACTATGAGATAATATGCTAAGTTTGCTACATGTACATGAACTTTGTGCACAACGATAAACTGAAATTGTGAAATTGACCAATTATGATCTAAAACGTGTTGTTTGACTTAGGTTTGATATGTTGACCAACATTTGACATGAGCCTACTGATGTTGACTTTAGTTGACTACTTTGACCAAGTTTGACTCTCGGTTTGACTTCGGTTGACTTTGTTTGACTTGCATGAATTAGTTGACTGTATGTTGACTTCTACTTTGAAACGCGTCGATTCGAGCAATAAGACAACTTATACTATGAAACCACACTTGTTTAAGACATATTTATTAACCAACCTAAATACATATACTTAGGTTGCATTACTCGGCTATAAACCGTACAAGTAAATTGTCCACTTTTCAATCCGAGCTTTATTCAAAGGTGAGTCTACAGTCCCGATTTTTACATGTTTTCAGGGATGAGAATACACGCTGTTATACTTACATTATAAAATGCTTTTTGTATTGACACGAGTACTATATCTGCATATTGAGTTTGTACACAAAGCCTCTAGCTTGAATACTTTAAATACCATCGGTGTAGGCACAATTTAGATGGACGGATCCGTTAGGTTGACAACCTCACCCGCTATAAAAACTGTGGTGCATTTACTTTGAACATAATACATTCGTACAAGTGTATAACATTTTTATGAGGTAAAGGCAGGTATAGTGGATTCTATACTTGGGTCATTGCTAGTATTCAGGTGCTCATAGATTATGCAAACGTTTCGCAACTTGGAGTTGTACTTGTAAAATCTCGTGGTCAAGGAAACTAAACTATATTTCTAATAACTGTTTTTCAGATACTATACAACGTTATTTAAAACTGTGGTTTACGAACAAATGAGATAAAACTTGACATGGTATTGTCTACGAATATTTAAAACTTGACATGGTATTGTCTACAAATGATTGAAACCTGACATGGTAGTGTCAACAAACTTTTGAAATGGGACACGGAGTTGTCTAACTTTTAACATTGAACCTTGGTGATCTTCCACTAATAACGGTTTTCAAAATGTATTTCTTAAACATACTGTATTGTTTACCTAAAACCTGTAGATTCACTCAACATTGTTGTTGATCCGTTTTGCGTGTTTTATTCTCAGGTATTAATTGCTTCCGCTGTAGAATATTGCTGTTACATAGAAGTCAAGCCAAGCACTGGGATCAGAGTTAACATTCCGTTAAAGGGATTTTTGACGGGGTGTTAATGATGGTATCAGAGCTTTGGCTATAGGGAACTAGGATACATTAGTGTGTCTAACCGTAGGGCGCATTAGTGAAGTCTAGTCTATAGCCGTGTGTCTTGAATGACTTTTATACACCATACATGCACTATTTGCTTCACAATATGACATGTAGGGCTACACATTACATCACGTACATATACACCCTATACCCATATGATATGGACTTGAACTAAACGTTATACTACGAATCACATACGTACACGCGACGCGAGATTTAACTAAATTAAGTTGATTACGCCATCTTGAACTTATGGAGTTATGTCGAATGGAAATGTGAGATAGCGTAATGTAATGACCGGGATTACATTACGGTAACTCATATAGAAGTTCCGACATCGCAAAATAAGGAATTGGGAGCGAGTCAAGTAGGTTACTTGGATAAATACCGTTTAGAACATAAACCGTTTAATTTCAAATATGAGTAGAAATTTACACCGTACGATTTAATTGTTATTATAACCTATAAGGAGCGTGTAATCACGTCACAATTCGTCACTACCCGACACTGTCCGTCACCCCTGATTTCTACTTGGCACTACGAAGACACTGCCTGAACATACTCATCATCTTATACCACTACTCCTTGCTATTTATTGTTGGTTACTACTACTCAACGCCGCCTCTCACCACTAGTCGCGACCGATCACTACTTCTCACTGCATATCATTTTTGATCCACTGACATCTTACTGCAATTATTGTACCAATTACATATAGGCTAATCCTGCCGCTATCATACTTATTATATTAGATTTTGTCTGATATATTTCCTAAATTTCCTCCGTAAATTACGGAAATCTTTTTGCTATATACACGTATTCAAGGAGACAAACATAGCATCTAACACTCAATTCATATCAAACCCTATTCCAAACACATAATATGGATTTCTCATCTGATTTCTCGAGCTCCATGGACAGCGTAACCGGAACGAACGAACCTATTAGCCATCATCTTTTCTGGATGAATTGGGGGTGGGTTCGTAGTCGACTTAATCAATGGAGGCGAGAAGAAGGCGATCCCTTCCACCAACCGAATTCACCTCTTGGTGAAGAACCTGAAGCACTTACCGGCGAACCAATCCGGAACACCAATTTCACCCTCATTTCTAGGATATCCCGCCACGAATATCTAATATCCAGAATTCTAGATCTTATTCATCCACTTGTCTGAACCGCCAATCATCCCGGAATAGTAGAAGAAGTCAACGAGCTTCGCGCTCGAGTAGTGGCTCTGGAGAATATGGTGTGAAATCTAAGAGCATCAGCAGCACCAGCAGCATAGCCAGCACCACCAGTACCATCAACATCACCACCAACAGCATCAGCTTCACCAACAACAACATCCGCATCCCACACCTCAACATCACACTCGGTACTTCGGATATCAACATCATACACCCCATAGATACCAAGGAATACTAGTAATTGTGAGTTAAGATGTATTGACTCATTCTTCCTGGAAAAAAAAAATTATATATGTATACTTTATATATATATATATATATATATATATATATATATATATATATATATATATATATATATATATATATATATATATATATATATATATATATATATATATATATATATATATATATATGGTTTGGAACAATAATAAATCTTTTCGTACTAAACTATTAAGTGTGAATCTTAACTAGTATGTACTACTTGGTTAAATCATATCACTAATATGCTATGATGTACATCCTTCGTTAATGACTTAACAATCATTAATCACTGCTCCAGCACAATAAACTCCATTTCGTAATAAACTAAGTGTATTATTAAAATACATGTTTGATTTTTCACTTCTATTTTCGATGTACTCGAAACTTTCTAGAAAACATTATTTGTGCCTTGTAAATTTCACAAGAACTTCACGAGCATCAATATCATATACCGAGGTATATCAATAAACAATGAACGATGAAGTATTAATTCATAACTTCATTAGCGAAATATTTCGCGACAATTATGAAATCTCTAAGGTTTTGGAGATTATCTTCAACCATAAATCAAATGAGTTTAATATTATATTAACTCATTAAATCCATGATTACATCTGAAGAATATATACGAATATATATCTTCATAAAGATTGTAATTAAAAACTCTTCTGTACAAACTGTAAATTGTAAAAATATTTAACGGGTAGGTAAAACCCGAGAAATATTTATATCTCACATTAATATGTTACATTATACATTCTTCAAATTCTGATTCAATAATCAGTAACTATACTAATTACACTCACAAGATATGTGTATCCATTCACTAAAGAACAACTACTACATATTCTGATTTTGACGTATCAGAATCTAAGTAAAGCTTTAGCAAGTGTTATCTTCCTAAAGATCACTACATTCATGAATTATATTCATTTGTATTCTATGATGAATTATCACATCAAACCATTGAAATTATCATTCATTACTTTTGAAATCAACAACGCCTATTCGTCAACCATTAGATCCGTTAACGATTACAATCAGCGTTTAATCATCTAAAAATAAAATCTCTTGAAACCATCTCGGATTGATAACCAATGATTCAGATTCGTTAACCTTGAGAATGCTGACGAAGCAGCAAAAGCTATAGATGGTCTTATTGGCCAAACGTTTGATGATAAAGAATAACGTATTGAAAAAGGCTCAAATTTGGAACTGAAAAATGGATTGAGCTAACCATGAAGGAGACTAAGGACAAATACAAGGACCAAACCCTATATTCAAAGAATCCAGGTAATTCTGGATCCGATGACATCTTTAGAGAATATCTTGCTCCGAAGTCATGCTGAATTTCTAATGGAAGATGATGATTCACAGACCTTACAATCATCATGAACCATGTTACATAACTCTTTCATTCTATTTAACTTCTAAACATATCAAGGAAATATATTTCTTGATGATTCGGTCTTTTTCGGATATTCTGGTAATTTGACAAATCAAATTGTGCTATTACCTTTCCTTTCTACTTTGTATATTATGATCATTCAAAACTCCATACCTACGAATTCTGGACCATTACTTGCTTGATTTAAAGTCGAGAAGAGAAAACAAGGTGAAAACGGATACTATGACGATGGACAGCGAACGTTTCTGCATTATCACCAGCCATTGATCCGTATTATTTGACCATGTATAGAAGAACAAGTTGAAGATCTTCTTGGCTAAAAAGCATGAGTCTTCGAAAAATAGGTCAGAATATAAAAGACAACAAACATGGAAGATCATAAACCATTTATATCAATAAGTATTGAAAAACAAAGGAGTGGTAGAATTAAAAATACTGTCACCCCTAGAGCATTATAGAAGAACAGAGATTCTTCTGGTGGTAGACTAAAAAGAAGAATGACTGTATACACAGTCAAAATAGTAACGAAAATCAAGAGCGGATGAAGCATCTTCACAAAATTTTCGAAAATAGAATTTTGAAAGTAAGAAGATTGAGGTTGAGAAAATAAGGACGCAGAGATGATTAATTTATATCAAAACTTTTTACCATAGCAACGCGTCAGCCGATTAAGGTAATCGTATTAATTCAAAAAGAAAAGGATTCTAATTTCCTTAATTACCGGATCCAAATCTCACAGATTTCAAACGATTATATTCAAATCCCTTAAATTTAGGAGATTCAATAGTGATTACATCGAAAAGTCAAGGCGGACAACTATTACTTCAATACATCCGTTAGTGACATATTCAGTCGTATATTTACACGTAACCGAATCATTTCATTCATATTCTTGATGATAAGAAATTCTATACACTTAACTCGTATTCATTACGAAACCGAACGGACCTTAGAAGTCCATCCGTATAGAGATCTCGAAAGATTATTTAATCTTATCATATTATTTGACGAAACACTTGTATATGACCAAATTCTTTTATTAAAAGAATGTATGAAGGCTTACATCTGGAAAGACAAACTATTCAAGCCAAGTATAAACTTTATTTGCAAACTTAGTTATAGAATTCAAGCTCACGTTGAAACGTGGATTTCTAATGATACGAAAATATTTTATTTTCATCAATAACTGCCATCATCCAAATTTCGGGACGAAATTTTCAATAACAGGTGGGTAATGTAACAACCCGAGTTTTTTCGTTAAAACTTCCGTTAAATACTTGACGATCGTTAGTTAAATCATACAATTTTCATACGCCAATTTTTTTTCCAGAATAGTTAACAGTGGCTACGTGAAACTTTTTCGTATTTAAGGTAATTAAATGCGTACTTGATCCTTAGTGGATTACTTGAATTAATATGTTATATTAATTAGTGAACTTAATTCGGTTGACGAATTAAACTAGAAACGATACGATTAAAGTTAATCGCCTAGAAAACTTTTCAGTTAACGGAACTCAGAAAAACGATAGAATAATTATTCTTAATAATTATTGAACTTATGAAAGAAATTTAATTTATTATTTACTTAATGAATTAAACACGGTGATTTTGTTTCAGCGACTAGTTAACGTTCCGGAGATTCGGTACGGTTAATGGCACTCGAAACGAACCACGCGCGAACGAGCTTTTACACAAAACGAGCCCGAGACCCGAGCCCGAGGCAACATGGCCATGACCTCATACCTCATCATCCTTGGTCCCATGAGTAGCCAATGCATGTTGACTATTAGTTTAGGCCCATGTTTGTTGACTTTTGGTTGTTTAAGACACTAACTATATTCTCTTAATTTCTAAGTAACAAGAGAACCTGTCCCATTCTTTTTCCTATCATTCTTGCTCCATGATTGCAGCCCCATACACACCAAATAATCCCATACCTTCATCCCTACAATTCTCCATCAAGTTTTGATCTCTTGTTTTTGCTTCTTTGATCAATATTGTTGCTTGCATCGTTCTCTACGCATTTGTATAAACGATTTTGTGATCAAAGGTATAAACACATAAACTCTAATCTCTAAAATCAGATTGTTATTAAGGTTTCATGGATTAGGTTGTCTATTGCTCAAGTCTTGATGTTTGATGAAT
The DNA here is from genome assembly GCF_046630445.1 of Rutidosis leptorrhynchoides. NCBI lineage: Eukaryota > Viridiplantae > Streptophyta > Magnoliopsida > Asterales > Asteraceae > Rutidosis > Rutidosis leptorrhynchoides. Next base: position 95,917,864 of record NC_092340.1, on the reverse strand, counting down.
ACTAGATGCGATAAATTGCTCGTCTTGATTGTTTTATGCGAAAACCGAATTTGTATTTGATGTGTACAGTAATTTTAATTTTTCAATTGTATGATATTATATTATAATTATATTCCTTGCGAAAAACTATTGATTTTAGGCTTTGGATTCGCTTGATTTCATTTCCGGATGATCAAGTTATGGCCAATTGAAATTAACGTTGTGTTTTTGTGATTGATCAGAAATCTGGGTTTGATAGACCAAGAATTTGATTGTGAAATTTATACCATTGGATAGGTAATTTAAAAACACTCAGTTTACACTAGGATATCATGTCATTTGCTTATGTAAAACCCGAGATATGCTTGAATTAGTGTAAAAGTAGTTTTATACAGCACTTGCATGAAAACGACCTTGTATGATAAAATGTGTTAGCTTAAGTGATTAAATCTTTGCATAATTGAAATCTACACAAAAAGTAATTCATCTTTCATGTAGATATCATAGGCTAATTGTATCTAGATCTTCGGCTAATCGCGTGCGAATGTGACTAGCGAAACTAGAATCGAATCTGTAAATTGCTCTCTCTTTTATACTCTGTGGATTGTGTTTATTGAATGAGCATGTAAGCTTCTGGAATATTAATTTTAACATGATATTTGACTTATTGTTAGTTTATTTCAATCTCTGAAACCGTATGCATTGGGCACAATAGGGCCATACTTTATGTAAATTCTGATTTGAGCTGAAAAACTGAATGTTCAATTTGCATGAATAAACTGTACAAATTGGCTAAACCAAAATTGCTTGATTTTTGATATGTGTTAGTTTAACTTGTTTGTGAACTATGGCCACTGGTATTGTATCGATTGCATGTTCCTAACTCCGGTTATAGCTAAAACCAAATCAGTGTGCGGTCAGAAACTGACTTGGTGAACCCCAAATGTACCCCTTCTGATTCCTGACTTTTAATTATCGTATGAGACCCTGGCCAGACTTTTTGAAATATACTTATGATCTGGAGTTTTCCATGTTTACTTGAATTTTGTACTATGAGATAATATGCTAAGTTTGCTACATGTACATGAACTTTGTGCACAACGATAAACTGAAATTGTGAAATTGACCAATTATGATCTAAAACGTGTTGTTTGACTTAGGTTTGATATGTTGACCAACATTTGACATGAGCCTACTGATGTTGACTTTAGTTGACTACTTTTACCAAGTTTGACTCTCGGTTTGACTTCGGTTGACTTTGTTTGACTTGCATGAATTAGTTGACTGTATGTTGACTTCTACTTTGAAACGCGTCGATTCGAGCAATAAGACAACTTATACTATGAAACCACACTTGTTTAAGACATATTTATTGACCAACCTAAATACATATACTTAGGTTGCATTACTCGGCTATAAACCGTACAAGTAAATTGTCCACTTTTCAATCCGAGCTTTATTCAAAGGTGAGTCTACAGTCCCGATTTTTACATGTTTTCAGGGATGAGAATACACGCTGTTATACTTACATTATAAAATGCTTTTTGTATTGACACGAGTACTATATCTGCATATTGAGTTTGTACACAAAGCCTCTAGCTTGAATACTTTAAATACCATCGGTGTAGGCACAATTTAGATGGACGGATCCGTTAGGTTGACAACCTCACCCGCTATAAAAACTGTGGTGCATTTACTTTGAACATAATACATTCGTACAAGTGTATAACATTTTTATGAGGTAAAGGCAGGTATAGTGGATTCTATACTTGGGTCATTGCTAGTATTCAGGTGCTCATAGATTATGCAAACGTTTCGCAACTTGGAGTTGTACTTGTAAAATATCGTGGTCAAGGAAACTAAACTATATTTCTAATAACTGTTTTTCAGATACTATACAACGTTATTTAAAACTGTGGTTTACGAAGAAATGAGATAAAACTTGACATGGTATTGTCTACGAATATTTGAAACTTGACATGGTATTGTCTACAAATGATTGAAACCTGACATGGTAGTGTCAACAAACTTTTGAAATGGGACACGGAGTTGTCTAACTTTTAACATTGAACCTTGGTGATCTTCCACTAATAACGGTTTTCAAAATGTATTTCTTAAACATACTGTATTGTTTACCTAAAACCTGTAGATTCACTCAACATTGTTGTTGATCCGTTTTGCGTGTTTTATTCTCAGGTATTAATTGCTTCCGCTGTAGAATATTGCTGTTACATAGAAGTCAAGCCAAGCACTGGGACCAGAGTTAACATTCCGTTAAAGGGATTTTTGACGGGGTGTTAAACTGTCAGAAGTCAGCCCTTTGTTTCAATCTCTATTCTCGTTGAAAACTTACTTTATCTTTTACGTATGATGATAACGATGATGATACTTAAGTCTTAACTTACGTACTTTTAAACCTTTTAGGACGATTTACTGACTTAGCAACCATTGACTTAGGTTGAGGACCTTTTGGATCGACCAACTTACTTGTTTGGACCGACTTACTACTTGCTTACATTTTCGTATCGATTTTACCGCACATTCACTGTGAGTTATAGCTCCCTTTTTACTTTAACTATTTTTGGGACTGAGAATACATGTGCTTTTTATGTTTTACATACTAGACACGAGTACTTAAACTTTATATATGTGTGGGTGACATAACGGCACAAAGATTCCCCTTAGCTCGGTAACGTTTAACTATTGGTTTATGAACCAGTAGACGCGAATCTTAGATATGGATCCATAGGGTTTGACATCCCCACTCGGGCTAGTCGCGCTAGCATTTAATGGGTGTTTAATACTTCGAGAACATACGTACTCGCTAAGTGTACTTTTAGGGGGTGATATTTATATTACTTTGTTAAGTTAGTTACCGGGTGCCCACGGATAAGCATATACTTTATCATACGGATTTGAGATACTGTTTTGAATACGACATCTCGTGGTCCACATTAAAACTATAGCTCACCAACATTCGTGTTGACTTTTTAAGCATGTATTTCTCAGGTGCTTACACGTTGTTGCTTCCACTGTTAGACTTGCTGTTATAGTCTTGGTGCTATAGACTTGTTGTTACAGACTCGCTGTGTTAGACTTCCGCTACATTGTTTAGAGATGTCTCAATTATGGAACTTTCACTTTGCATTCACAACTTATGTTACATTTGCACAATGGCTTTGTAATGACCTTTATGTCACGTACTTATGTTAATGCTCTCTATTCGTAGAAGCACGTTATCTTTTGTAAAACATTTGACGTTGGTAAAGACGTCATCCTTTGTAAAATATTTGACGTTGGTAAAAACATTACCTTTTCATGAATGCAAAACTTGTTTTAAACTGCATATATTGTTGTAACCGTGTAAAGATCCTGTTGTTGATGATCCGTACACGTTGATTTTGTACGGGGCGTCACATGTCGTTTAAAGCGAGCTACGTACTAGGTACACATTTAACTTTTGTCATAATTGGAATATTATGACTACGTAATACTAATTGTTATTTACTAATGACAATTACTTGGCTTATTGGTTGCTTAGTTACGCTTAGTAATTTACTAATGCACACTAGTTAGTCTTATTGGACTTTTTATCTTAATGGACTTAAGCCCACCCTACTCTAGTTAATGGACCATTGAATTAGCCCAACTTTAATGGATTTATGACCCATTAAGATGTAGGACAAAAACCCATTAAGATGAGCCAACATACTAGCATTTTTGTTAACCATTACCACATATGTTGCATGGGATCCCAACAATAAGCACCACCTTTAGACCACCACCATGTAAAAAGCAAAGTTTGTCCCCCCTTGTCCCCCTTTAGGCCGTCAGCCATGCACCCCTACCACCAATATATATATCATACTTGATCCTTCATTACACACTTGATTTCACTCTCATTTTACAGACACTTACTCTCTAATTTTCTCTCTAGTCTTTCTCACACTAAAATTGTAAGTTTTAAATTTTCTTCTTCTTTTCTTCTTTTCTTCTTAATCACGACATCATCATCATCATAAGATCAATCTTTTTAGCTTCTTAATCTTGTTATATCTTGTAGATTCAAACTTTGATTTGAATCCTTCAAGAACATAAAAGATTCAAGTTTTCTTGCTTTGAATCTTCATTGCTTTGTTGGATCTAAGTTTTCTAGCTTATGATCTCTTTATTTTTGTTAAAAGATCAAAACTTGTGTTTATGATCTTCATGAAACTTGAAGATCTAGCATGTTGCTTTAAAGATCTTCAAGGACATAAAAGATTCAAGCTTTCTAGCTTTGAAATCTCATAATTATTGTTAAGGGATCCAAGCTTTCTAGCTTAGGGTTTCATTACTTAGTTTGATCTAAGTTATGTGACTTAAGGTCTTGCTTTATTTGAATCAAAGTTTGTAGCTTTAATCTTGAATAGAACTTGTATTTGTGTTAAGACTAAGAATATGATGCAACCTTGGTTCATCATCCTTCTATAACTCTTAAGTGAGTTGTATTTCTTCTTAGTCTTGACATTGTGTGTTGATGGTTGAAACTTGATCAAAGTGATGCTAAAACATCAAGAGTTGTACACTTGAGGCTATGAGAACCGTGATGAGCATCAAGCACCAAGAAACCCACCGGAGCACTTGTTTTCTGTTTTTCGGGCTCTGATCAGACTCCTGGGACTTCTGAAAAGTTGATTTTCAGATAGTTCGGTTCGATTAAATGACTTTTCATTTAAGACTCTCCTAAATCTGATATACGGTTTCGGATTTATACCCTTCCGAAAGTCACTACGCCTTTGTAACGACGTGCTGAAATTTCTGACTTACTCGCGCTTGAACCATTGCCATGGTCAAATGACATCGAGTTAGGATCTGTAAATTGGATAACGGTAAGAGGACTCATAAATGGAGCTTTGGCCACTGGCCGCGCGTCATTTCAGTTTGTATAGAGGTCGTAGCAACTGTCCGAAGTCAGCCCTTTGTTTCGATCTCTATTCTTGTTGAAAACTTACTTTATCTTTTACGAATGATGATGATGATGATGATGATGATGATGATGATACTTAAGACTTAACTTATTTACTTTTAAACTTTTGGGGACAAATTACTGACTTAGTAACCTTTTACTTAGGTTGAGGACCTTTTGGACCGACTTACTACTTGCATACTTTTCATATTGACTTTTACCGCACATTCACTGTGAGTTATAGCTCCCTTTTTACTTTAACTATATTTAGGACTGAGAATACATGCGCTTTTTATGTTTTACATACTAGACACGAGTACTTAAACTTTATATATGTGTGGGTGACATAACGGCACAAAGATTCCCCTTAGCTCGGTAATGTTTAACTATTGGTTTATGAACCGGTAGACGCGAATCTTAGATATGGATCCATAGGCTTTGACATCCCCACTCGGGCTAGTCGCGCTAGCATTCAACGGGTGTTTAATACTTCATAAACATACGCACTCGCAAAGTGCACTTTTAGGGGGTGATATATTACTTGTTAAGTTAGTTACCGGGTGCCCACGGATAAGCATATACTTTTCATACTGTTTTGAATACGAAATCTCGTGGTCTACATTACATTACTGATTACAAACAAACTATAGCTTACCAACATTCGTGTTGACATTTTAAATCATGTATTTCTCAGGTGCTTAGACGTTGTTGCTTCCGCTGTTAGACTTGCTGTTACAGACTTGTTGTGTTAGATTTCCGCTGCATTGTTTAGAGATGTCTCAAGCATGGTGTGAGGACCCGTCCTTATCCCCCCTGGACGAAGACATCAACATCTGGTCCCATTGCGAGGTACTGATCTTAAATATGCAGGAATGACTCCAAGTAATATGAGCAAATGCACAGCGGAAGACTTCTTATATACCTGAGAATAAACATGCTTAAAAGTGTCAACCAAAAGGTTGGTGAGTTCATAGGTTTATCCTAACAATCAATTCAATATATTAATAGACCACAAGATTTCATATGCACAAACGTTTTAATAAAAATATTCTAAGTGGTTGAGCACTTGGTAACCATACTTAACATTTAATCAACGTCGCATATTCCCTTTATTATGAAATCTCACTACACCGTACCAAGTGTAGTCACAAAACGAAGTACTGTGCAACCGTTGAATACTGGTCGTCCAGTCCGGTTGGGGTTGTCAGGCCCGATAGATCTATCAACAGGATTCGCGTTTACAATACCCATGTAAATAGTAGTTACCAAGCTACAGGGAAGTATGCCAGTGGTACAACTCAACGTAGAATATATTTTTGAGTACTTGTGTCTATTTCGCAAACATTTATAAAAACAGCGCATGTATTCTCAGCCCAAAAATATATATTGCAAAAGCAATTAAAAAGGGAGCAAATGAAACTCACCATACTGTATTTTGTAGTAAAAATACATATGATGGCATTGAACAAGTATAGGTTTGGCCTCGAATTCACGGACCTATATCATTCATATATATATTAACACATATACTTGTAATCGAGCAACTACATTTACGTATTATTAATGATATAATTGTTATTTTAATAATTTTATGTTTCATCAATAAGTAGTTTAATTATTTCTATTTTGTGTACATTAACTAATTAATTAGTATCTATTATAAAATGTTAGTATAGATATGTTATATGTATTAACTAGAGTGTTGTATAGCTAAAAATCATTTGATAAAATAATATTAATAATAATAAATAAAAAGTTGTATTATTTTATAATAATAATATTATTAGTAAATATACTAAATAATAAAAATAATAATAATTATGATTCTAAAAATAAAAATACTTATATTGATAATAATATTAGTATTAGTAGTAATATTGATAATAATAGTAATAATGAAAATGAAAATTTAAAAAAAAAAATTGATAATAATAATAATGGTATTAATATTAATAATAATATTGATAGTAATGATAATTCTAATATTCATTTTAATGATAATAATAATAATAATAGTAAATATAATATTTATATTAGTATAGTAATAATAATAATAATAATAATAATAATAATAATAATAATAATAATAATAATAATAATAATAATAATAATAATAAATGGATAAATAACTACCTCAAGGAAGTTGCCCTAAAAATAATGCCCAAGTCCGGGTTTGAACCCGCGTTCCGCTAACCCGAAATCATCCTTAACCATCATGGTATCTATTTCATTTCTGAATGTATTACCATGTTTTATTTGTTTTAACCCTTATCTGTCAACTTCCTTTTTTTTTTCTTAAACCAAAAAAAAAAAAAAAAGAAAACCCAAATCATCTTTCCATCAACATCTTTATCCATCATCGAGTATCGCTATTATTTCATCCGTTTATTTAACAGCAACGTAAAATAAATATGTGTTCGGATAACATAAAAAGCGTTCATGATCATCTTAATTCAAAATTTAGCCTTTCCACGTGTATATAAAAAAAACGCACAAGAGATTGGTTGTCAAATAAATCTCGTACGTGCCATTCCACTCTTACACATGGACATCAGTTTCAATCCAAATTAAAATAAGGCATCATGAAATATATATCCACATCTTAACTTTTTCACCATCTTCTTTCATGTATCAACATAATTACGGTTATTATTAACTTTTATTATTATCATAACACTCTTGTATCATTATCATCCTATAAATTAATCGTTATCATTATCTATCATACTCGTTTATGTTATACGCTACCCGTACAGTAAACATAAATAGAAAAGCAAGATTTCAGGTTGGTTTGATGATCAGGTGGGTCTCGATGGTTTTGGTTTGTTGGGGCTCGGTCTCAGCGAGAAACAACAATAGAATAAGCAGGAGGTGTTTCTCGGTTGTAAACAGGAGAGAGAGAAGAAAGAGAAAAAAAAATGGTGGTGGTTGTGCTGGTGGTTGTTCACGGTAATGGAGGATGATGATGGTTAGGTTGTAATCAAAACAGCACAGTAAACGCGATGATGGTGAAGATTGTTCACGATTGTGATGTTCCGGTTGTAGAAATTTAAGTGAGAGATATATATAGAGAGAGAGGTGATGGAGTGGAGAATAAGGGTGGTAGGTTATGGTGGATCATGGTGGCGGAGGACAGTTGTGGCGTGGTTGAAGGGTGATGATATGGGTTTTTGGGTGACGGTTCTTAGGGGTGATCTCGGTGGTGATGTATGGTGGCGGTTTAGGGTGTTGTGAAGTTGGTTATCGAGATAGCGATTTAGAGGGGGTAGTAGTTGTTCTTCGATGGTTTGTGGTAGTGGTTTTTATCATGGTGGTCATGAGTGGTAGTCGGGAGTGGTGGTGATGAGGTTGTAGGTGGCGGTGGTTTGTGCAGGAGAAGCCCAAGTAGATAGTATATGCTCATAAGTATATGTATATTATTATGATATGCATGTGATAAGTATATATATAGAAATTTGATTTAGATAGATAGCAAAAGCAAACAGTAGTTAAATAGTAATAATATTGGATCCTGTGAACTTCAGTTGTTGGTATGCTACCGACGATTTTTTTTTTCCCGAATGACTATATCGTGTCCATTGCTAAACAGTTACGGAATAAAAAGTGTTCCTAAAAATCCCAAATTTTTTAGATTAAATATAATTAATTATTACACTCGTTAACTGTTTGAAACCTGATCAAAAAGGTTCGATAATTATTTATCTTATGTTCCAATTAATATGTACGGAGTACTAATATTTAAACAAAAAAAAAAGGTAAAAATATTTTTGTCAAAACTAAAATCTTCGTAATCAATTTACAGTCCAACTTTTATATTAATCAATCATGAACATGTATTATATCTATATTAAAACTAACGAAACGTCAACCGAGTGTCACTGACGTTTACTAATTAGGCTCGAAATCATTTATTTTTCATTTACTATATGTATATATAACTATATTTTTAATATCAGGTTTTATTATATATATATATATATATATATATATATATATATATATATATATATATATATATATATATATATATATATATATATACAATTAGCATTCATGTATATATCATATATGTATCTATTTATAAATAGTTGTTCGTGAATCGTCGATAACAGTCGAAGGTCAATTGAATATATGAAAACAGTTCAAAATTTTTGAGACTCAACCTAACAGATTGCCTTATCTTGTCAAAATATTAAATCGTATCGAGAGTTTGGTTTAAAATTAGTCGAAAATATTAAATTACATATAGATTTTGATTCAAAATAAGTCGGAATTTTCCGGGTCGTGACAGTACCTACCCGTTAAAGAAATTTCGTCCCGAAATTTGATCGAGGTTGTCATGGCTAACACTAGAAATGTTTTTCATGACGAGTATGAGTTGATAAATAGAGTTTTATCATTAACGATTAATATAAATAAAACAATTCGATCATGTGAAGCATACGAGTGAAGCTATTACAAAAGAGTGAAAAGTTTCGTCTTAACTTTTGACGTAGTCATGGTGGATTTCCTGAATTCAAGGAATTTAAGGAAATCTTCTAATCAGTAAGAAAATGAGATAGCACGATTTATTAGCAAACTGTTGGAATTACAGAAGAACATAAATATCAAAGGAAATATTTCCGTGATATGCTTAGAGATTAAGTAGAATGAAAGAGTCGTGTAACATGACACATGATGAGGGTAAGATCTCTGAATCATCATCACATCCCATTAGAAATTTAGCATGACTTACTGTGATATAACCACGTTGGCCTGACATCATTATATTATACTAACTCATGCTTCAATTCCCAACGAAATCATTCATAATTTAACTTGAATTTTATAGAAGGATAGAAACTATAACAGTTTCTTTTATGATATAACCTAGATAGCACGAAAAGATAAATAATTTCGGACGAGAATAGTTATGAAAATATCGTCAGAAATATTGAGGATATTTATACTGAAAGATACGATGATACCTTAGAATTTCTTAAAGTACTTGAAATTAAAGGGTGATGCAGAAACTTTTTCTGCAAAGAATTGAAATAAGTAGGAAGTAAGATATTCACTGGAGATTTCGTCAGGTACTGAATCGTCTGGATTCGTTAAGTACATGTTTACTCTTTGTGATTTGTCCACAGTCTCACTCATGGTTTGCTCACTTCGTTTTCCAACACCAATTTTCTATTGAGTGTTTCTAACACTCCATTCTTTATCATCAAACTTTTGGCCATTAAGACCATCTACAACTTTTGCTGCTTCATCAGCATTTTTAGAACTCAGAGATCTGATTCACAAGATAGAGTGTTTTTCAAGAATTCAGAGATTCCGAATTGAAATTCATCGATCCAGGAGATATACGTTATATATAGATATATAACTGTTGAAGTAGAAACGCTGCGAAATTCGAAAATTGATGATTAATGCTTCCCGATATTTGGTATGGCAACTATCGCTATAAGATGTCGATGAGTGCATGATAAGACTTTAATAGATAAATATTGTGATTTGTCGGAGAGATTTAAGCCAAGGAGCAACGAGGTTGCTGGTATGTCTATTGGTAATATTGTAGAATATAACAAGTTTCCTGGTAGCAATAACAATGTCAAACTTATATATCAAAGATATAATAAGGTTGATTCGAACAAAAAGTTGAAGTTGACTTGCTGGAGCTGTGACAAAATTGGCTACTTTGGAAAGGGATTGCAAAGTGATTTTCGGTAGTAACATCACCAAAGGAGCTAGCGCAGATACGTGTTAAACCTTTACTCAGGTTCCAAGAGTTTTTCAGGTGCATAACTATATGCATAAATCTTTTCTTCCGTAGATGAAGTGCGGTTGGTTCAACCTCTGGATTGAGGTGTTTTCAAGAATCATGAAAGATTTGAACGCTGATTGTAATCGTCAAGATACAATTGAGGTTTAAGATGAAATTAAGTGGCAAACTTGAAGAAATGTTTAGTTTCATATGTTATAATCAATATTTTAATTCATTTTAATTGTCCAATGTTATTAGTCCACAGTCGATAGTCCACAGTTAACAATCCAATGATTCATATATAGTTTAATATATAATATTCGAATTAATTAATACGTATCATGACCCGTATACGTCTCAGACTCGATCACAACTCAAACTATATATATTATTGTAGAATCAACCTCAACCCTGTATAGCTAACTCCCGCATTACTGCATATAGAGTGTCTATGGTTATTCCAAATAATATATATAGATGCGTCGATATGATATGTCAAAACCTTGTATACGTGTCCCGATATTTAAAGTGCGTAAAATAAATAACAGAAATTAAATGATGATAAATAAAGTGCGTAAAGTAAATAACAGAAATTAAATGACGATAAATAAAATTGCGAGAATGTAAATTGCGATAATTAAATTGTGATAAATAAAATGTAATCAGTTAGCTAGGAATAATTAGCTAGGAACAGTTAGCGTGAATTCTTAACAAAATTTCTCATAGTTAATTTGTTTGTTTCTAACAAATTTTATTTTGTCAAATGTTTTCTTCATTATGCCACTTGTTGGATCCTGATAAGTCAAAATCCAAATATGAAATTGAATGAAAATGGTTGTATTGTGGTGAACGGATTCGTATATCTTGTGGATGTAAGTAGGATAGTAAATGACTGTTGAGTTAGATTTGAAAGAATGTACAGTGTAACTTATTAATGTGAAACCCAAATATTCCTCGGGTATTACCTACCCGTTAAAATATTCTCATCATTAACAGTTTGCACAAAAGAATTTTTAATTACAATCTTTATGAAAATATACATACATATATATTTGTTTTTCAGATGTAATTATGGATTTAATGAGTCAATAAGATTTTAAACTCATTTGATTTATCGTTAATACTAGATTACATAATCTCTAAAACTTTATAAATTGCATAATTGCCATGTCGAGCGAAGATAATCGATGAAGAACGATATGTAGAACGATATGTAGAACGAAGATAAAGTAGATAGAACGATAAGTAGAACGATGATTATGCTCGAGGTACAGGATGGGATGTTGAGGCATGTGATGTTGAAACTTGGGTTGTTGGTGGTACTGTGCTGTTATTGATGGTACTGTGGGTGCCGGTGATAATGTTGAAGCTGGTAAATTTTGCACCATATTCTCTTAATTGATTACTCGAGCGCGAAGTTCGTTGACTTATTCTATTATTCCGGGATGATTGTCGGTTGGAACGAGCGAATGAATAAGGTTTAGAATTTTAAATAGAATATAATCGTAGCGAGATATTCGGGAAATGAGTGTGAAAATGGTGTTTCAGATTGGTTCGCCGGTGAATGCTTCGGGTTCTTTTGCCCAGAGGACAATATGGCAGATGAAAGGGATCGCTTCTTCTTGTCTCCAATGATTAAGTAGACTACAAACCCATCAAATGAATTGAAGATGACTAGTTGGTTGATCCATTTCATTTACACTGCTTTCGGAGCTTAGGTGAATATCCATGTCGGAATAGCTGTCGGAATAACTAACGGTATAGCTATCGAAATATGAGGAACTCGAACTAGTTGAGGGATTTACCTCGTACGATTAGATGAAGGATTTTCGATAAGAAATCGATTATAGGATGTAGATTAGTACCCTGCAATACATAATTTACATATGCATATATAATACTAAAATCCCATAAGTTACGGCGGAAGCTACGGAAGCTGTCAGACATCGGTAACAATAACAGGTACGCTAAGATATGAGTTAGCAGATATGCTAAGATATAAATTTTATCTATACACTAATCATGCAATTCACGCAATAAGATGTGTCTAGACTAAGGATGATAAGTAAGTGATTCCCTAAGAATAATAAGCAGATAATTTTCAACACGAAATGATAAGCAAAACTTTTGACAAGCAGACACGGTCCAAGTCCAGACTCACTAATGCATCTAATCAACTATCAGTTAGACACACTAATGCAAGACCTGGTTCGCTAAGACCACCGCTCTGATACCAACTGTGAGGACCCATCCTTATCCCCCCTGGACGAAGACATCAACATCTGGTCCCATTGCGAGGTACTGATCTTAAATATGCAGGAATGACTCCAAGTAATATGAGCAAATGCACAGCGGAAGACTTCTTATATACCTGAGAATAAACATGCTTAAAAGTGTCAACCAAAAGGTTGGTGAGTTCATAGGTTTATCCTAACAATCAATTCAATATATTAATAGACCACAAGATTTCATATACACAAACGTTTTAATAAAAATATTCTAAGTGGTTGAGCACTTGGTAACCATACTTAACATTTAATCAACGTCGCATATTCCCTTTATTATGAAATCTCACTACACCGTATCAAGTGTAGTCACAAAACGAAGTACTGTGCAACCGTTGAATACTGGTTGTCCAGTCCGGTTGGGGTTGTCAGGCCCGATAGATCTATCAACAGGATTCGCGTTTACAATACCCATGTAAATAGTAGTTACCAAGCTACAGGGAAGTATGCCAGTGGTACAACTCAACGTAGAATATATTTTTGAGTACTTGTGTCTATTTCGCAAACATTTATAAAAACAGCGCATGTATTCTCAGCCCAAAAATATATATTGCAAAAGCAATTAAAAAGGGAGCAAATGAAACTCACCATACTGTATTTTGTAGTAAAAATACATATGACGGCATTGAACAAGTATAGGTTTGGCCTCGAATTCACGGACCTATATCATTCATATATATATTAACACATATACTTGTAATCGAGCAACTACATTTACGTATTATTAATGATATAATTGTTATTTTAATAATTTTATGTTTCATCAATAAGTAGTTTAATTATTTCTATTTTGTGTACATTAACTAATTAATTAGTATCAATTATAAAATGTTAGTATAGATATGTTATATGTATTAAATAGAGTGTTGTATAGCTAAAAATCATTTGATAAAATAATATTAATAATAATAAATAAAAAGTTGTATTATTTTATAATAATAATATTATTAGTAAATATACTAAATAATAAAAATAATAATAATTATGATTCTAAAAATAATAATAATACTTATATTGATAATAATATTAGTATTAGTAGTAATATTGATAATAATAGTAATAATGAAAATGAAAATTTAAAAAAAAATGATAATAATAATAATGGTATTAATATTAATAATAATAATATTGATAGTAATGATAATTCTAATATTCATTTTAATGATAATAATAATAATAGTAAATATAATATTTATATTAGTATAGTAATAATAATAATAATAATAATAATAATAATAATAATAATAATAATAATAATAATAATAATAATAATAATAATAATAATAATAATAATAATAATAATAAATGGATAAATAACTACCTCAAGGAAGTTGCCCTAAAAATAATGCCCAAGTCCGGGTTTGAACCCGCGTTCCGCTAACCCGAAATCATCCTTAACCATCACGGTATCTATTTCATTTCTGAATGTATTACCATGTTTTATTTGTTTTAACCCTTATCTGTCAACTTCCTTTTTTTTTTCTTCTTAAACCAAAAAAAAAAAAAGAAAACCCAAATCATCTTTCCATCAACATCTTTATCCATCATCGAGTATCGCTATTATTTCATCCGTTTATTTAACAGCAACGTAAAATAAATATGTGTTCGGATAACATAAAAAGCGTTCATGATCATCTTAATTCAAAATTTAGCCTTTCCACGTGTATATAAAAAAAACGCACAAGAGATTGGTTGTCAAATAAATCTCGTACGTGCCATTCCACTCTTACACATGGACATCAGTTTCAATCCAAATTAAAATAAGGCATCATGAAATATATATCCACATCTTAACTTTTTCACCATCTTCTTTCATGTATCAACATAATTACGGTTATTATTAACTTTTATTATTATCATAACACTCTTGTATCATTATCATCCTATAAATTAATCGTTATCATTATCTATCATACTCGTTTATGTTATACGCTACCTGTACAGTAAACAGAAATAGAAAAGCAAGATTTCAGGTTAGTTTGATGATCAGGTGGGTCTCGATGGTTTTGGTTTGTTGGGGCTCGGTCTCAGCGAGAAACAACAATAGAATAAGTAGGAGGTGTTTCTCGGTTGTAAACAGGAGAGAGAGAAGAAAGAGAAAAAAATGGTGGTGGTTGTGCTGGTGGTTGTTCACGGCAATGGAGGATGATGATGGTTAGGTTGTAATCAAAACAGCACAGTAAACGCGATGATGGTGAAGATTGTTCACGATTGTGATGTTCCGGTTGTAGAAATTTAAGTGAGAGATATATATAGAGAGAGAGGTGATGGAGTGGAGAATAAGGGTGGTAGGTTATGGTGGATCATGGTGGCGGAGGACAGTTGTGGCGTGGTTGAAGGGTGATGATATGGGTTTTTGGGTGACGGTTCTTAGGGGTGATCTCGGTGGTGATGTATGGTGGCGGTTTAGGGTGTTGTGAAGTTGGTTATCGAGATAGCGATTTAGAGGGGGTAGTAGTTGTTCTTCGATGGTTTGTGGTAGTGGTGGTTATCATGGTGGTCATGAGTGGTAGTCGGGAGTGGTGGTGATGAGGTTGTAGGTGGCGGTGGTTTGTGCAGGAGAAGCCCAAGTAGATAGTATATGCTCATAAGTATATGTATATTACTATGATATGCATGTGATAAGTATATATATAGAAATTTGATTTAGATAGTTAGCAAAAGCAAACAGTAGTTAAATAGTAATAATATTGGATCCCGTTAACTTCAGTTGTTGGTATGCTACCGACGATTTTTTTTTTCCCGAATGACTATATCGTGTCCATTGCTAAACAGTTACGGAATAAAAAGTGTTCCTAAAAATCCTAAATTTTTTAGATTAAATATAATTAATTATTACACTCATTAACTGTTTGAAACCTGATCAAAAAGGTTCGATAATTATTTATCTTATGTTCCATTTAATATGTACGGAGTACTAATATTTAAACAAAAAAAAAAGGTAAAAATATTTTTGTCAAAACTAAAATCTTCGTAATCAATTTACAGTCCAACTTTTATATTAATCAATCATGAACATGTATTATATCTATATTAAAACTAATGAAACGTCAACCGAGTGTCACTGACGTTTACTAATTAGGCTCGAAATCATTTATTTTTCATTTACTATATGTATATATAACTATATTTTTAATATCAGGTTTTATTATATAACTATATATATATATATATATATATATATATATATATATATATATATATATATATATACACAATTAGCATTTATGTATATATCATATATGTATCTATTTACAAATAGTTGTTCGTGAATCGTCGATAACAGTCGAAGGTCAATTGAATATATGAAAACAGTTCAAAATTTTTGAGACTCAACCTTACAGATTGCCTTATCTTGTCAAAATATTAAATCGTATCGAGAGTTTGGTTCAAAATTAGTCGAAAATATTAAATTACATATAGATTTTGATTCAAAATAAGTCGGAATTTTCCGGGTCGTGACACATGGAACTTTTATTTTGCATTCACAACTTATGTTATTTTTTGAACAATGGCTTTGTAATGACCTTTGTGTCACGTACTTATGTTAATGCTTTCTATTCGTAGAAGCATGTTATCTTTTGGTAAAACATTTGACGTTGGTAAAGACGTTATCTTTTCATGAATGCAAAACTTGTTTTAAAACAGCATATAGTGTTATTCCGTGTAATGGATCTGTTGTTGATGATCCGTACACTTTGATTTTGTATGGGGCGTCACATTTGGTATCGGAGCATCGGTTGTAGGGAATTAGGTTGCATTAATGTGTCTTGACCGAGTCGAGTAGGATTCAATAATAGGACTAATCTACAACTTGCTCGTATACTTGTTTCTGCGGAACTGCTGCATGCTACTGCTTACTTTTACTGCTATATGAACTTGCTGTACGCTATTGCTTATTCTCGCTACTGCATGCTACTATCTGCTTTGGATTACATGTTACTTTGGTATGACACTCTTAATATTACCATGCTAAGTACTGCTGTAGACGATCTAGGCTGCCGTAGTTATGCCTGATTACGTGCTTGCTATATGTCTTATGTTGGTACGATTTTTCGTATAACGGCTGTAAGGTACCAGTATAAGACAATAGCTGCTCAACGTGTGGCGTATAGTGTTGATTGCTGTTTGCCCTCGAGAAATAATCTCTGCAGACCCGGAACACAGATGTAAGATCTGTGGGGTGGTCTCAATCAATCTGTGGATCAATAGGTAATGATCTGTCTAGCGCACTGCTGCTAAGCGGCTAATGTTATTTCAGAGTGAGAAAGAAATGTGTGTGAGAGAAAGTGTAATTCTCTCTGATTGAAGTTCAGATCAGAATGATCCTGAAATGTGGTGACCCAGGGGGTCTATTTATAGGCGCAGAATGTCCAAAATTCACGGGTTACAAGTGTTAATCACTGAGTGGTTCTGTTACGTGAAGTATTCGGAATGTCGGTGGTGTGTGCTGATGTGGCTGCATGCCGTTCATGCGCTGAGTTATAGGGTTTATGCATAGAAGCTGCCTGCATGGCTTACGCTTGACGCTGGGTGGCCTGCTAAACGTTGGGCGGCAAATGCTAAAAACCACCAAATTTAGTTATCTCTTGTGCTCTTTGATCGAGTTTTCTGTATAAAAATGATGTTTTTATGCGTGTAGCTCCTAGGATACACCATTAAGTCCCCCAGTTTAATGTCTTTATTTTTGGAAAAAATAAAGTCATTAAACTAAAAAATAAATAATGCCTTTTTCCTCGGGAACAAGAACCTGCTGTAGCCGTACTTTTTCTGCCATGTCAGTTACTTTTTGATCATGACCTGCAAAAAATAATCCTTTTTTGATTTTGAATTATTTTTTCCAATTTTTTCTTTTCCCGCATATTTACTCAGTTAACACGTGGCACCATGTCATCCATACGATTAACCGCCAACTATCCATCTTCCACTTCGCTATTTATTACCCAATTTTTACTGCATCATATTTACTTCAAACCAAATTTATTTCCTTCATCTACCTTAAACTTCTGTCCAAAATTCCTTTATTAACTACGCAATCAATGGCTATTTTTAATGTTGAAAATATCGTCTGAGTCGTGTAGCTGTGTGTGTTAAAGCATACACCAATTTTTCAATTGGTGGATAATTAACTTCACTTTGTTGTAATATTTTACTGACAAAGTATATAGGCATTTATATTCCCATCCGTTCTGCGATCAAGACTGAACTGATGGCCTCTGCGGAAGCAGCCAAATAAAAAATTAATGTTTCTCCTTCTATTGGTGCAGTTAAATTAGGTAATTCTTTCAAGAGTTGCTTAATATCCTGAAAAGCTTTTTCTGCTTCTTCTGTCCATTTAAAATCTTTTTTGTTCAAACAGCTCTTTAAAACCTTCATAAATGGTAGTGATCGATCTGCTGCTCTTGATAGAAACCTTGTTAAAGCTGCCAAACTTTCATTCAGGCTTTGAACTTCTTTCTTTGTTTTAGGAGATGCCATATTTTCAATTGCTTGAATCTTTTTTGGATTAGCCTTGATTCCCCTCTCTGTAACAATATAACCTAAGAATTTGTCTTCTTCTACACCAAAAGTGCACTTCTTAGGATTCAATTTCATATTGACCTTTCGTAATAATTCAAACGTTTCAAGAGTATCTCTGAGCATACTGTCTTCTGTATGGCTCTTGATAACAATGTCATCAACATAGGCTTCTACATTTTTACCTATTTGATCTTTAAATGCTTTATCAATTACACGCTGGTAAGTTTCCCCTGCATTCTTCAATCCGAAAGGCATCATGATATAGCAAAAAATTCCATCTGGTGTGTGGAATGCTGTTTTATCTTGATCACGTATTGCCATTGGGATTTGATGATATCCCTTGAATGCATCCAAAAAGGATTTAAATTGATATCCACTGACGGACTCTACTTTCCAATCAATTTCTGGTAAAGGGTAATTGTCTTTTGGACATGCCTTATTGATATCTGTAAAATCCACGCACATCCTCCATGAATTATTTGGTTTTCTAACCATCACCGGATTCGCTACCCATGTCTGATATTTTACTTCCCGTAATATCCCAGCCTCCACAAGTTTTTTGACTTCATCTCTGAGAAATTTTGTTTGGTCAGGAGCCATTCCTCTTTTCTTTTGACATACTGGTGGGATATTTGGATTTACACCAAGCTTATGTTCAGCTATATGACGTGGTACACCAGTCATATCAGAATCTTTCCACGCAAAAACGTCTAAATTGGTTGCTAAAATTTTATAAAGCTTTTCTCTTGTTGCCTTTGCGATTGTGTTTCCAATTATGATTTTCTGATCTGGAAACTCTGGATTTGGTGATATTGACCCATCTTCATGAATGATTGGGTTAACAGATGTTTTGTTTATTTGTACACATTCTATTGGTCTTCTCCGTTCAGCGTACAGTGTGGCGATTCCAGCCGGTGTGGGAAATTTCATCATTCCGTATACCGTTGACGTCACAGCTCCGAATGTCATCATAGCTGATCGTCCTAAAATGGCATTATACTGTGAATTTGCTTTCACAACCAAAAATTCGATATGAGCAGTTCTTTTAAATGGCATTTTTCCCAATACTACTTCTAAAACTATGCTTCCTTCTGACCATGACGGATCATTAGCAAAACTTGCTAAGGAAACAAATGTGTCCTTTAGCTTTTCCTTAACTTTGTCCGGTAGTTGTATAAAACAATGTTCATACATGATATCTGCTCCTACTCCGGTATCAGTATATATTCCTCCAACAACACAAATTTCTATTTGAGCTTCAATCACTACAGGAGCGTCAGATGGATTGGTGTTAAACATGGAAGGAAAAGCAATCATTTCTTGTTTCCAATCCTCTAATGTTTCTGCTTTTCTCCGTTGTCCAGCTTGCCATGTGTAACGACCCGGATTTTTCCGATCGTTTTATGCATATGAGATTAATATTTACATAAATTAAACATTACCAACATGATAAGTAATCCAAATTGTTGAGTCTTGTGTTTTTAAAAAGAGTTTTACACAACGTTTGACCGTCCAATTTGACCGATGATATCACGAACTATATAACATACGATAATTATACAATTGTGTACATATACATATTTATACATATTTAACATGATCTAAGGATGGTTTAACATATCATTGTATACTAATAACAATGAGTTATAAGTATACTTTGAGACTACTAACTTAAGTTTTCAAAACGATAACTATATGTAACGTTCTTTGACATATATACCTATAACTTATAATGCTTATACAAGTATCGTATAAATATGTATTTAATCACTTTTAAATGGCTTATATACATAAAACAATATAAGTATATTTACAAAAGATAGCTACATTTGAATCCTCGTTCCGTTTCCTCAAGATTTCTACAAGTATATCTAAGGTATATGTACCCGTATCATACCCAGCTTCTATACGTATTTACTATTGGTATATACACATCACAATCACTTTATTAGCAGCCATGAGTCAGTAAATTTTAGATCTTAGCATGCATGATTAATCAATTTGGCATATTACAAGACTTTTACACAATATTACAAACTTATACATCATTTCACCACCATTTATACTCCATTCTATTTTCATTTTTACTACACATTTTCTCTAGCTAAAAACACCTACTTGTAAGCTTCATTCACCTCTAAGAAATTCAGCAAAAACTCTCTCAAGAATCACCTTAATAACCATCATATTAAGATCAAACAAGAACACTACAAGATACTACTTTCATTTCAAGTCTATATTCTAAGTTTACTTCCAATCTTTCAATCCAACTTCACCACTCTTTAGGATCAAGAGTTATACTTCCTTTCCAGTAGCTTTATCCAAGTAATTTGAGGTAGTAACCTTATTCATAATCTTATTCGATTCATATTTATATAGCTACCTTATTTTGAGTTATAAATTATAACAACAAGAGCATAGTTTGAATGATTTCAAACTTGTTCGCAAACTAAATAGATCCTTCTAACTTGACTTTTAAAACACTTCAAGACCTGTAATATATCATAATGATATGCTAACTTAACAAGATACAACTTGATTTTACAAAGAACACCTTAAAACTGAATCTACGTCGTCGGAGTGCAACCGGGGGCTATTTTGGGTTGGATAATTAAAAACCATCTTAAACTTTGAATTGGAAGTTTATATTCTGGAAAAATGATATTTCTTATGAATATGTTAACATATAAAAATCTCATGGTTTAACTCAAAGTGTAAGTATTTTTAAAAATGATCATTTAGATGTTGTTTTTATGATGGAAATGATCACTTTTATAAGATTCACCCAAGTTTGACCTATAACTGGTGATTTTAAATGTAAACCAAGGTATTTACAGTTCATATTCATAAATAATGACTCGATCCAAGAAAGTGGCAAGTTGAATCAACAAAAACGGAGTTGTATTGAAGAAACTACGACTAAAACAAAATCGGGTATCCGAAGCTAGTTTAGATACGAAAATATTTTGACTAAAACCAAACTAATCATATCTTGGCTAATTAACATGATATTTTATATATATTTACTCATGATTTGATTTTACATATTTCAGGACCACCCGTAAACAACACGAGAAGATTAATTATAAGACCTCATGATTGTACGCAGTACGTCATTTGACAACACGGTACTTTATGTATGCAACACGTCATTTGACAACACGGTACCATGGGTCGATATTAATTCCAATCAATACGAATACGAGGGGGTCTTTATTTATTTTATTGAGCAACTAATTATGGACCACTAACATCGGACTGCTAACTACGGACTAATAGATATTAAAAGTATTATAAGTATATATGTAACGATTATTTGAAAAGAAAATATATTGATATATTATATATATGCTTAGGTTCGTGATATCTATCGGAGACCAAGTCGTGTTAAATATCTTCAAGGCAAAAGGGAGTATATAGTCCCATTTTTAAACTCTAAATATTACGGGATGAGAATACATGCATTTTATGATTTACGTAATGGACACAAGAGATTAAAAATATATATTCTACGTTGAGTTGTACCACTGGCATACATCCCTGTAACTTGGTAACTACTATTTACATGCGGTATTGTAAACGCGAATCCTGTTGATAGATCTATCGGGCCTGACAACCCCAACCGGACTGGACGACCAGTATTCAATGGTTGCACAGTACTTCATTTCGGTGACTACACTTGGTACGGTGTAGTGAGATTTCATAATAAAGGGAATATGCGACGTTGATTAAATGTTAAGTATGGTTATCAAGTGCTCAACCACTTAGAATATTTTTATTAAAACGTTTATGTATATGAAATCTTGTGGTCTATATTTATAACGCTGCTAGCATTAAACCTATATCTCACCAACTTTATGTTGACGTTTTAAGCATGTTTATTCTCAGGTGATAAATAAAAGCTTCCGCTGCATTATGCCGAATTTAAGCAAGATTTGGAGTATGCATATTTGTGTCAAAAATAAAACTGCATATCGGAAGATTTGTAATGTGAAATATGTTGGAAATCGTATTATTATTATCAAATGTAAAGTTTGTAAGACTAAGATTATCGCTAAACGATAATCATTATTATGTTGTTTAAGCCTTTGGTTATAATAAAGATTATGGTTTGTATCATAAAAATGTATGCAGATTTTTAAAAATGTCACATATAGAGGTCAATACCTCGAAATGACACCAATGAGTACGTAACGTTTATATTCGATATGAATGGGATGCTTCAGGTGGTATCAGAGTGTTGGTCTTAGAGAACCAAAAAATTTGCATTAGTGTGTCTTATCGAGTTTGTTAGGATGCATTAGTGAGTCTGGACTTTGACCGTGTTTGATTTTGAAAACTATTGCTTATCCTTGTTGGTTAAAAATTAATATGTAAATATTATGTGGTACTAACGTGCTAGTTGTTGTGTGATAGATGTCTGGCTTAGAACTTGTTATCACATTCAGCGACTCCGAACCAGAATCCTCAGATAGTGTTCCAGTCATTAACCTATCCGATGATGAAAACGACACCTTTGGGGAAGACTCACAATTTTCGGATGAATCAATTGAAGAGGAACCGGAAAGTGATCCTGAGGAGGAAGAAATACAGGAAATTACGAAAGACAAGTTCGAACAAGGAAAGAAACGAAAGGCTACTGAATTGGAAAATCCAAATCCCGAGTTTAGTGAGGATGTTGTGGCACCAACTCCACCAGACACTTCCACCCCTATTCCCGCTATTCCTATTAGTTCTATCCCGGCATCCAGTTCTTCGGCCCCTCAGCCAAAACGTAGGGAGACAGCTAGGATTAGCGTTAAGCGATTCCCTGAACACAAACGTTTTGGGATATAGGCTAAATGATGCGCTGTTGTTTTAAACCATGGGATCATATAACGTTTTGTGTAATATTACTAGTGTGGTTTGCTTAATGTTTGATGTAAGATAAGCATATGTAAAATAGTGAGTGTGAAATGCAATAATTTTCCATGGTTGAGTATTATTTGGGTGGTAGTAATTGATTTCCATACTAAGCTATTAAGTATGAACTTTAACGGGTAGGTACTACCCTAGATATAATTATAAAACGCTAATAAGAAGAAAAGGCTTTTATAATAATAACTGGTTCATATTATTAATAAGCTACGATGTACTGTAAATACACACTACATCTATAATATTCCATGTGAATAATTATTATTTTTTCATTCTTATTGAAGAATATGGCGCGATTGAACCGAATGACGGAACAAGAAATCGAGGAACTCATCAATCAGCGAGTGAACGACAGAATGTTATGGGTCGAGGCTATAAGAGGTGCTGCAGTTAACCTAAATCCTCGTGTGGGATGCACCTACAAAACTTTTCAAGGTTACAAGCCCCCATCATTCAGTGGAACAGAAGGACCGGTCGGTTTAACCCGGTGGATCGAAAAGATTGAGTCTGTGTTTAAAATCAGTGGTTGTATTGAGAAGGACATGACAAGTATGCATCGTGCACCTTACAAGATAGTGCACTCACGTGGTGGAAAAACTATGTGAGGGCCATAGGAGGAGTTGTAGCTTATGATACTCCATGGGAAGAATTCAAAACAATGCTAATCAACGAGTATTGTCCAAGGAATGAGGTTAGGAAGTTGGAAGCTGAAATACGAAGCCTGAAAGTTGTTGGTACTGAACTCACCAACTACAATCAGTGATTCATGGAATTAGCTTTGCTATGTCCCGAATTGGTACCAACCGAAGAACGAAAGATAGAACTGTACAAAGATGGTTTGCCTAAAAATGTCAAGGCAAATGTTACAGCATCGAAACCCAAGACTATTCATGAAGCCATCACTATGGCAAACGAGTTGATGGACTAGATTATTCTGGATAAGAACACCGATGTCAAGACATCGGAAAACAAAAGAAAGTGGGAAGGTAATCATCAACAATCCAACAAGAAACAATAAACCACGCAAGGTGCGGGTAGTGGTTCAAGCTCAGGTTACAAAGGACAAAATCCTTTATGTAACAGATGCCACAAACATCACTCTGGTTATTGTAATGTGGTGTGCAACAATTGTAATCGAAGGGGTCATCTTGCTGAAGATTGTAAGATTCCCGTTACAAATACAAATGGCACCAAGACTCCTGCCACCAATGCAAATAGAACTGCCTTGGCCACTGTTACTTGTTATGGGTGTGGGAAACAGGGTCATTTTAAGAGCCAGTGCCCGAATCCAGAGAAGAATAACGGACCTGCACGTGGAAGAGCATTTATTATTAATGCTAGAGAGGCGTGTGAAGACCCGGAGCTTGTTACGGGTACGTTTACCATTAATAACTTATCAGCATATATTATATTTGATACTGGTGCCGATAGAAGTTACGTGTGTAGAGATTTTTATGGTAAATTGAATTGTTCATCATTACCCCTAGATGCTAAGTACATGATTGAGTTAGTTAATGGTAAACTAATTAAAGCCGATAAAATTTTCCGTGATTGTAAAATAAATTTAGCCGGAGAAACGTTTAAAATTGATTTGATACCCGTAGAATTAGGAAGTTTTGATGTAATAGTCGGCATGGACTGGATATCCAAAATAGGAGCTAAAGTTGTGTGTGCCAAGAAGGCAATTCGCATTCCTCGTAAGGATAAAACGCCAGTAATGATTTATGGAGAGAAGGGTAACTCAAAGCTAAAACTCATTAGCTGTTTGAAAGCCCAAAAGTGCTTGAAGAAAGGGTGCTATGCTATCTTAGCACATGTTAATAAAGTCAAAACGAAAGAAAAAGAGAAGTGCATCAACGATGTTCCTGTAGCAAAAGATTTTCCTGAAGTCTTTCCGGAAGAGTTGCCGGGATTACCTCCATTTAGATCTGTAGAATTTCAAATAGATCTAGTACCAGGAGCTGCACCAGTGGCTCGTGCTCCATACAGACTTGCACCATCTGAGATGAAAGAGTTACAAAGCCAGTTACAAGAATTACTGGACCGTGGTTTCATTCGACCGAGCACTTCACCGTGGGGAGCTCCGATTTTATTCGTCAAGAAGAAAGATGGATCCTTCCGAATGTGTATATATTACCGTGAATTAAATAAGTTAACTATTAAGAAACGGTATCCACTACTGAGAATTGACGACTTATTTAATCAACTGCAAGGATCATATGTTTACTCGAAAATCGACCTAAGATCGAGCTATCATCAACTATGTGTCAAAGAAGAAGATATTCCGAAAACTGCTTTCCGAACACGATACGGTCATTACGAATTTTTGGTCATGCCGTTTGGGTTGACGAATGCGCCAGCTGTATTCATGGACCTCATGAATCGAGTTTATAGTCCGTATTTAGATAAGTTTGTTATCGTTTTCATTGACGATATTCTCATCTATTCCAAGAATGAGCAAGAGCATGAGCAGTATTTAAGGTTGGTATTAGAATTGTTAAGAAAAGAACAGTTATATGCCAAATTTTCTAAGTGTGCGTTTTGGTTGAAAGAAGTGCAATTTCTTGGTCACGTTGTTAGTAGCAAAGAAATTCAGGTTGATCCAGCTAAAATTGAGGCCATTGAAAAATGGGAGACTCCTAAGACACCAACACAAATACGTTAATTTTTGGGCTTAGCCGGTTATTATAGAAGGTTTATTTAAGATTTTTCTCGAATAGCTAAACCATTGACAGCGTTAACGCAAAAAGGGAAGAAGTACGAGTGGACCTCTGAGCAGGAGAGTGCATTTCAATTACTGAAGAAGAAGTTGACTACGGCGCCTATTTTATCGTTACCTGAAGGGAACGATGATTTTGAGATATATTGTGACGCTTCACGACAAGGTTTTGGTTGCGTCCTTATGCAACGAAAGAAAGTTATTGCGTACGCATCCCGACAATTGAAGATTCACGAGCTAAATTATACGATGCATGATCTAGAATTGGAAGCAGTAGTTTTTGCATTGAAGATATGGAGACACTACTTATATGGGGTTAAATGCACTGTGTTTACCGATCATAAAAGCCTTCAACATATTTTCGATCAAAAACAGCTGAACATGAGGTAACGTAGGTGGGTCGAGCTGATAAACGACTATGATTGTGAGATTCGCTATCATCCCGGGAAAGCAAATGTAGTGGCTGACGCTCTAAGCAGAAAGGAACGAGAGCCAATTCAAGTACGAGCAATGAACATAAAAATTCGTATGAATCTCAACTCACAAATCAAAGAGGCTCAACGAGAAGCTCTTACTAAGGAAAACATAGGAAATGAAATAATGAAAAAGTATGAGAAGCAACTCGTTATACGGGAAGACGGAATTCGATATTTTGCAAAACGTATTTGGGTACCAAAGTTGGGTAGATTAAGGAAGTTGATATTGAACGAGGCACATAAGACAAGATACTCGATACATCCTGGAGTTGGAAAGATGTATCAAGATCTTAAGACGCATTATTGGTGGCCTAATTTAAAGACAGACGTTACAACATATGTTGGGGAATGTTTAACTTGTTCCAAAGTCAAAGCAGAACACCAGAAGCCGTCAGGGTTACTTCAACAACCAGAAATCCCAGAATGGAAGTGGGACGGTATTACCATGGATTTTATCACGAAGTTACCCAAGAATGCATGGGATTATGACACCATTTGGGTAATAGTTGATCGTCTCACCAAATCTGCACATTTCTTGCCTATAAAAAAAACGGATAAAATGGAGAAACTATTACGATTATACATAAAGGAAATTGTTTCAAGGCAAGGAATACCTATTTCTATTATATCCAATAGTGATAGTAGATTTACATCAAAGTTCTGGCAATCACTACAGGAGGCCCTAGGAACTCGTTTGGATATGAGCACTGCATATCATCCACAAACTGACGGGCAGAGTGAAAGAACAATTCAGACTCTTGAAGACATGCTCAGGGCATGTGTGATCGATTTTGGAAATGGATGGGATAAATATCTACCATTAGCAGAATTCTCGTATAATAATAGTTATCATACGAGCATTAAAGCTGCACCATTCGAAGCACTGTATGGAAGGGAGTGTAGATCCCCTATCTGTTGGAATGAAGTAGGAGATCGACGATTAACTGGTCCCGAGATCATACATGAAACTACTGAGAAGATAGTACAAATCAAGGAGAGATTGAAAACAGCCCGTAGTCGCCAAAAGAGCTACACCGATGTCAGAAGGAAACCATTAGAGTTTTAGATCAGTGACATAGTTATGCTAAAGGTGTCACCTTGGAAAGGTGTAATACGTTTCGGCAAAAGGGGTAAACTGAACCCAAGGTATGTGGGCCCATTCAAGATCATCGAACGCATTGGACCGGTAGCTTATCGACTTGAGTTACCACAACAAATCGCCAGAGAACATAATACGTTTCACGTTTCAAACCTTAAGAAGTGTCTTGCAAAGGAAGACCTCACCATTCCTCTTGAAGAAATCCAAGTCGACGAGAAACTACAATTCATAGAAGAACCAGTCGAAATCATGGACCGTGAAGTTAAACAGCTCAAGCAGAGCAACATACCAATCGTTAAGGTTCGTTGGAATGCTCGAAGGGGTCCCAAGTTTACTTGGGAACAAGAGGATCAGATGAAACAAAATTACCCACATTTGTTTCCCGAGAACGCAAAATAGGTACAACTTTAAAATTTCGGGACGAAATTTATTTAACGGGTAGGTACTGTAACGACCCAGATTTTTCCGATCGTTTTATACATATGAGATTAATATTTACATAAATTAAACATTACCAATAGGATAAGCAATCCAAATTGTTGAGTCTTGTATTTTTGAAAAGACTTTTACACAACGTTTGACCGTCCAATTTGACCGATGATATCACAAACTATATAACATACGATAATTTTACAATTATGTACATATACTTATTTATACATATTTAACATGATCTAAGGATGGTTTAACATATCATTGTGTACTAATAACAATGAGTTATAAGTATACTTTGAGACTACTAACTTAAGTTTTCAAAACGATAACTATATGTAACGTTCTTTGACATATATACCTATAACTTATAATGCTTATACAAGTATCGTATAAATATGTATTTAATCACTTTTAAATGGCTTATATACATAAAACAATATAAGTATATTTACAAAAGATATCTATATTTGAATCCTCGTTCCGTTTCCTCAAGATTTCTACAAGTATATCTAGGGTATATGTACCCGTATCATACCCAGCTTCTATACGTATTTACTATTGGTATATACACATCACAATCACTTTATTAGCAGCCATGAGTCAGCAAATTTTGGATCTTAGCATGCATGATTAATCAATTTGGCATATTACAAGACTTTTACACAATATTACAAACTTATACATCATTTCACCACCATTTATACTCCATTCCATTTTCATTTTTACTACACATTTTCTCTAGCTAAAAACACCTACTTGTAAGCTTCATTTATCTCTAAGAAATCCAGTAAAAACTCTCTCAAGAATCACCTTAATAACCATCATATTAAGATCAAACAAGAACACTACAAGATACTACTTTCATTTCAAGTCTATATTCTAAGTTTACTTCCAATCTTTCAATCCAACTTCACCACTCTTTAGGATCAAGAGTTATACTTCCTTTCCAGTAGCTTTATCCAAGTAATTTTAGGTAGTAACCTTATTCATAATCTTATTCGATTCATATTTATATTGCTACCTTATTTTGAGTTATAAATTATAACAACAAGAACATAGTTTGAATGATTTCAAACTTGTTCGCAAACTAATTAGATCCTTCTAAATTAACTTTTAAAACACTTCAAGACCTGTAATATATCATAATGATATGCTAACTTAACAAGATACAACTTGATTTTACAAAGAACACCTTAAAACTGAATCTACGTCGTCGGAGTGCAACCGGGGGCTGTTTTGGGTTGGATAATTAAAAACCATCTTAAACTTTGAATTGGAAGTTTATATTCTGGAAAAATGATATTTATTATGAATATGTTAACATATAAAAATCTCATGGTTTAACTTAAAGTGTAAGTATTTTTAAAAATGATCATTTAGATGTTGTTTTTATGATGGAAATGATCACTTTCATAAGATTCACCCAAGTTTGACCTATAACCTGTGATTTTGAATGTAAACTAAGGTATTTACAGTTCATATTCATAAATAATGACTCGATCCAAGAAAGTGACAAGTTGAATCAACAAAAACGGAGTTGTATTGAAGAAACTACGACTAAAACAAAATCGGGTATCCGAAGCTAGTTTAGGTACGAAAATATTTTGACTAAAACCAAACTAATCATATCTTGGCTAATTAACATGATATTTTATATATATTTACTCATAATTTGATTTTACATATTTCAGGACCACCCGTAAACAACACGAGAAGATTAATTATAAGACCTCATGATTGTACGCAACACGTCATTTGACAACACGGTACTTTATGTACGCAACACGTCATTTGACAACACGGTACCATGGGTCGAGATTAATTCTGATCAATACGAATACGATGGGGTCTTTATTTATTTTATTGAGCAACTAATTGTGGACCACTAACATCGGACGGCTAACTACGGACTAATAGATATTAAAAGTATTATAAGTATATATGTAACGATTATTTGAAAAGAAAATATGTTGATATATTATATATATGGTTAGGTTCGTGATATCTATCGGAGACCAAGTCGTGTTAAATATCTTCAAGGCAAAAGTGAGTATATAGTCCCATTTTTAAACTCTAAATATTTCGGGATGAGAATACATGTATTTTATGATTTACGTTATGGACACAAGTGATTAAAAATATATATTCTACGTTGAGTTGTACCACTGGCATACTTCCCTGTAACTTGGTAACTACTATTTACATGCGGTATTGTAAACGCGAATCCTGTTGATAGAACTATCGGGCCTGACAACCCCAACCGGACTGGACAGTACTTCGTTTCAGTGACTACACTTGGTATGGTGTAATGAGATTTCATAATAAAGGGAATATGCGACGTTGATTAAATGTTAAGTATGGTTATCAAGTGCTCAACCACTTAGAATAGTTTTATTAAAACGTTTATACATATGAAATCTTGTGGTCTATATTTATAACGATGCTAGCATTAAACCTATATCTCACCAACTTTATGTTGACGTTTTAAGCATGTTTATTCTCATGTGATAAATAAAAGCTTCCGCTGCATTATGTCGAATTTAAGCAAGATTTGGAGTATGCATATTTGTGTCAAAAATAAAACTGCATATCGGAAGATTTGTAATGTGAAATATGTTGGAAATCGTATTATTATTATTATCAAATGTAAAGTTTGTAAGACTAAGATTATCGCTAAACGAAAATCATTATTATGTTGTTTAAGCCTTTGGTTATAATAAAGATTATGGTTTGTATCATAAAAACGTATGCAAATTTTTAAAAATGTCACATATAGAGGTCAATACCTCGCAATGACACCAATGAGTACGTAACGTTTATATTCGATATGAACGGGACGCTTCACCATGAATGTATCATGTTTGCTTCAATGGGTGTTATCTGACAATTACGCCTTTTGGTGCTCTTGAAAATTGAGTGATTCTTTAGAACGGGTGGCGCCATTTGTTGGTACGATTTTCCGTATAATGGCTGTAAGGTACCAGTACAAGACAATAGCTGCTCAGCGTGTGGCGTATACTGTTGATTGTTGTTTGCCCTCGAGAAATAATCTCTGCAGACCCGGAACACAGATGTAAGATCTGTGGGGTGGCCTCAATCAATCTGTGGATCAATCGGTAATGATCCGTCTAGCGTACTGATGCTAAGCGGCTAATGTTATCTTAGAGTGAGAAAGAACTGTGTGAGAGAGAAAGTGTAATTCTCTCTGACTGAAGTTCAGATCAGAATGATCCTGAAATGTGGTGACCCAGGGGGTCTATTTATAGGCGCAGAATGTCCGAAATTCACGGGATACACGTGTCAATCACTGAGTGGTTCTGTTATGTGAAGTATTCGGAATATCGGTGGCATGTGCTGACGTAGATGCGTGCCATTCACGCGCTGAGTTATAGGGCTTATGCATAGAAGCTACCTGCAGGGCTTACGCTTGACGCTGAGCGGCAAATGCTGAAAACCACCAAATTTAGTTATCTCTTGTACTCTTTGATCGAGTTTTCTGTATAAAAATGATGTTTTTATGCGTGTAGCTCCTAGGATACACCTGTGATGACCCGGGAATTTCCGATCAAATTTAAACTTGAATCTTAATTGATTTCGATACGAAAAGCAAAGTCTGTAATGTAAGTCTCAAAAAGTTTGAACTATTTCATATATCCAATTACCCTTTGACTAATCCCGATGATTCACGAACCATTATGTGTAAATAAATATACAAATAAATAAATATAATTATCATAAAATTTTGGAAATTTAACTGAGTACTTTTTATCCACCTCTGATTTAACAACGAACCACGATTTAACATTCCGTGAAAACGGTCAGTAACTACAAACAAATGAATGGCTGGTGATGTGAATAAATAGCATGTTTAGGTTCCTATTAATTATTATAGTATTATATTTATTTATTATCATATTATATAACGATGTTTCCAATCTGTTATATGTCAAATATGAATGAAATTGATTGAATGAATTACTGTACATACTATTAATGATCGAAATTATAGTCATATTATTATTACTATGCTACTACTTGTTTTCTTGCCACCATTCGATGTATATACATACATATAGCATAGATATAGATAACAATCACACACCCTAACTGAACCCCACTTAAAGCATAACTATCCAAATTATTTAAAAACTAGTTGTGTGATTCTTTTATGTTAACCAACAAACAAACAATTATCCTAGCTGTAAACATTATCAAACTCCAAAAGAAAAAGGTGACCACGATTGCATTCTTTATACTATATTTATCTCCAAGCTCCAAAAGCAAATCACACCCACTAAAACCACCTAAACAATTGATTTAAATGAGGATTGAGGGCTGCTGTTAGATGGAACTTCTTGCGGATAACTATGTTCAAACTTCACCATCTTCGATTCACCATCTTCGACCATGATCACCAAGACCACCAACCCGCCATCATTTACTCTCACCACCGCAACCGGTCCATTTTCATACAATGAGCACAAGCCAAGGAGGTCTCCTCCAAACTTGCCGTCGGGCCACCATCTCAAACCATCATTTCTACCATTAATAGCTGCGGTTACAGCAGCCTTCACTGCAGCTGGTACGTGATGCTTGTTCCTGTTTTAAAGTCGTAAGAACACCTTACATCACTACAATAATCACCTCACCTTATCTCTCAACATCCCTCTTTCTCTATTCTCTCTCTCAAATTTCTTTCTTTCTCTTTCTGTTGGAGTCACAGACCCATAAACTGTCACCATCGAATCAATTTAATCTGTGTTGCTGCAACTATTACTACTATGACAGCTTCCACGATCACCTGCAAATCACTTCACCAACAAACCACAACACTATAAACATTTCCAACCAATCAATAATTCAAATACGAAGTATAAATGTGAACCAAACCCTGAATCCAAAACCACCTGCAAGTTGTTCCAACTTCTGCCTTGTTAACAATCATGTACCCAAACTGAACCACACCATCAACACGTTACTGCTGCTGCTATGCAGCCATATGTTGAATCTGCTTACAATCGAATCCTTACCATAATCATTAACGATTAGTACTACAAGCCGTTACAACTCTGGTAAGACCACAACAAAATCTTTGATTTAAGCACATAACAGAACATATATATATATATATATGTGTATGAAAAGGTAAATATATGATTAATAGTTATACAAGATTTCATTTAAACTAATGGATACAAATACATAATATATATTACCTTCATCTATACTCCAAACTATATTATGTTAGAAAAATCAAAATTTATTAGATAATTATATACATACCTGTTTGACTGATTATAACCAGACTATCCTTCCAAATGAATTAATAAGGATCAGACCTGTGGTATATGAAGAAAATTATGTGAAACCATTGTGATTCAATAAACACCCTGCAACCAACCATTAGCAGACCTGTAATCCCATGTTGTTGCTTCACATTTGAACTTCCAATTAGGGTTTTCATTCAATCAAACCGCCGAATCAATCACCATCACTACGTACTTCAAAAATACCTCAAATCGTCATCAATAACATTTAAAACCTTTCCATTGTTAAGGTTCATACTTGATTCAGAAAAATAAAAATAATAATTAATTAAATACATAAATAATACACAGAATAAATTTATAGATGAATGAAGAAAGGATGATAATGAATCAAGTACCTGATACTGATAACAATGATAACCGAAACCTATTAGATCAAGTTTGTTCTGTTCTTATTCGTATTCAACCCTAAAACCACCGACAGATTTCAGTCTCATTCTTCTGTTCCTGTTAAAATCGGGAAATGATGATGAAGAAGATCGATAATAGCGATGATTATTGTTGATGGATTGAATCAATGATGATAATTCTCTCTACGGGTTGCTTCTGCTAACTCGATCTGAATCAGTGTGTGTGCTGGGAACCCTAATTAAAACGCGTATATTCTTTATAGTAGGTATTATTATTATTATTATTATTATTATTATTATTATTATTATTATTATTATTATTATTATTATTATTACTATTAATATTATTATTATTATCATTATTACATTATTATTACAATAACAAATAAATAATTTTTTTTTATAAATAATTATATTTATTACGTACACCATATCTATAATAATAGTAAATACTAATTTTTTTAATAAAAAGTTATCATTATACAATATTGGTTAAGTTATTTATAATCTATATTAAAATATAATCATATATATATATATATATATATATATATATATATATATATATATAAGTACTAATTTTAAAAACATTATATGATGTTTTTGATCATTAATATATAATAATTATCATAAATGATTTACATTATATTAAACACATTAATAAAAATTTGGTATATAAATATTAAGTATCTATTTAAAATATATATAAATAAATATAATTAAGTTAATTATTAATAAATAATAATATTTAAATAAACTTGTTTAAATGTTATTATATGTTTTAATATATGTAATTGATATAGGTTCGTGAATCCGAGGCCAACCCTGCATTGTTCAATATAGTCATATGTATTTTTACTACAAAATACATTAGGTGAGTTTCATTTACCTTTTTACCCTTTATATTTTTGGGCTGAGAATACATGCGCAACTTTTATAACTGTTTTACGAAATAGACACAAGTAATCGAAATTACGTTCTATGGTTGAATGATCGAAACTAAATATGCCCCTTTTTATATAGTCTGGTAATCTAAGAATTAGGGAACAGAAACCCTAATTGACGCGAACTCTAAAGATAGATCTATCGGGCCCAACAAGCCCCATCCAAAGTACCGGATGCTTTAGTACTTCGAAATTTATATCATGTCCGATGGAGGATCCCGGAATGATGGGGATATTCTTATATGCATATTGTGAATGTTGGTTACCAGGTGTTCAATCCATATGAATGATTTTTGTCTCTATGCATGGGACGTATGTTTATGAGAAATGGAAATATGAAATCTTGTGGTCTATTAAAATTATGAAATGATTATTCATGTTAAACTAATGAACTCACCAACCTTTTGGTTGACACTTTAAAGCATGTTTATTCTCAGGTACGAAAGGGATCTTCCGCTGTGCATTTGCTCATTTTAAAGATATTACTTGGAGTCATTCATAGTATATTTCAAAAGACATTGCATTCGAGTCGTTGAATTCATCAAGATTATTAATAAGTCGTTGATAGTCTGATATATTATGAAATGTGATGCATGCTTGTCAACTTTCAATGTTTGTCTTTCAAAAACGAATGCAATGTTTGTAAAATGTATCATATAGAGGTCAAGTACCTCGCGATGTAATCAACTGTTATGAATCGTTTATAATCGATATGGACTTCGTCTGGATGGATTAGGATGGGTCCTTTCAGTTGGTATCAGAGCGGTGGTCTTAGCGAACCAGGTCTTGCATTAGTATGTCTAACTGATAGTCGTTAGGATGCATTAATGAGTCTGGACTTCGACCGTGTCTGCATGTCAAAAGTTTTGCTTATCATTTTGTGTCGGAAATCATCTGCTTATCATCCCCAGGAAATTACCTGCTTATCATTCTTAGTCTAGACACATCTTACTGCAATGATTGCATGAATAATGTATAGACAAAATTCGTATCTTAGCGTATCTGCTAATTAATATCTTAGCATATCTGTTACTGTAGACTTTGCCTCACAGCTTCCGTAGAATTTCTCCGTAACTTATGGGATTTTAGTATTATATATGCATATGTAAATTATGTATTGCAGGGTACTAATTTACATCATATAATCTATTTTTTATCGAAAAGTCCTTCATCTGATCGTACGAGATGAATCCCTCAATCAGTTCGAATTCCTCGGATCCCGACAGCTATTCCGATATGGAGTTTCACCTAACAGCGTCACCGGAATGAATCAACCACTCAGCCATTCCCAATTCATCTGATGGTTTCGTAGTCGACTTAATCAATGGAGACGTGAAGAAGGCGATCCCTTCCACCAACCGAATTCACCGATTGGCAAAGAACCTGAAACACTTACCGGCTAACCTATCTGAAACACCATTTTCAGCCTCATTTCCAGAGTAGCTCGTCACAATTATATTCTATCCACAATTCTAAACCTTATTCATTCGCTCGTTCCTACCGACAATCATCCCGGAGTAATAAAAGTCAACGAGTTTCGCTCCCGAGTTGTAGCCTTGGAAAATATGGTGCAAAACGTACCAGCTTCAGCAACATCAACAGCATCAACAGTACCACCATCAGCAACACCAGCAGCATAACCAGTACCAACAACGACAACATCATCACACGTCTCAACCTCGCAATCTATACCTCAAGCTTAATCATCTTTCTACGAATTGTTCAACATAAACTATCTTCGTCCTTCATGGTGATTATGTAATCTCTAATGTTTTAGAGATTATGTACTCTAGTTCTAGCCATAAATCTAATGAGTTTAATATCACATTGACTCATTAAATCCATGATTACGTCTGAAGAAAATATATATGTATATATATTGTTTCATAAAGATTGTAACTAAAAATTCTTTCGTACAAACTGTTAATGGTGAAAATATTTTAACGGGTAGGTAATACCCGAGGAATATTTAGATTTCACACTAATAAGTACACTGTACATTCTTTCAAATCTGATTCAACATTCATTTACTATCCTACTTACATCCACCGATATACAAATTCGTTCACCACAGAATAACCATATTCATCCAATTACATATTTGGATTTTGACCTATCAGAATCCAGCAAGTGGCATAATGAAGAAATAATGGACACAATAAAAATTGATTAGAAACAGATTAATTAACAATATGAAATTCTATTAAGAATCCACGCTAACAAAGTCCTAGCTAACTGTTAATTCTGTATTACCATTTAATTATCGCAATTTATTTATCGCAGTTTATTTATCGCAATTTACATTCTCGCAATTTTATTTATCGTCATTTAATTTCTGTTATTTACTTTACACACTTTATTTATCGTCATTTAATTTCTGTTATTTATTTTACGCACTTTAAATATCGGGACACGTATACAAGGTTTTGACATATCATATCGACGCATCTATATATATTATTTGGAATCACCATAGACACTCTATATGCAGTAATGATTGAGTTCTCTATACAGGGTTGAGGTTGATTCTCAAATAATATATATACTTTGAGTTGTGATCGAGTCTGAGACGTATACGGGTCACGACACGTATTAATTAATTCGAATATTATATATTAAACTATATATGAATTATTGGACTGTCAACTGTGGACTATCAACTGATGACTACCAACCTTGGACAATTAAAATGAATTAAAATATTGATTATAATATATGAAACTAAACAATTCTTCAAGTTGCCACTTGATTTCATCTTAAACCTTAATTGTACCTTGACGATTCCAATCTGCATTCAAACTTTCATAATTCTTGAAAACACCTCAATCGATAGGATGAATCAACCACACTTCATCTACGGAAGGAAAGATTTGTGCATATAGTTATGCACCTGAGAAACTCTCGGCAACTGAGTAAAAGTTTAACACGTAGTCGCGTCAGATCCTTTGACATTTATTAGCAAAAATAACTTTGCGATCCCTTTTCAAGGTAGCAGATTTTGTCACAGCTTCAGCAAATCAACTTTGACTTTTCGTTCAAAACAAACTTATTATAACCTTGATTTATATGTGTACTCTTTTATTATTATCGGAGAACCTGTTATATTCCACCATATTACCGTCAGCGTTTAATCATCTAAAAACACAATTATCTTGAAATCATCTCAGAACGATAACCAATGATTCAGATATGGTAGCAGTAAATGTAGAGGAATCGGCAATCAGTACTTTGAAAACTCACAGCATATCTACATCAACAATTATATATATAATAATTATCTCCTAGAATTACGACCTTCAATTCAAAAATTTTGAAAAGGTACCCAGTTTACGAATCGATACTCTGTATGTTGAAAAAGCTGAATGAAACAGCAGAAACTGTAGGCAATCATAAATGATCTTAGTCGTTGGAAGTTTGATGATAAAGATTAATATGTTGGAAAAGCTCAGAAAAGTTGGAACTGGAAAACGGATTGAGCTAACCGTAAAGGAAACCAAGGAGAAATACAAGTAACATACCCTAAATTCATAGAACCCAGATAAATCTAGATCCGTTGAAATCTTTAGAGAATATCTTGCTCCGAAGTCATGTTAAAATCTTGCGGAAAATCTTTCTCCATCAACCATCGAACTTAGAAATTCCAAAATATCATCATCAATATCTTCGATATTTCTGAGGATATTTTCATAAATATTCTCGTCTGAAATTATATATCTCTTTGTGCGTCCTGTGTATCATTATGTTGGAAACATTCAATGGAAAATTTAGTATCGAAAAGCGGATTATGCGAAACTATGAAGGAAGCCGTGAACAAATCACAAAGAATAAGTTTGACTTCAAAGAATCCAAATGATTCCGTTTCTGATGAAATATTTAACGAATACCTTGCTTCCGAATCTAAACCCTTACGGATAAATCTTCTTCATCATCCATCGATATTAGAAATTCCAAGATATCATCGTATCTTTCATTATAAATATCCTCCATATTTCTGAAGATATTTTCATAATTATTCTTATCTGAAATCAATAATCTATTCATGCTATCAATGTTACATCATATAGAAACTGTTAGTTTCTATATTCTGTAAACTTTCGAGTTTAAAATATGAATGTTTTTGGAAGTAGTGTTGGGAACTGATGCATGAGTTAGTATAATATAATGACACTTGATCAACGTGATTATATTACAGTAAGTCATGC
This sequence comes from Rutidosis leptorrhynchoides, assembly GCF_046630445.1. Lineage (NCBI taxonomy): Eukaryota > Viridiplantae > Streptophyta > Magnoliopsida > Asterales > Asteraceae > Rutidosis > Rutidosis leptorrhynchoides. The sequence continues at coordinate 95,878,917 of NC_092340.1, read as the reverse complement.
TGAGTTTCTAATGAAACCTGATGATGGTTCACAGTAGATTATACCATCATCATGTGTCATGTTACATAACTCTTTCATTTTACATAACCTCCGAACATATCAAGAAGAATATATTCTTGATAGTTCTATCATCTGTATTTTTGATAAATTTGAAAATCAAATCGTGCTATCACGTTCCACCCTGCTTAGAACATTATAAACATTTAGAACCCTATATCTACAAATTCTGGACCATTATTCGCTTGATTTAAAGTCGGGAAGAGAAAACAAGAGCATGAAGCTCCGATATATAAGAAAAATATAAAGCCCAACAACACCACCGAAATTACAAACTGTGGATATCAGTGCGTATAGCAATATAAAGACACGGGAGAATTATAAATACAATAATCCCTAGACCATAGTAGAAATAAACAGATTCTTCCGGTGGGAGTTGGAAAAGAAGAATGATCATTGCGATAGTCAGAATAAGAACAAGGATTAGAACCGGATTAAGCATTATTATAATCTTTTAGATATATGAACTGAGAAAGAAGGTATAGAAGTGGTGGAAACTAATGGAATGGAAAAGATAAATTTATAGTGGAAATATCAGACAGAGCAATCAAGGCAGATCATCGCATTTAATTAAAGAGATCCTAATTTCCTCATTTACCGAAGAATCATATCTTTTAGATTTCGAAGATTTTCTTTAAATCCCTTGAATTCCGGAATTCAACCAAGGCAACGTCAAAAAGTTAAAACGAAACTTCATTTATTCATTTCACTATTTTGTGATAGCTTCATTCGTGCTCTTTGAATAATTGAATTATTTTATCTGTATTATTCTGTAATGATGAAAACTCTATTTATCAGCTCATATTCGTCAAGAAAACATATTAATTGTTAGCCATGACGACCTCACTCAAATTTCGGGACGAAATTTCTTTAACGGGTAGGTACTGTGATGACCCGGGAATTTCCGATCAAATTTAAACTTGAATCTTAATTGATTTCGATACGAAAAGCAAAGTCTGTAATGTAAGTCTCAAAAAGTTTGAACTATTTCATATATCCAATTACCCTTTGACTAATCCCGATGATTCACGAACCATTATGTGTAAATAAATATACAAATAAATAAATATAATTATCATAAAATTTTGGAAATTTAACTGAGTACTTTTTATCCACCACTGATTTAACAACGAACCACGATTTAACATTCCGTGAAAACGGTCAGTAACTACAAACAAATGAATGGCTGGTGATGTGAATAAATAACATGTTTAGGTTCCTATTAATTATTATAGTATTATATTTATTTATTATCATATTATATAACGATGTTTCCAATCTGTTATATGTCAAATATGAATGAAATTGATTGAATGAATTACTGTACATACTATTAATGATCGAAATTATAGTCATATTATTATTACTATGCTACTACTTGTTTTCTTGCCACCATTCGATGTATATACATACATATAGCATAGATATAGATAACAATCACTCACCCTAACTGAACCCCACTTAAAGCATAACTATCCAAATTATTTAAAAACTAGTTGTGTGATTCTTTTATGTTAACCAACAAACAAACAATTATCCTAGCTGTAAACATTATCAAACTCCAAAAGAAAAAGGTGACCACGATGGCATTCTTTATACTATATTTCTCTCCAAGCTCCAAAAGCAAATCACACCCACTAAAACCACCTAAACAATTGATTTAAATGAGGATTGAGGGCTGCTGTTAGATGGAACTTCTTGCGGATAACTATGTTCAAACTTCACCATCTTCGATTCACCATCTTCGACCATGATCACCAAGACCACCAACCCGCCATCATTTACTCTCACCACCGCAACCGGTCCATTTTCATACAATGAGCACAAGCCAAGGAGGTCTCCTCCAAACTTGCCGTCGGGCCACCATCTCAAACCATCATTTCTACCATTAATAGCTGCGGTTACAGCAGCCTTCACTCCAAACTTGCCGTCGGGCCATATATATGTATGAAAAGGTAAATATATGATTAATAGTTATACAAGATTTCATTTAAACTAATGGATACAAATACATAATATATATTACCTTCATCTATACTCCAAACTATATTATGTTAGAAAAATCAAAATTTATTAGATAATTATATACATACCTGTTTGACTGATTATAACCAGACTATCCTTCTAAATGAATTAATAAGGATCAGACCTGTGGTATATGAAGAAAATTATGTGAAACCATTGTGATTCAATAAACACCCTGCAACCAACCATTAGCAGACCTGTAATCCCATGTTGCTGCTTCACATTTGAACTTCCAATTAGGGTTTTCATTCAATCATACCGCCGAATCAATCACCATCACTACGTACTTCAAAAATACCTCAAATCGTCATCAATAACATTTAAAACCTTTCCATTGTTAAGGTTCATACTTGATTCAGAAAAATAAAAATAATAATTAATTAAATACATAAATAATACACAGAATAAATTAATAGATGAATGAAGAAAGGATGATAATGAATCAAGTACCTGATACTGATAACAATGATAATCGAAACCTATTAGATCAAGTTTGTTCTGTTCTTATTCGTATTCAACCCTAAAACCACCGACAGATTTCAGTCTCATTCTTCTGTTCCTGTTAAAATCGGGAAACGATGATGAAGAAGATCGATAATAGCGATGATGATTGTTGATGGATTGAATCAATGATGACAATTCTCTCTACGGGTTGCTTCTGCTAACTCGATCTGAATCAGTGTGTGTGCTGGGAACCCTAATTAAAAAGCGTATATTCTTTATAGTAGGTATTATTATTATTATTATTATTATTATTATTATTATTATTATTATTATTATTATTATTATTATTATTATTATTACTATTAATATTATTATTATTATCATTATTACATTATTATTACAATAACAAATAAATAATTTTTTTTTATAAATAATTATATTTATTACGTACACCATATCTATAATAATAGTAAATACTAATTTTTTTAATAAAAAGTTATCATTATACAATATTGGTTAAGTTATTTATAATCTATATTAAAATATAATCATATATATATATATATATATATATATATATATATATATATATATATATATATATATATATAAGTACTAATTTTAAAAACATTATATGATGTTTTTGATCATTAATATATAATAATTATCATAAATGATTTACATTATATTAAACACATTAATAAAAATTTGGTATATAAATATTAAGTATCTATTTAAAATATATATAAATAAATATAATTAAGTTAATTATTAATAAATAATAATATTTAAATAAACTTGTTTAAATGTTATTATATGTTTTAATATATGTAATTGATATAGGTTCGTGAATCCGAGGCCAACCCTGCATTGTTCAATATAGTCATATGTATTTTTACTACAAAATACATTAGGTGAGTTTCATTTACCTTTTTACCCTTTATATTTTTGGGCTGAGAATACATGCGCAACTTTTATAACTGTTTTACGAAATAGACACAAGTAATCGAAATTACGTTCTATGGTTGAATGATCGAAACTGAATATGCCCCTTTTTATATAGTTTGGTAATCTAAGAATTAGGGAACAGAAACCCTAATTGACGCGAACTCTAAAGATAGATCTATCGGGCCCAACAAGCCCCATCCAAAGTACCGGATGCTTTAGTACTACGAAATTTATATCATGTCCGATGGAGGATCCCGGAATGATGGGGATATTCTTATATGCATATTGTGAATGTTGGTTACCAGGTGTTCAATCCATATGAATGATTTTTGTCTCTATGCATGGGACGTATGTTTATGAGAAATGGAAATATGAAATCTTGTGGTCTATTAAAATTATGAAATGATTATTCATGTTAAACTAATGAACTCACCAACCTTTTGGTTGACACTTTAAAGCATGTTTATTCTCAGGTACGAAAGGGATCTTCCGCTGTGCATTTGCTCATTTTAAAGATATTACTTGGAGTCTTTCATAGTATATTTCAAAAGACGTTGCATTCGAGTCATTGAATTCATCAAGATTATTAATAAGTCGTTGATAGTCTGATATATTATGAAATGTGATGCATGCTTGTCAACTTTCAATGTTTGTCTTTCAAAAACGAATGCAATGTTTGTAAAATGTATCATATAGAGGTCAAGTACCTCGCGATGTAATCAACTGTTATGAATCGTTTATAATCGATATGGACTTCGTCTGGATGGATTAGGACGGGTCCTTTCAACACCATTATCTTACTGACATGGAAAAAGTTATTTTTCCTTGTTCAGATGTCGGACATGCCGCCCATGACCATTAAATTCGAGAGTGTTTCAGATACGTCCGCTACTTCGCCTACTATTGTTGCTGACTCACCGCTACCCTCCAGCGACTCTGGCGATTCATCTTCAGTGGATAGTAGACACGCACCTGACCTAATGGACATCTCAGATAGAGACGAGGATCCCGAGGAGATCCCAGCTCCACCCAGCCCTAGACTCCCGGGGCCACAGCATCATTCTGACAATACTGTGATCCATGGGGGAAACGGGGGCGGTCCCTTCCATAACGAGCGTGGACATTGGGTTAGACGCACCGCTGATGGAAGAGTCGTGCCAATTCCACCTGGCAGATACCGGGCCATGACCACCGGCCAGAAGCTTTCTCCCGCCCGTGATGTACCTGCACTACCTTCAGACGATTCAGGCGGATCATCATCCGATGACACCAGCGAGGAGGATCCCGAGGAGGATTCTGAGGAGGATTCCGAGGAGGAGCCTGTACCGCCACCCTTTACCCCGCCGAAGAAGCGGTACCGCTACGATGGTACCGTTATTCCAGGGGTTAATGGAGGTAAGCCGTTCGTGAACGCACATGGACAGTTGGTTAGGGTCACAGCCCGTAAGCGGGTTGTACCGTATCCTGCTGATCCATTTGTGCGTAAGGTCGCCCGCACTGTGCCATCTAATTCTAGTGCTACATCTGCACCATCTGGACCACCTGCACCACCGGCAGCACCCACTATCAAGGAGCTGACGAGGGAAGTGCATGCCTTACGTGCTTAGGTAACTGAGCTTGAGGACCAGGTGTCCCACATGATGGACATCATTTACCCACCCTCACCTTAGCACTGTTGTATTAGATTTCATTATGTATTTCCGTTAGTAGTTTCACAATTTCATTCATGTATTGTGCGAAACCTTATGTAGTTGTATGCAAATTTTCTTATTGTGAATGAAATTACTGTTGTTTGAATTATTGTACGGTGTTTTATTTAAGATATTACATGCTGGTTTTATGTTATCTGCTACTAGTTTGCCATGCTTAGTTAACGTGTATTGTGTTGCTTCCATGTTGATTACCTTATGCTACGATGTTATCGAGTATTGATTAGTGGATTTTGACTTAAGTCAAAAAATTTGTTTGGAAGATCAATGGCAAACGGAAGAGGTCCAAGAGAAATGCCCACTGCAGCGCAAATTGAGGAAATGATAGCTGTTCGAGTAGCCATAGCTATGGCAGATGCCAACTCTGTACAAGCTCCAATGGCGAACCGAATTGCTCAGAACGGGTGCACTTACAAAGAGTTCATGAGTTTCAAGCCACAAAATTTTAGTGGAATAGAAGGGCCAATTGGGCTAACGAGATGGTTTGAAAAGTTGGAATCGGTGTTCCGTGTGAGTAACTGCTCCGAAGTGAACAAGACTAAGTTCGCATCCTGCACACTGTCGGATGGCGCTCTGACATGGTGGAACACACTCGCCCAGGCTCAGGGAATTGATGAAGCTTATGCAACACCATGGGAGGAGTTTAAGAGAGCTATGATCGAGGAATACTGCCCCAGAACCGAAATTCAGAAAATGGAAGCGGAGTTTTAGGAACAGAAAGTCGTAGGAACTGACCTTGATGGCTATAACCGGAGGTACTTGGAGTTAGCCTTGATGTGCCCCACAATGGTTACTCCTGAATTTAAGCGATTGGAACGGTATCTGTGGGGGCTTCCCAAGGACATTCAGGGAAATGTCACTTCTTCGAAACCAGCAAATGTCCCGGAAGCTATGCGCATGGCGCACACCCTGATGAATCAAATTACACGCCAAGAGCCAGAGAAGGTGAAATCTGAATCGGGAGCTAGTAATGGGAAACGTAAATGGGATGGAAACAAGGGTAAAGGTTTCGATCAGAACCCAGCCAAGAGGTATGAGAACTTTAAGGGAAACAATGACGGGAGGAACCCTAATCCTAACCCTAAATACAAAGGTAGCCTTCCTCAGTGTAAGAGATGCTACACGCATCACACTGGATACTGCAACGTTGTGTGTGAGAAGTGTAAAAGGACTGGACACATCGGCAGAGATTGTAAGAGCAATACCTCAGCTGTAAGGACAAACCCTAATGGACCAAGGAAGTGCTTTGAGTGCGGTCAGCAGGGCCACTTCAAGAATGAATGTCCTAACAAGAAGAAGGATGGCAGGCCAGCACGTGGAAGAGTCTTCAACATGAACGCCAGAGATGCCTGCAAGGATCCTGACTTGGTTACAGGTACATTCACTATCAATAAACTATTAGTGATGTTATGCGAGGTGTAGTACGAAATAGTATTATTTTTACTACGAAATACTACAAAATATGATACAAGTTTTATTTATTTATTTATGGAATATACCTAAACCTTGCTACAACACTTATAGGCAGTGTACCTAATCGTACAGTAGTGTAGTTTTTTAGTAAGTCCGATTCGTTCCACAGGGAGACGGCTGAGTTTAACGCTATATTTTTAACAACTATATTTATATAAAATATATATAATTATATATATTTTTATTATTATAAAAGGGGGTTTTTACCGTTTAATGACCGGTTTGTCGATTTTAAATAAAGCGTAAAGATAAATGACGATAAATGACAGAATTTAAATTGCGATAAAGTAAATTGTAGTAATTAAAATGACAGTAAATAAAGGTACGATGAAATATGAATTAAAAGTATTATGCTTATTTAAACTTCCGTAATCATGATGTTTGACGTTTTAATTAATTATTACCCGGGTTAATTGTCCTTTGTCCTGGATTATTTGATACCTATTTGGTTTTTGTCCATAATAGTCCATCGGTCATAATTATAAAATGCTCGTCAAATTAACCTTATTCCTGAAGTCAAATATTCCAACTAATTAGGGATTCAAACTGTAACAAGGTTTTAATACTTTGTTTAATGATTACACCAGGTTATCGACTGCGTGTAATCTAAGATTTTATTACTTTGTTAACAATTACACCAATTATCCTTGTATGTAATCCACCCCTGTTTTAATGAGATATGAATATTAATTTACCCACTTGATCAGAATGAATAATAAATTACCCAACCCGAATAATTAATTAAATGATCGTAAAAGATGTCGTATAAATGTCACTAAATAGAACATACATTATCATTTTAATAATTATTAGATTAACTAATTTGAAGATAGGTTCGACAGATTCTAATAAGTTGTAATTCAATTAGACAATACCCCTATCTATTAATAGTCATAGTCCAATGTCCACAAGTGTCGGTCTTTTGTCCAAACATTAATTATGGTACAAAATCTAATAACCCCATCTTAATATTTAGTCTAACATCACGATTACTTTGGCTCAAATAAGCATATTAATAACTTAGTTACGAGACATTAATTTAAAAAGAAAGAACATAGCTTACAGTGGTGATTAATCGCGTAGCGTTGCACGGACAGAATTTCGACTTAAAACCCGTAAAACATTCTTAAAATAACTTTATTATTATTAACTTAAAATTAAAATTATATATAAATATATATATATATATATATATATATATATATATATATATATATATACGTTACATATGAAGGAAAAGAAAAAGGTGTGTTTTGAGCTCGAGCACCAGACTGCCTTTTATAGGAATGTGGCCAGAAAAAGTAGGCCATGCGATCGCATGGGAATTAGGCCTCCATGCCATGCGATCGCATGGAGCAAGGATCCAGCTCACAATCATTTGTCTCCTAGTTTGCCGACGGTTTTTAATATATAATATAATATATATATATAATTTTAAGAATTATTTATATATTATATTATATTTATGTGCATAGTTGACTTGTAATTTTAGCTCCGTTGCGTCGCGCGTTGAGAGTTGACTCTGGTCCCAGTTCCGGATTTTCAAACGTCCTTGCGTACTATTTAATATCTTGTACTTTGCATTTTGCGGCTCGTACTCTTGTAACTTTTAGACGTTTCTTATCAATAAATTTAACCACTTGGATTGTACTTTGTACTTTTGAGCTTTTTGGTCATTTGCGTCTTCAAATCGTCATTTTCTTCTTTTGTCTTCGCACTTAATTATTTAAATGAATATTACATAAAAATAGAACAATTAGAACTAAAAGCTTTACATATTGGAAGGATATTGTGCCTAAATATATGTTCATTTGGAGCACTATCAATTAGCTTCTGTCCTATTTGATACTGGTGCCGATAGGAGTTATATATGTAGACACTTTTTCTCTAAGATAGATTGGTCATTAGTTCCTTTGGATGAGAGTATACTTGTCGAGGTGGCCAATAGGAAACAAGAGAAAGTTGACCAAATTGGCCGAGGAGGTATAATAAATTTAGCTGGTGTGGATTTTGAGATTGATTTGATACCCATTAAGTTAGGGAGCTTTGATGTGATAGCCAGTATGGACTGGTTGTCCAAGGTAAAAGCAGAAGTTATCTGTGGGGAGAAGATTCTTCGTATACCTCGCGAAGATGGTGAGCCACTAATTGTTTACGGGGAGAGATGTAGCCCGAAGCTAAACCTTATTAGTTGCATGAAGGCACAAAAGGTCATGAAAAAGGGGCGTTTTGCTATTTTGGCGCATGTGAAGAAGTTAGAAACTGAGGAGAAAATTGTGAAGGACGTATCGATTGTGAACGAATTTCCTGAAGTTTTTCCAGAAGAATTGCCGAGATTACCCTCGCTGCGATCAGTGGAGTTTCAGATCAATCTAGTGCCAGGAGCTGCACCTGTAGCTCGCGTACCTTATCGACTCGCACCTTCCAAACTACAAGAGTTGCAGAGTCAACTACAGGAATTGCTAGACCGTGGATTTATTCGACCGAGTTCATCACCCTGGGGTGCACCTGTTTTGTTTGTGAAGAAGAAGGACGGATCTTTCCGCATGTGTATCGATTATCGTGAACTGAACAAGTTGATGATCAAGAATCGGTATCCCCTTCCTAGGATTGACGATCTATTCGATCAGCTGCAAGGATCAAGCGTTTACTCCAAGATTGATTTGCGATCAGGTTATCACCAGTTGAGGGTGAAGGAGAGCGATGTAATTAAGACTGTGTTCTGAACTCGTTATGGTCATTATGAGTTTCTTGTGATGCCATTTGGTTTAACTAACGCACCTGACATGTTTATGGATCTTATGAATCGCGTATGCAAGCCGTACCTAGAAAAATTCATAATCGTATTCATTGACGATATCCTAATCTATTCCAAAAGCGAAGAAGAACATGAGCAACATCTTCGACTCGTGCTTGAACTCTTAAGACAACAGCAACTCTAGGCCAAATTCTCCAAGTGTGAATTTTGGTTGAAGGAAGTTCAATTTCTTGGCCACGTTGTTAGTAGCCAAGGTATCAAAGTCGATCCCGCAAAAATTGAAGCCATTAGCAAGTGGGAAACCCCCACTACTCCTACTCATATTCTCCAATTTTTAGGCCTCACCGATTACTATCCTAGATTCATCGAAGGTTTTTATTTGATTTCACTTCCTTTAACCGCATTAACTCACAAAGGAAAGAAGTTCATTTGGGCAACCAAACAAGAGTCGGCATTTCAAACCCTGAAGCAGAAATTAACCACCGCACCTATCTTATCCCTTCTCGAAGGCAGTGATGACTTCGTTGTATATTGCGACGCCTTGAAACATGGTTTTGGGTGTGGACTGATGCAACGAAAGAAGGTTATTGCTTACGCCTCTCGACAATTGAAGATTCACGAGCGAACTTACACGACCCACGATCTCGAACTTGGAGCCGTTGTCTTTGCACTCAAACTGTGGAGACACTACCTTTACGGAACCAAAAGCACTATCTTCACCGACCACAAAAGCGTCCAACACATTTTCGATCAGAAGCAGCTGAACATGAGACAGCGACGGTGGATCGAGACATTGAACGATTATGATTGTGAACTTCGTTACCATCCTGGCAAGGCAAATGTTGTAGCCGATGCCTTGAGCCGAAAGGAAAGAATGGTAGCTCTTCGTGTCCGCGTCTTAAACATCACCATCCACACGAATCTCAATAGCCAAATCCGTGTAGCCCAAGAGGAAGCTCTCAAAGAGGAGAATATTTCTCATGAACACTTGAACATTCTCGTCTCTCGATTCGAGGTTAAAGAGACTGGACTCCGATATTTTGCCAGAAGAATTTGGGTGCCTAGTTATGGGGATTTACGAAGCCTTATTCTAGACGAAGCCCACAAGTCAAGGTATTCAATTCATCCAGGAGCTGGTAAGATGTACCACGATCTCAAGGAACAATATTGGTGGCCAAATCTTAAAAGGGATGTTGCTACTTATGTTGGAAAGTGTTTAACTTGTTCCAAGATCAAAGCCGAACATCAAAGGCCATCCGGGTTACTTCAGCAACCCGAAATCCCGCAATGGAAGTGGGAAGGAATAACGATGGACTTCATCATGAAACAACCAAAGACGGTAGGCGGATATGATACCATCTGGGTTATTATTGACCGTCTTACCAAATCTGCTCACTTCCTATCCATGAAGGAAACCGATACAATGAACAAACTCATGCAACTATACATAAAGGAAATTGTATCTCGTCACGATGTACCCTTATCGATTATTTTCGACCGAGATGCCCGTTTCGCTTCTAGATTTTCTCGTTCCTTGCAAGACGCCTTGGGAACACATTTAGACATGAGTACCGCGTATCACCCACAAACCGACAGACAAAGCGAACGCACGATTCAAACCATGGAGGACATGTTACGTACTTGTGTAATTGATTTCGGAAAAGCTTGGGAAAATCATTTGCCTCTAGCCGAATTCTCTTACAACAATAGCTATCACGCGAGCATTAACGCTGCACCTTTCGAAGCTTTATATGATCGTAAATGTCGTTCTCCTATTTGTTGGGCCGAAGTAGGTGAAAAGCAAATCACCGGACCCGAACTCGTCCATGAAACAACCGAGAAGATTGTCCAAATTCAAGAAAGGCTCAAGACGCCCCGTGATCGTCAAAAGAGCTATGCCAACCTTAAACGTAAAGATCTCGAATTCCAGGTAGGTGACCGCGTGATTTTGAAAGTCGCACCATGGAAAGGTGTCATCCGTTTCGGAAAGCGTGGGAAGCTAAATCCGCGATATATTGGTCCTTTTGAAATCTTGGAGCGTGTTGGACCCGTTGCTTACCGTTTGGATCTTCCGACTCAATTGAGCTCAGTTCATCCCACTTTCCACGTATCGAATCTAAAGAAGTGCCTTTCTGAACCAGAACTTGTCATACCACAAAATGAGCTTATGATTGATGACAAACTCCACTTCGTGGAAGAACCTATTGAGATCATGGACCGTGAGGTCAAAACCTTGAAACGCAACAAGATTCCAATTGTCCGAGTCCGTTGGAATGCTAAACGAGAACCTGAGTTTACTTGGGAGTGAGAGGATCAGATGAAGTAGAAGTATCCTCACCTCTTCACAACTCTACCCTCTACCTCAGCTTAAAATTTCAGGACGAAATTTTCTTTAACAGGTGGGTAATGTAACGACCCGACTTTTTCGACTTATATTTGTGCTTATTACTTTCGCAAAACTGCGTATTTGTGTGTACTGTGTTAGATTATATTCTGGGATCATTATTCATGTTAATTACTTTTGTTAATACCTTACAACGTGCTATTAAGTACTTGGTTACTTAACTTGATCCCCGAATGCTTTTATGACCGTTAGTGTCACTTGTCGTTTAAAGAGAGCTACGTACTTGTTACACATTTAACTTTTGTCATAATTGGAATATTATGAATACGTAATACTAATTGTTATTTTCTAATGACAATTACTTGGCTTATTGGTTGCTTAATTACGCTTAGTAATTTACTAATGCATACTAGTTAGTCTTATTGGACTTTTTATCTTAATGGACTTAAGCCCACCCTACTCTAGTTAATGGACCATTGAATTACCCCAACTTTAATGGATTTATGACCCATTAAGATGTATTACAAAAACCCATTAAGGTGAGCCAACATACTAGCATTTTTGTTAACCATTACCACATATGTTGCATGGGATCCCAACAATAAGCACCACCTTTAGACCACCACCATGCAAAAAACAAAGTTTGTCCCCCCTTGTCCCCCTTTAGGCCGTCGGCCATACACCCCCACCACCACTATATATATCACACTTGATGTAACGACCCAACTTCGTTTTACCAGAAACATGACTTAAAAAAAAAATTAACTAACCATCTGCACGGCGTCCAGATCTCTGGACGGCGTTCAGTTACAAAGACCAGGACGGCGTCTAGGGGTTTAGGACGGTGTCCAATTAAATTAAATGGATGGCGTCCAACCAATCTGGACGGCGTCCAGGATACCTGATCAGTCCCATTTCCTTTCAAAACACACTTAACACTTAAAATCAACAACCAAACACTTTGTAACACCCAATTCAAGTTTTACAACAACCAAAACATTAAACAAAAGTGTTTACACCACGAACTACAGATTAAGACTCCATAACCCAACCCAATACCAAGAGCATAATCCCGAGGACTACTAAATCCCCAATCCACATCCAAATATCCAATAGCTACCCCATCGAGCCCAAGTGCTCATATACGTCTAGTCTAACAGCTAGCTAGCTTCATAACACAATACCTGTAATAAGGTAAACAACGAGAGGGGTAAGCATAAAGCTTAGTGAATGCAATAATTATACATCTACTTACTTGCAATCACTTACACAATTACCGCATACACGCTAGCAATATATATAGTATACCATTGCAAAGTATAACGC